>NW_022196900.1:67785096-67812517 GCF_008632895.1 Mastomys coucha | reverse complement strand
AATCAAATTTAGAAACACTCCTACCATAGACTATTAGAAACAAACACAACATTTATAACATACGATTAACTTTTAAGACTGTCAAGTTTCAAGCCGGGCGGCAGTGGCGCATGCCTTTAATCCCAACACTTGGGAAGCAGAGGCAGGCGGATTTCTGAGTTGGAGGCCAGCCTGGTCTACAGAGTGAGTTCCAGGACAGCCAAGGCTATACAGAGAAACCCTGTCTCGAAAAACCAAAAAAAAAAAAAAAAAAAAAAAAAAAAAAAAAAAAAAAAAAAAAAAAAAAAAAAAAAAAAAAAAAAAAAAAGACTGTCAAGTTTCTCCATTTTACTGACAAAGGATTTACACCTCAAGTATTAAACTATTTCCCAGAGGCAACAAGCAAATAAATATATAGCTCTAATCTTTATTCTTTATTTTAAAAGGACCATTTGTTTTCTAAGAAGAGGAATGAAAGACTGATTCAGTCATTAGCATACTGCAATAATCCAGAAAAGAGGTAACAAAAGTGTTAAGAGTAATAAAAAAAAGATGAATTTGGTAAGTGAAAATATATATACCTAGTACCTAATGAAGCAATGAGTACTGATGAGATCACTGAGGGAGTCATGAAATCTGTGATTAAAATGCTAGTAGTGGATGGACCATGTCTAGATTCTTTTAGTGGGGCAAGAGAAACCCACCTTCAGACAAAAACACTGAGCAAGAAAGAAGAATACTAGGATGGTATTTCATCTGATTTTGGAATAAATATCACAGAGGCTTACTTCTATGCCTATATTTATATAACAAAAAACAATTTTAAATGAATATAGAATAGCTAATCTTTACTATATACTAGATTTTATGTCAAAAACTTTACTTACATTATCCTATCTAACACAACAGTTCTATGAGATAGGTGGTATGTATGTATATTCACACACATGTGTATTTGGACAACCTCAGCTATCATTCCTCACTTTCTATCTTCTTCACTACCATGTCTACTAAGCTAGCTGACTTGTGAGCTTCTTGATATTCTACTGTTCTCATCAGCTGAGAATACAGAAACATACTAACACATCTAGTTTAATGTGAATTTAGCAGACCTAATCTCTAATCCTTGTGCCAGTGTGGTAGTCACTTTATCCACTGAGCCATCATCCTGGTCCTAAGAAGATGTTATTTTTTACCACCTTCATTTTACTGATGAAGAAACTGATGTATAAAAAAGTTAAATAGGAGGCTGGGGAGATGACTCACAGATTAAGAGCACAGTCTGCTCTTTAGAAGACCCATGTTCGATTCCCAACATCCACATGGTAGCTCACAACTATCTTTTTTAACTCCAGTTCCAGGGGATCTGATACCCTCTCCCAGCCTCTGCAGGCACCAGGCACCTACATGATGCACAGACACACACACATGCAGACAAAACACCTATTATACACACTAAGTAAAAAGGAAGGGGGGGAAATCCTTTAAAAAGGGTTAAATAGCATATTGTTACATACCAGTAAGTGACAGTGGTAAACTAGATGACTCCAAAATCCATATGCTTTACTAATATGCACACTAACTCTAATTATGGACCAACTGCTATACGGTAATAATAAAATACCAAAAGGGACAAAAGTGTTCTCACAAGGATTTCTTTCATCAATCTAGGTATTTTCTTTTTCTAAACTATACAAAATCATACTATTACTTTCATCTCTTTCTTATTTGAGAATAATGATCTATTTTTGTATACATATTTATAAATTTCTTAAGTACATATTTCTCTGAAGTTTGATTTTTGAATATCTAGTGGTATTTTTATTGCTTCAACCTATGAATGTTGTTTCCAGGTTAAGAAATTAATTAATTAGCACTACACATGTAGAAACAAAACAACAAAAGAATAGTTCCTTATTTATAATATTCAGTAAAAGAAGAAAAAGAATTATATGTATAATAATGTAAAGTAGTATTTAATAATTTATTTTCATCCATCTGAATAACTGAATAAATTGTGGGAGGGGGACTAAATCTAAGGCCTTTTGCTTGCTAGGCAAACACTTTACTTATGAACTACATTTACAGCTAGACTTTTAACTTCTAATGAAAAGTAACATGCCATTTTTAATCAATATATACCTAATGTCTGGCACATAACAAGCACTCCATATTTACTAAATGAAGGGGTAAATAATCAGTCAACAAGCCAGGCAGTGGTGGTGCACACCTTTAATCCCAGTACTTGGGAGGCAGAAACAGGCAGATTTCTGAGTTCAAAGCCAACCTGGTCTACAGAGTGAGTTCCAGGACAGCCAGGGTTATACAAAGAAACCCTGTCTCGAAAAATCAGTCAACAACTTATTTTAAGCTTTGAAAAGTAATAAACACAGGGAAGGAAGAGATGAGTCAGTAGTTAAGAGTGTATACTGCTCTTCCAGAAGACCCAAGTTAGTTCCCAGAATCCATATAAGGCATCTCACAACCATGTATGACTCTGGCTCCATCTGATGCCCTCTTCTGGCTTCCAAGAGTACCTGCTCTCACATGCACATATCCCATACAAATAATACACACATATATATATAATTAGAAATTTAAATAAATATTTTTTAAAAATAAGAAAAACAGTAAATACTAGGAAGGCATGGCCATTATTCATTCACTTAATCACAATATTCAGGAACCTACATGAGGTACACCCTAGGCTACAATCATAAAAGGCAAACAACAGGGAATGGAAGGGAAGGAAAAAGCAAAGGAAAAGGAGAAGTAGAAATAAGAAAAGGAAAATAAAGGAGAAAGGGGAAAAGAATGAAAACAGTAAATAGTTTAAGCAAGCCAAATGGTCTCTAGTCAACTTTGTCATCACAGCAAGGAAGCAGCCATAAATAATATATTAAAAAAAATGAGTATGGCTGTCTCCCAGTAAATATTTACAAAAAAAGGGAGGTAAAATATATCTTGCCACATTCAAGCAAAACAAAGAGACAGACCATCATTTGCTAATGCCTAAATAAATAAAAGTCAACTTAGACCAGGCGTGATGGCACACCTTTAATCTGAGTACTCAGGAAGACTGTCTCTTAAAAAAAAAGCAACAAAACAAAACAAAACAAAAAAACAGGGCTGGTGAGATGGCTCAGTGGGGAAGAGCACTGACTGCTCTTTGGAAGGTCATGAGTTCAAATCCCAGCAACCACATGGTGGCTCACAACCACCCGTAATGAGATCTGACGCCCTCTTCTGGTGCGTCTGAAGACAGCTACAAGAAACAAACAAACAAGACAGTTAAAGAAACAAACAAACAAACAAAAAAGAGGTGATTTTACAAGTATATTGGCTGAATGGGGGTAGTGTTGCCTAAGAGACCAAAATACTATGCATCTCATCATTAAAAGTGACACAAAGTGTTAAGTGTTACACTCCAGAAAAAGTCATAAAGCATGTATTTCTCCCTCAATAACTAACATAGCACATAGCATACTTTTTCAAGTCGAAAGATGTGATCTCTTTCTAGTCGTTCTTCTGCTTGTTTCAAGCCTAGCCTCTGCTCAGGTGTCAAAGCAGATTCATCTATCACAGTGGCGTTTTCTAAATAGTCCATCTCAGAAGAATTTTCTTTGTTAGATTCTTCACTCTTCATTTTACCTACAAAAGAAGCAATCAGTTATCATCATTAAATAAACTATCATCATTAAAATTATAAAACAATAAACATTTAACTATGGGGATAAATTCTTTATGTATACATTACTTGGTCATACAAGCTGTTAGTTTACATTAAATACATATATAAGATATATGCATGGTGAGCTCATGAGATGGCTGAGGTGGCTTAGCCAGGCCACTAAGCCTAATGACCTAAATTCAATCCCCAGAATTCATATCCACATATGTATACCATGTGCACACCCATACATAAAATAAATGAATAAATGTAATCCTTTAAAAAAGCAGTGCTAGCCAAGTGGTGGTGATAAACACCCTTAATCCCAGTACGCGGGAGACAGAAGTAGATAGACCCCAGTGAGCTCGAGGCCAGCCTGGTCTTCAGAGCAAGTTCCAGGACATCTAACTCTACACAGAGAAACCCTGTCTTAAAAAGAAACAAAAAAGAAATGCTAAGGGACTGAAGAGATAGATGGCTTAGCAATTAAGCACAATAACATCCCCCTTTAATCTCAGTACTGGGTAGGCAGAGGCAGACAGATCTCTCTGACTTCAAAGCCAATTTGGTCTATACGGTAAATCCTAGGACAGCCAGAACTACATAGAGAGACCCTGTCAAGGAAAAAAATAAAAATAACATAAAATAAAAGAAGCACTAGCCACTTTTCAAGGCTCAGTGAGGTTCAAGTACTTGCCATGCATGCCTAGGAACCTGAATTCAATCCTAAAAATCCACCTAAAGGTAGAGAGAACAGTCCACAAAGTGCCCTGATTGCCACACACATGCTATTAGATCCACCTCAAAACATGTGCATATATCTGACATATACACTAATAATAAATTTAAATGAAAAGGAAACAAGAAGTTAAAGAGAGCTACCTAGCTATGTGGGTATCTAGAGGACAAGTATTTACGGAGGGAAAAACAAAAGCAAAAGCAAAAGCAAAAGCAAAAGCCCTTCCTTAGGAGGCCATTTGCCTTTAAGAAAATGCAAGAACTAATATACAACTAAACATTTATGCATTAACAAGAAAATGAATGACGGCAGAGAAGGAGGAGTGTTATATCATACGGGACCCTACTACTCAGTATAAGACTAGTTTTTACTATAATGTGTGGTTAACCATTAAAATGTGTGAATAATATTACCTGACTCCTAGCTGATATACTGAAAACACAATGAAAGGTGGTATAATTTTTTTTAATGAAGACTTAAGGTATGATACTCAAAAGATTAGCCCTAACCACCCACCCATATCCCAACCCTAATCCCCTATGTCAACAGCAGCAGCAGCCAGGGACTTGTTAGAAATTCCGTTTCAACGGTCATTGATTTAGTTAGATGTTCTAAATAAAAAAAAAAAAAGCCTAACAATGTACATTTTAATATGATTTCCAGGAAACTCACATGCATACTTAAGTTTAACTTTGTTGGTGGCTTTGGGCAGAGGTGGCAATGTGGTTGTTGTAAAGCAGAGTCTTAACTCTGTTACCCTAGGCTGGCCTAGAACTCACAGCAATTCTCCTAACTCAGCCTCCCAATATTGACATTATGGGATTTTTTTTGTCTTTTTTTTGGGGGGGCGGGAAGGATGGTGGAGGGGTGTTTTTTTTTTTGGAGGTGGGGCTCAGTCCGTGGGATTGAATCCAGAGTTTCAAAAAGTTCTCTGGCTGGAGAGATGTCTCAGCAGTTAAGAGCACTGACAGCTCTTCCAAAGGTCCTGAGTTCAAATCCCAGGAATCATATGGTGGCTCACAACCATCCATAACAAGATCTGACGTCCTCTTCTGGTGCGTCTGAAGTGTACTTAGTGCGTCTACAGTGTACTTAGATATAATAATAATCTCTGGGCCAGAGCAAGCGGGGCCTGAATTCAATTCCCAGCAACCACATGATGGCTCACAACCATCTACTGCCACAGTGTACTCATATCCATAAAAATAAAATAAATCTTTAAAAAATAAAAACATATCCAAAGCCTGGAAACATCACTAGTGTCTAAAAAAAAAGTTCTCTACACTGTATAAGTTCTCTAGCACTCAAAGAGCTATATCCTCATCTTAAACATTAACAGTTTGATAAACTCAGGTCAGGTACATTCTCCTCCAAATAGTCATTTGGCTCATTCACCTGTTTTCTTCAAGTATTTGCTCTCATATACAAAAAGACAATTCTATTCATTTAAAAAAAAAAAAAAAGTCTGTTTCTAAACTGGTAATTTGAATGAATACAGAGTTGAGTATTTGGTTACCAGGGAATGGCACTATTTGAAAGGATTGAGTGGTATGGCCTTGTTGAAGGACGTATGCCACTACATGGGCTTTTTTGAGGTTTTAAAAATCTTATTCCAAGGTGAATCTTCTCTCTCTCTTCTGCTTCCTGCAGGTCCAGATGTGGAATTCTCAGCTACTTCTCCAACACCAAAGCCTGTCTGTATGCCACCTTGCCCTCCACCATGACAATGGACTAAACCTCTGAAACTGTAAGGAAACCCAATTAACATAGACCATCATCTGTATCCTACCAGAAATAAAAAGGTTTGGGAGAAAAAAACTATATATATATATATATATATATATATATATATACATATCCATATACATATATAGACAGGGGGAGGTGGGAGAGAATATGTACAAGTCAGAGGACAATTTTCAGGGGGTCAGTTCTTTCCCTTCTATCATGTGTTCTACAAACTCAGGTCATCAGACTTAATGGCAGGTGCACTCAACTGCTGAGACAACTCACCAACCTTAAGTCTGAACTCTTTTTTTTTTTTAAGATTTATTTATTATATGTAAGTACACTATACAAAAAACATTTGTAAAAGAAAAAAAATTTTTGAGAGGGGTGTTAGTGATCAGCGCCAAGGCTTTATGCATACTAGGCAACTGTTCTACCCAGTGAGTAACAGCCCAGCCCCAGTTTATTTTTATTTTTACATCAACGTAAACTTTATTCTCCAGTCATAAAAACCAGAAAAAGACTGCCTCTCTCAAATTACTGACTTAATCAAAATAAAATAAAAGTACCCCCCACCTAAGAGAGAGAAAGAGAAAGAGAGAGAGAGAGGGAGAGAGAGAGAGAGAGAAAGAGAGAGAGAGAGAGAGAGAGGTGAGCATCCTACCATTTGGGAAGTAGAGTACGATCAGGAGTATAAGACCATCTTTGGCTACCCAGTCATTTCAAGCTAGCCTAAACTACATAGTCTCACAAAACCAGAGGGAGTGGAGGGGAGTAGGAAGAAAGTATGCATACACTTAGGGAATTAATTGAAAGTAAAACAGAGCTAAAAATGGTGGCTCATGCTTACAGATAAGCCTGGCTAGCCTGGAACGCTTTATATAAACCAGGATGGCCTCAAACTCAGAGATCCACCTTCCTCTTTCTCTTAGTGTTAGTGTAGGTATTAAAAAGGAATGGTCACCAAATCCAGCCAAAACATTTTTTGAAAAAAAAGTAAAACTCGGATGTAGTGACCATGCCTATAATCTCAGCACTAAGGAGATGGGGCCGGCCTGGTCCAGTACATCACAGAAGGATACTCTCAAAAAAACTCTCTCTCTCTCTCTCTCTCTCTCTCTCTCTCTCTCTCTCTCTCTCACTCACACACACACACACACTCTCTCTCAGGATCTTTCAGGATCCCAATGGAAAAAAAAAACAATAGCCGGGTGGTGGTGGCTATTGCCTTTAATCCCAGCATTGGGAGGCAGAGGCAGGCGGATTTCTGAGTTCGAGGCCAGCCTGGTCTAAGTGAGTTCCAGGACAGCCAGGGCTATACAGAGAAACCCTGTCTCGAAAAAACAAAAACAAAACACAGTAATAGTTCAAGTAAATTTTAACAGTTTATGTCTTAATCTCTGCTTCTACTTTAACTCCTAACAAAAATTCTGGTGTACTGAAGCCAAAAATATTTTAAAAGACAAATAAAACAGAAAACTTTATATAGAACTATCTTTGACCTCTTGAATTTGTCTTAAAATCACACATAATGCTCTGTCATAACATAAAACACTCATTTTCCAAAAGATGCCCTGAAAGCTGAAATTTTATCATGCCCTCAAATTCCTGCTCTAATCAATACTGAATCTCAATTATAATCAGTCTCACACTTAACAAAATTAAATCATGTACTTTCTCATCTCAAGTTTTTACCACTGAAAATCAATTTTGTATCACACCATCAAATATGAAGCTGCCCTGAGACTTAGAGTTGGGTTTGTTTTCAGTTTTCCACTGTGAACACATGACTGGACTACAAATAGGAACCATATAATGAATAAATGAATATATTACTAAGATTACTTTTTTTAAGACTGGAAAGCTGGGTATAGTAGTAAGGTCATGTAACCCCAGCACTTCTGAGATGTCTGAAATAGTAGGATTAAGAATTCAAGGCTAGGGCTAGAAGGATGCTCAGCAGTTAAAAGCATATGCTTTTCTTACAGAGGAGCCAGGTACAAGTCCTAGTACCCACACCAAGTGATTCAAAATCATCTGTAACTTTAGATCCAGGAGATTCAATACTATTGGCCTCTAGATGCACATGTAAAACACAGGCACACACACACACACACACACACACACACACACACACCCCTATACACATATATATGTGTACATAATAATACATTTAAAAGTTTAAAAAAACAGTTCTAAGCCAGTTTGAGTTACATAGTTCAAGGTCAGTCTATGATACACAATGAGACCATCTTTTAAAAAAACCTAAGTAGTGTAGAAGGCCAAAGGTGTAACCCAGTGGTAGAACATATGTCCTTGTTAAGCACAGGCAAAGATAAGATAGACCCCTACTATCAGTAAGTAGAGTACTCATAAGCACCCACTAAACTCATATGTACATAACCTATAACTAAGACTGACACACATACACACAAATAATAATGAAGTCTTTCTTGCTTTCAACTTTTTGTAATTAAAGTAGCTAAACCAGGAAAAAAAAAATACAGAACATTAACATAGAAAAATCCTGCCCAAAATGGAGCTTGTGGAAAATAGTATGTGTGTTTATACTTACTCAAATCATCTGATGTGTCTTCCATCCCCGAAGCACTGTCATCAGAATCGGGAGTATTATCTGTGTGTGTCTGTTGCTTCTGAGATAGAGATGAGGTTTCCAGAGCTGGTTTTTCTGCCTGGAGAGGCTCACTATTCCGTTTATCCACAGAGACAAAGGAGCCTGTAAGTCTCTTCCCAGTCTGCTGTGATTCTGTCTGCTTCACATTTTCTGCCTCTAAAGGCGATCTGGGTGTCTTTTGTAATTTCATCTGAGAAGTGTGCATGTTTTCTTCTTTTCTCTGTGAATTAAGTGCTTTTTCTGTTGTTGCTGCTGCTGCTGTACAGGATGTTTTTTCTGCTTTTACTGGTAAATTCGGAGACTTTGATACTTTTTCTGCTTTTGCCTGTAAACTAGGTGCCTTTTCTAATTTTGTCTGTGAAGATCCCTTCTGGGCTTTCATGGGTGAATTTGGTAACTTTTTCACTTTGCAATGACTTTGATCTCGAAGTACTAACCCCAAATCTTTAGGGCCTGGAACACTGGCAGCATTTACTTTACATGATTTAACTTCTGTTTTTTCTATACAAATATCATTTTGCTTGGTTTTTTTACTAATATTTCTATTCAGAGAGCTGGTCCCAATTTCTGACTTATCATTTCTAGGCTTCAAGGTTTGATTAGTTATAATTTTAACTGCTTTGCTTTCTTCACAAATAATATTCTTCTTTGGTTCATGATTTTCGTTTTTAGAAGTCTTGGGCTCTTCCATTATTTGAAAAGCTGATTCTTTCCAATTTGGCACTGTAAAATGGCAGGTCTCAGGTATATGAACTGCTCCAAATCTAGTTTAGGCAAGCAAACTATAGGATTTAAAAATAAAAATAAAAATCTGTTATTTAAATGCAAAAACATGTTTGCTTATTAGGCATTTTTTAAAAACTTAAAATGTATTCTTGAAACTAAAGGAACATTCTTCAGAAAGCTATATGAAAAGGGCTTAAATACTCATTTATCAGGAGGCAGAGGCAGGAAGATCTCTCTGAGTTCCAGGCCTGCCTGGTGTACATAACTAGTTCAAGGCCACCTAAAACTATAAAAGACAACAAAACACCCACAAAAACTACAACAAAAAAATAAGCTTTTTACAAAAACAAAATTGTTTTATATTGCCTCATAAGAATTTCCACTAGCCAGGCGGTGGTGGCACACGCCTCTAATCCCAGCACTTGGGAGGCAGAGGCAGGCGGATTTCTGAGTTTGAGGCCAGCCTGGTCTACAGAGTGAGTTCCAGGACAGCCAGGGCTATGCAGATAAACCCTGTCTCAAAAAACCAAAAAAAAAAAACCAAAAAAAAAAAAAAAAGAATTTCTACTAATAGAAAAATAAAACCTAAAATATGCCTCCATCATTGTAAGGAAATGAAAAACTGAAGAGCTGCAGAATTTCAATCTCTATGCACTATAAGTCAAGTCCTACAGTGACTAATATGCAAGGGGGGACACCCAGGGGAGACCCCCTCTCACAGAAGAATGGGAGGAGGGGATGGGGGGAGATGCTGTAAGAGGAGGAACTGGAAGGAGAGGGGGATCTGAAACTGATATAAAATGAGTAAATAAATTAATTTTAAAAAAGTTATAGTATCCTCAGTGCTAAAAAAAGTCTTACACCCACATGACTTTCTACCAAAAAGGTCTGTTTATACCACAACCTACTTCAAACTAGATTCTCTAAACATGACAAATATAAACAAATTGAAGTAAATAAACTTTTAAATTCTGTTATCATATATTTACTTAAACCCACAGAATGAACACTCTCAAGTACAAATGCTGCTTAAAACTAAGGGCTTTGCAAGGTAACACTGTTGTGTAGAGTCATCTGTTGTAATATATTTATCACTGTAGTGCCAAGTTTTGATGGTAGGGTTAGGCTATGTACATGGAAGGACAAGAATTAAATGGGAACTCTATATTCTGTTCAATTTTGCTGTGAATCTAAGAAAGTGATAGTAAAAGAAACATTAAAATTAATGTCTATTTTCCTTTTTAAAAAATTAATAGAAACAATTATACTGATGAAGAAACATTAAATTTATGGACTATACACATGGTTAAAAAAATGCATTCTGTTAAAGTATTTGTGTATCAGAAATACCTTATATATTACATATTATAGAAATTGGGTTTTTAACTGTATATGAAAAAAACTAGAGTCTTCTACCAACAAAAACAAATTCTCTGGAATTAAAGTATATTACTTTCTTTGACTTTACTAGGTAATATTACTCAACTGCAAATCAAAGCAATCAAGTCTAACCATATAAATACTCATTATATAAACACAAAAGTATTATCTGAAACAAAAAGCTCAGAACATGAAGTCAATGTACTTGCAACTGTATTATATGCAAAACTATATATAAAACAAAAAGAAAACTTAAGTCTATGTATGTCTGCATCTCATTCAGGTGGAACTGTAATTTGTAATTCTAATTTGTAGGAAAGTCATCTATACATCCTGCTTTAACTTCAGCCAAGATTATTAGTATCTTCATTTATTTTATTGTAAAATCAAGTTTTTCTTTAAGAAATTTCATATATAATTAATTAATTCACTGTCCAATGGAAGGCTAAAGTTCAAGATTTCTCAATAAACCCTATTCTCAAACAAGTGATGCTTGATCCAGCTGTACTATCAATACCCATAATTCATTTACTTTTATCTCTTCACAAATCAAGGATAGACATAATCACAATGTCAATGTTCTCTACTAAAGATCTCTGACATCTAATTTCTTCTAACAATTTACTTTAAAAACCATTTTAGAATGGATTGCTTCTCAGTTATTGGCACCTCATACTTCTCTTACCACTCCTGGGCATATACACAAAAGAAGCTCCGACACATAAGAAGGACACATGCTCCACTATGTTCACAGCAGCTTTATTTATAATAGCCAGAAGCTAGAAACAACCCAGATGTCCCTCAACAGAGGAATGGATACAGAAAATATGGTACATTTACACAATGGAGTACTACTCAGCTATTAAAAACAATGATTTCATGAAATTCACAGGCAAATGGATGGAACTAGAAAATATCATCTTGAGTGAAATAACCCAGTCACAAAAGAACACACATGGTATGTATTCAGTAAGTGGATATTAGGGAAAAAAAGCTTGGAATACCCATGACAACTCACAGACCATATGAAGCTCAAGATGATTGAAGTGTGGATGCTTCAGTCCTACTTAGAAGCGGGAACAAAAAAAATCACAGGAGATATAGGGAGGGAGGAACCTGGGAAGGAGGAGGGGGAGGGGGAAGGGGGGCAGGATCAGGTGTGGGAGGAGATGGGGGGAGTACAGAGGGTAGGGAAATTGAAAGGGGGTGTGTAGTAGTGAGGGATGGGGAGATGCCAAAAAAGCAAGAGGCTCCCAAGACCCAAACAGGGATGACATTAGCTGAAATACCCAACAAAGGGGAGGGAGAACCTGTAGAGACTGTATCCAGAGGTTAGGCATGGCTCTCGGTTTCGGGATGGGGCCACCCATCCATCTCAAAAATATTAACAGAATTGTTCCTGTGTAAAGGAAATGCAGGGACAAAGAGTGGAGCAGAGACTGAAGAAAAGGCCATCCAGAGACTGCCCCACCTAGGGATCCATACCATCTGCAGACAATAAACCCAGAAACTATAGCTGATGCTAAGAAGCACTTGCTGACAGGAACCTGGTTTGGCTGACCCCTGAGAGGCTCTGCCAGAGCCTGACCAATACAGATGTGGATGCTTGAAGCCAAACATCAAACTGAGCATGGGGACAGCAATGGAGGAATTATGGGAAGGTCTGAAGAAGCTGAAGGGGTTTGCAACCCCATAGGAAGAACATTACCAACCAACCCAACCTTCCAAAGCATCCAGGGACTAAATCACCAACCAAAGAATACCCATGGAGGGACCCTTGGCTCCATCTGCCTATGTAGCAAAGTATTGTCTTATCTGGGATCAATGGGAGGGGAGCCCCTTGATCCTGTGAAGACTCATTGCCCCAATGTAGGGGAATGCTAGAGTAGTGAGGGGAGGTGGGGAGCTCCTTCATAGAAGCATGGGGGAGGGCGGATGAGATAGGGGTTTGCAGAGGGAAGGGGGATAACATTTGAAATGTAAATAAATAAAATAACCAGTAAATAAAAGTAATAATAAAAGGAAAAAAAAGAAAAAGTTAGGATTATAGTCCTTTCTATATAATATCACATTCAGGAACACTATGGCTCTATAGAATATGCCAATAAAATATTGATATGAACATCCATTCACAGTCAGACAAGTATCTTCAACTCCATAACTTATGTTCAAGACAAACCGTGTTATCACCACCACTATCATTTACAGCTGTCATATTATACTCCTTCTTACATGTATCAAAACTCATACTGTACAATGGAGTTATTGGTTGCAAAAGATGATTCATTTTTGCACCTGTCTTTCACGCCTTTCATGTCTACCAGAAGAACAAAAAAACACCTACCTTTGTTTTTTTTTACAAGTATTAAGTTCTAGGACAAAAGAGATGGCTTATGTTAAGAGCACTGGCTGCATGGGCATGGTGGCATACGCCTTTAATCCCAGAACTGGAAGCAGAGGCAGTGAAGCTCTGTGAGTTCAAGGCCAGTGAGTTCCAGGACAGTCAGAGCTACATAATGAGACTGTCTTAGGGGATAGAAGAACACAAAAAAGAGCACTGGCTGCTTTTCAGAGGACCCAGGTCGAAGTCCTAGAACCCACATGGTGACTCACAATTGTCTGAAACTCAAGTTCCAGAATGTCTGAAACTCAAGTTCCAGGAGATCTATCACCTATTCCTGGCCTCTGAGCATACTTGGCATACCAGACATATACATGGCTCACATATATACATACAGGCAAAAGACTCATATACAGAAAATAAAAATAAATAAATCTTCTTAAATATATTTATTACTTGTGGGGGAGGGGGTGCATGCCATAGTGTACAGGTAGAAATAAGGGACAATGCTATGTAGTCAAGTCTTTCTCTTTCTCTTTATGTGGATTCCAGGGATCAAACTCAGATCAGCAAGCCCCTCTGAGCCATCTCACCAGTGTTAACTCTTTTTTAATATTTTCTGGTAAAATCTACAATAATTTACAGCTGTAAGAAATGTTTTTGCAGCCGGGCGGTGGTGGCGCATGCCTTTAATCCCAGCACTTGGGAGGAAGAGGCAGGCGGATTTCCGAGTTCGAGGCCAGCCTGGTCTACAGAGTGAGTTCCAGGACAGCCAAGGCTATACAGAGAAACCCTGTCTCGAAAAAAACCAAAAAAAAAAAAAAAGTTTTTGCACCAGGTGGTGGTAGTGGCTACAGTGCACAAATTCTAGGAAGAGGCAGGTGGATTTCAAGGCCAGTCAGGTCTACACAGAGAAACTGGATTGAAAAACAAAAACAGGGCTGGTGAGATGGCTCAGCGGGTAAGAGCACCAACTGCTCTTCCGAAGGTCCTACGTTCAAATCCGAGCAAGCACATGGTGGCTCACTGTCATCCATAATGAGATTTAACAACCTCTTCTGGTGTGTCTGAAGACAGCTACAGATAATAAATAAATCTTTGGGCCAGACTGAGAGAGCAGGGCCAAGCAGAGGTCCTAGAAAGTCAATTCCCAACAACCAGATGAAGGCTCACAACCATCTACACAGCTACAGTGTACTCATATACATAAAATAAATAAATCTTAAAAAAAAAAAAAAAGAAAAAGAAAAAGAAAAACAAAGCAAAACAAAAAGTTTCTGCTCCTGGATTTTGTGTTTTTGTATTTTAATAATAAATACATGTTGTTTTTCCTATTCTCGATGATCTATACAACTGTTAAAGGGGTTGCCAAGAGCTGAAGGGATGACTCAGAGGTTAAGAGAATGTACTGCCCTTGCAGGGGACCAAATTATAATTGCCAGCAACTAAGTCATGTGGCTCACTATCACCTATAAATCCCCATGCCAGTGGATCCAACAGCTCTGGCCTCCATGGGCACCAGCACTCACATGCACATACTCACCCAATACACACAAAATGTTTTTAAAGTTCCTTAAATAAATGGCTCTTCCTAAATTCCTACAGAAACAGACACATCTTATTAAAAAAAAAAGTCAACAAAATGGCTCAGCTTATTAGAGAGTTCGTCTCAAAGTCTGACAAACTGAATTCAATCCCTAGTACTCAGACAGTGGAAGATATAACTAACTCCCCAAGTTATCCTCTGACCTCTACATGCACACGAATGACCACATACATACACAAAAGAAAGACACATAAAAATGAATGCAAAAAATTTTTGAAGAAAATGGTTTATATTTTTAGAAATTTTATTTTACATCACTTAGTAACTAATTTTTTTTTAATTTTCTAGTGGTGTTCTATTAGTCTTTAATATTTTGTAGACAGTATCTTACTGATGTGAAATGAAATTTCCAGGAAGGAAGTCATATCCTGTGTTAAAGATTCTACAAGGCAAACTGAATTAGAACAACTAAGACTACAGAGAGCCAAATAATCTGACTATCTACAGTCCCCTTAGTAATTAACTGTTGCCAGGTTCTGTGTTGGACCTAACAGCCTATGACTACCAGAAATGTTCAAAGAGATCCCAAGCTTCTATGACCCATAGACTAAAATATCATCAGATAGTATCTGAAGCTTATAACAGAGGTTTCCCTGCTTTACTGTAATCCTTCTAACCTGATGTTTCCAACAAACACTGGTTTATAACTTTCTTTGTTCTGTTTTATAAAAACCTTATTAGGGCCAATGAGATGGTTCAGTGGGTAAAGGTATTTATCAACAAGCCTGATAATCTAAGATCAATCTCTAAAATCCACATAGTGGAAAAGAGAAAACTGCCTCCCACAAGTTGTTCTCTGACTTCCACATATGCATGTGCTGTGGCATGTAAGAGTACACACATACATGCTAAATTAAATGCAAAGACCTTATTCATCTATTGCCACACTGGAAAGTGAGAGGAGGATATAGTACTCTCCAGTTGTGTGCCATTACTGAACCAGCCAGGCTCCAATGCCTAGCTACAAATCCATATTCACAAAGCAGTTAAACTCAGTGAGTCCCAAAACAAAACAAAAAAATCCTTAATAAAGAATAAACTTTATATTCTAGCAGCTTCGTGGGTATTCCTACTTTTTAAACAAGAGGCTCCACATTTTCATTTTGTATTGGACCCTGAAAATTACACAGCATTTATTTTCTGGCACACAGATATAAATAAATCTGGAGTGAAATGTAACAAACATTATTTGTAAACACTCATAAAAGGCAATTTAAGAGATACAGATAAAGTGGCCTGAAGAGATAGCTAAATGGACAGAGTATCTGCTGCAAAAGCATGAAGACTTGACTTCAAATCCCAACCACCACATAAAAACACAACCCAGAGGTGCACATCTGTAATCCTAGCAGTGGGCAACTGGAGGTGAAAAGGCAGATCCCAAGAGCTTACTGGCTATTCAAACCTGCCTTCAGGATAGTTTTATACTAAGAACTATGGTCAAAAAACAAAACAAAACAAAAACGTATTGCAGTATAACATTTGTACACTGATGATGGGAATGCACAAATGCTAAAATCATTGTGGTTTTATAAAGACTCCTCAAATATATTAAAACCATAATAACTTGTGCTACACAATTTGGATCTTATTTTTTGCAAAAGTCCCATGCTTACTCATCAATAACAAAGGTAGTGGAAACTTTTAAACATAGAGCCTAGTAGAAAGTCTCATCATGGGCTAGGGCTAGGGCTAGTGGCTTAGACATTTGCCACCAAGCCTAAGGACCTGAGTTTAACAACTAGGTTCCATATCATAGAATGAAAAAACGGACTTCTTTCTATACTAACAGTTGTCTGTCCTGACTTACACACACACACACACACACAGAGAGAGAGAGAGAGAGAGAGAGAGAGAGAGAGAGAGAGAGAGAGAGAGAGAGAGAAAGGAAGAGAATATACAATTTTATAATTTACAAATTCAAACCTACAACTTTAAAATTAAATTTAAAATACTAATCATTAGAAGCATGCTCTTGGGACTGAAGAGATGGCTCAATGGTTAATAGCACCGACTGCTCTTCCAAACGTCGTCCTGAGTTCAAATCCCAGCAACTACATGGTGACTCACAACCATCTGTAATGAGATCTGATGCCCTATTCTGGAGTGTCTGAAGACAGCTACAGTGTACTTACAGTGTATTTAAATAAATCTTTGGGCCAGAGCAAGCGGAGTATGAGGGGGGTTGAGAGAAGAAAAAAAAATGTGTCTAAAGACAGCTACAGTGTACTTACATATAATAAATAAGTAAAATCTTTCAAAAAAAAAAAAAAAGAAGCAGCATTCTCGTAAGGGGGATTAGCTCTGTTAATTTCTTGGACGTAAGAAAAAGTTTTGCAACCCACTGCCTCAATGATGTGCAACCTCACCAAACACCCAAAACCAACAAAGTCAGTCAATTAGAATGAAACCTCCAGAACTGTGTGCACCAAAATAAACCTTTTCTCTTTGTAAGGTGATTTTCTTTGGTTTTGGTTTGGGTATTTATTTTTACAAAAATGGATAACAACCCAGAAAAATTACTCCCAAAAATGCGATGGTGAGTTGGACACCTCCCAAATACTTGACAGGTGGAGGGAGGAAGATGAAGCATCTAGGCTAGCCTCAACAACACAGCAAAGCTGAGGGCAGCCTAGGCTACCTAAGATCTGGAATGTTTCTGAACCTGAGATAATGTCAGTCTTTGGAACTAATTTGTAGGAGGAGTTTGGAAAAGTTTGAAGGAAAACTAGATAAAGTCAAGAATGCTAAAAGCAGCCAATAATTCATGGACCATTATAATAAGGGTTCAAAAGATGAGAATGGTGACAGGAATGTAGGCCAGTCAAAGCTATGCTGATGATGTTTCAGACAGAAGAGACTGTGTTGACAGCTGAATTATAGGCTACCCTTTTTAAACAGTGACAAGTAGGATGGCTGGCTTTTATTCAAGTTCTCTTAAAGATGACAAGTTTATATGGAGAAAATTTTCCTAGGTAGCACTCAGACAGTGGCCTGTGAATTATTAATTATTGATTGCTTTTACAGAAATTAGCCCAATTTTACAGGTAACTGAGAGCAAAGAGAAACAACTGAAAGATGTGGGGAACTTGCAGTTTGGAAAAACAGGGTTGGGAGATCTTAAGGGTGAAGCCAAGAAAGGTACAATTGCTTCATGAAGAGAGTAGAACCTGTCAAACATCCATAAGAAATGGTTTAAAGGGAAAAGATTTATTTTGACAGTTTCAAAGACTTCAGTCTACAGTCATTTGGTTCTATTATTATACACCTGAGATGAAGCACATCTTACAGAAAAGGATGTTGTAGACCCTACGGTGGCCAAGCAGAAAGAGGCAGAAGACATCTAAGGAAAGACATACCTTTCAAAGACATGCTCCAAATGACATACTTCCTTTAATCAAGTCCCATCTCCCAACTGCCCATTCAATATTAACTCATACATGAATAAACTCATTAATGAAATTAGGTCCCCCATGATCCAACCACCTCTCACCACCACCTAGGAAACAGGCCTTCAATAACAAGTTTTTGGAATTACGAAAGATGCCACTGAGATTTCAAAGCAAAATCAAAAAGGCTAAGCAATGTATTGTAAGAAGCACCTGACAAGACAATCATGGAGTTGTTAGTGAAAGCTAAAGCTTCAATGGAAACCCCCAAAAGTTAAGAGATGCCAGGACACACACAGTGTCTGTAAAGGAAGCTACAGACAGTACTCAGAGCCAACCCAAGAAATCTGTCATATGGACTGCAACCAGCAAAGCTGTACGAAACAATGGATGGCCCAAATATTTGAAACCCTGACCCTTCACAATATTCCTAGGATGCTGCTGCACATGGTTCAATGTTTGCTCTTACAGGTTTTTGGTCATGCTTTGGTCACAAACCCTCCATGCTCCCCCCCCCCCTTTTTAACCCTTTTGAAATGGTAATATTTATCCTGCACTATCGTATCTTGGAAGTTTCTAACTTATTTTTTCACAAGTGCTCACACATGAGTTTGCCTAGAATCTAGAGATTACGGACTTTTCCTTTTTCTGTAATACTGGCCAAATCTCAGGTCTTAAACAAGTTAAGCAAGTAAGCTTCATCTCCAGACTTGAAATTGGTTGTTTTTAATAGCATTTTTTCTTAGATTTATGAATTTTTATTTTATGTGTATGAGTGTTCTGCGTGTATGTACGTGTACCACCTTTGTGCTTGATACCACAGAAAGACAGAAGATTCCCTGGAACTAAAATTCCAGACCACACTGAATCACCATTTTGGTGCTGGCACCATTTTGAACCCAGGTCCTGTGCAAGAAAAGCAAATGATTTTATCTGCTGAGTCATCTCTCTAGCTCCCCAGACTTGGATTTTAACTAATGGAATACTTAAGACTTTAAGGATTTAAATAGGTGGACATTTTGAATTTTAAGCCTTTCTTGTTTGTTTTGTTTTTTTGAGAGAGTCTTCCTGTATAGCCCTGGCTGTTATGGAAATAGCTCTACAGATCAGGCTGCCCTCAAACTTTAGAGATCCACCTGCCTCTGCCTTCTGAGTGCTGGGATTAACTGCCTGAAGGATATAACTTTTCCTAAACTGGAAACACAACACTACAGTTTGGATCGTAAACTTCCCCTAAAGGCCTATGTGTTAAAGACTTGTTACTCTTTACCTTTGTGCTATTGGGAGGTCATAGAAACAATTCTAAGGGGCAGAACCTAATGAGAGGTCTTCTAATCATTGATGATATGGTTCTTAAAGAAAAGGTTAAGACACCAGTACCTTTCTTCTCTTACTATGCAGATTGCAGCATACTAATGATATGGTGTACTGTCTTTCCATAGGCTCAGAAGCACACACCAACATATCAATAACTGAAACTCTAAAACCGTGAGCTAAAATATTTCTCCTTCTAAATTCAGTATCTCAGGTATTTGTTCCAATACAGAGAAATGACTAACACTATACAAATGTAGCAATGTCACTTCTAGGTATATAGTAATAATAATAATAAAAAAAATAATACAAAAGCAAGCCCTTAAGGAGCTATGTCTGTATTCCCAGGTGGCATTATTCACAAGAGCTAAAACATGAAGGTAACCCAAACGTCTATGAACGAACTAATAGAAAAGGAAAACATGTAACTACTTGTGTAATGTTATGTAATTCAGTTTAGAAAACAAAGTGAAATACCATTTTATATTCTTTTTTGAGTACTTCATATGAGAGGAATTGTAAAGTACTTGTGGCTTGTGACTGGTTTATTTTATTTAGCTCAGCAGGTGAAGGTGTCTGCCACCATGCACTATGATCTTGATTTCAATCCCTAAGACTCATAATAAGAGAGGAAGAGAGAAGACTCCTCTAAGTTACCCTCTGACTTCAACATACTAGGCATGTACAGGGCCCATACACATATACAACACTAAATAAGTGTTCTAAGAACACAGAAATATACCATAATGTGGATTAACTTTGGCCATTTTGTTTAAAACTGCTAAATATGCTAAATAAACTAAGCCAGTCACAAACCAAAAATACTTTATGATTCCACTCATATAAAATAGTCAAAAAAAGAAGATAAAATGGTGTAGGAGAAGGACAAAATGAAGTAATGACTAGTGACTAAATACCATAAACTATTAACTTTACAAAAATTATTTACATAAACTATTAAACTATTAATTTTACAAAACTCGAAATGTATGAATATTTCATAACAATCTCAAATTTTTTAAACTGTACTGTTTATCCCAATTAATTAAATAAATAAATGAATAAAAGACAGCAGGAAGATGGTGGTGCACACCCTTAATCCCAGCACTCAGAAGGCAGAACCAGGGGGATCTCTGTGAGTTTGAAGATAGTGTGGACTACAGAGCAAGTTCCAAAACAGCCAAGGCTATGCAAAGAAACCCTGTCTCAAAAAGCCAAAAAAAGAGAAAAGATTTGAAAATCACATATCTAAAAAAACAAAAGTTTAGTAGAGAGTTAATTAATAGCTGTTAATGAAACCTTTGTTGTTCTTACAAAGGACCCCGTTTCAGTTCCTAGAACCCACAGAATGGCTGATCACCCACTCTAACTCCAGCTTCAGGGGATCTAATGTGTCCTCCTGACCTCCAATGGCTCCTGCATGCCACTATAAAGTCTATAACTTGGACTGGAAAGATAGCTTAGCTGTTAAAAGAACTTGTATTTCTTCTAGAGAATCTAAGTTCAGTTCCCATCACCAATGTTAGAGAATGCCAACTCCAACTCCAAGAGATCTAACACCCTTTTCTGGATAGAAAGATACACAAAAAGCAGATATGCACACACAAATAATAAAACGTTTTTAAAATGAGTCTGTACTAAAAGGATTTAAAGCAGGGCACAATGGTGTATCCCTTTAGTCCCAGCACTCAGGACAGAGGCAGGAAGATAGCTGTGAAATCATCATGGTCTACAGAGTAAGCTCCAGGCCAACAAAGGCTGCATAGTAAGACCATCTCAAAAAAAAAAAAAGAAAAAAGAAAAAAAGACAGAGAAGAGAAAGAGAGAGAGAGAGAAGGAAGGAAGAAATGAAAGAAGGAAGGGAAGAAGAAAGAAAGGAAAGAAGGAAGGAAGAAGGAAAGAAGAAGGGAGGGAGGGAGGAAGGGAACAAGCCCCAGTATCAAATAACAATAATGATGTAGAGAATCTGGAACCTCACACACATTGTTCCACACAACTTAATATATCAGTTTAGCCAATTTGGAAAAATAGCAGTTCCTAATAAAAATTGAACATAAATATATCAAAACATTCAGAAACTTCACTCTTAAATGTACAGGCAAGAAAAACCATACCCACATTGATTTTTTTAAAAAAAGAAAGACAGACCCTGGAAACCCCTAAAGGCCCATCAAATAATGAATAATTACAATTTGATGTATTTCAGAGACTGCAATACTACTTCTCCATAAAAAGGATGAAGGTGCTGGTTACAGTATAGCCAAACCTTAAAAACACTAAGCACTAAAAGCACCTGGAAAAAGAATAAGTAGTCTAATAAATTTTTTTCTCTCCTTCAATACACAGAATTATGAACATACAATGAAAAAAATTCTATGAAGATAATGTTGAAACTATTCAATGGAGATATCTGAATTGTTAATATTTGCATTTAGGTACTTTTTCCTATTTGGATATTTGAAAAGTGAAGCACGTGGAGACATGCTGGTTTTTGAAGTTCCTTGAATTATATGATCACCTTCGATTCCAGACCTAAAACAATTTGTTTAAAAACATGTAAACTATCCTAAGTCCTCTAACGTTGTGTTTAATCTACATAGCCTACTGTTGACACACCAGTGTCTCTCCTTTGCCTGTTTTCGTGTTCTACTGGAGATTATACCTAGGCCTTCACAGACACTAGACAAGTGCTCTACAACTCCACTACATCTTGAATAATATTTTTTAAAAGATTTATTTAATGTATGTGAGTACACTGTAGCTGTCTTCAGACACACCAGAAGAGGGCATCAGATCCCATTACAAATGGTTGTGAGCCACCATGTGGTTGCTGGGAATTGAACTCAAGACCTCTGGAAGAGCAGTCTGAAAAAACACTGAGCCATCTCTCCAGCCCCCTATTTTATTGTTGTTGTTGTTTAAGAACATACTTCTAACTACAGATGACACCAGTTTCTTAACATTATTGCATTAATTAAAATACATGCAGTTTAATCTGGAAAGAAACACATCTCAATTGTTACATCCAAATGTTCACTTTTTGTTTATGGATTTTAGCAGTTTTTTGTTTGTTTCTGAAACTAGATTTCATTATGCCTCCCTGGCTACCTGGAGTTCACTAAGTAAACCAGTTTGTCCTCAAACCCACAGAGATCTAACTGCCTTTGCCTCCAGGCACTGGGATTAAATCTTGTACCATCATACACAGCTAAAAATTGTGCTAAACAACACTTACGAGCATCAGTACTTGAATGTCTTGTTTCTCTGAAACCAAATCTTTTCATAGTCAGTAAATTCAGTTGTTTTCCATCCATGGGTCCTGATTTAACTCTATAAAGAACACAATCTAGCCGGGTGGTGGTGACTCACTTTAATCTCAGCACTCTGTAGGCAGAGGCAGTTGGATCACTGAGTTCGAGGCCAGCAAGGGCTACAGATCAGGTTCCAGGACAGCCAAATCTACACAGAGGAAACCCTGTCTCAAAATGCTACCCCCCCCCCCCCCGAAAAGAACACAAGATAATAAGCATTTATGTATGTCAAGATTAATTTTGAGTTTAAAAAAAAAAATCTTGCTGGGCAGTGGTAGCACACACCTTTAATCCCAGCTGGCAGAGGCAGGTGGATTTCTGAGTTCAAGGCCAGCCTGGTCTATAAGGTAAATTCCAGGACAGCCAGGGCTACACAGAGAAACCCTGACTCAAAAAAACAAAACAAAACAAAACAAAACAAAAACAAAAACAAAAAACAAAAAACAAAACCAAAACCAAAAATCTCTATTTTTATGAAAATGGACATGCTATAAGAACAAATAAAAATCACCTTTAAGTACTGCCTTATAAAATAAAAATACTTACAATTACAGTCCTAAAATTTCATTTTAAAGCCTAAATTTAAAATGCAAAGCACTATTCTTAAATTAACCAAAGTCAGATGTAATTCTAGGTAAGTTAGAGTTTACAAATTTGAAGTTTAAGTTTATCGTGTCTGTGTGAATACCTTGTTGACTGTGCTAATAGCCTGGTCAAAGCTAATGAAGACTTTCTTTCTATGGTTAGATGTTCACAATACTTAAAACATGAGAATGTCATTCACTTTCACTTCCACTTTTAGATTCTTTTAAGGAAGCTTTATTTTTTAAAAACCATTTTCTACACTAGTCAAATAAAACTATGCAAAGAAAAGAGCATAGTATCTAAGAGGTTTAGGTAACTTTCTTTTGTTTATAACATTTTTAATATAAGAAACAACTTAAACTTACCTTCCCCAACATAGATGGTTTTTAGCCATCTGTATAATTTGTTTATAAAGGCATCGTAAAGCACACTGTATCCTAGTGAGCTATCTAAGAAAAGCTAAATCAAACAGTATTTCATAGTTTTACAAGTTATGGCTAATCAGTAGTAGGATGCAGTGTACACTATATTTCTAAGGTGATACACATGGGCTCTAAGTAAAGAAAATGTTAAAAGCATACACAATTGACATGTAAAACTTCCCACAATTCAACATTTGGGAATGGCATTTTCCCTAAATTATCAGATCCACTTGGGATTATCCTTTTAAAACAGAGTATGTTGTTTCACCAAGTGCTTCAAACACACTCCTGCTATAAGGCACGACGCTCAGGAGGGGGAGAGGATAAGTCTATAGATATAAAGGTTATATGACCTACTCGAGCTAATTATTAAATGCATTCCAACAAAACACAATTCAAATTGCATTTCTGGACACTAAGATTACGAAAGATCGCAGAATGCCAAATGTTTAAAGAATTACTTTTGTATCAAAATGAAGAAACACGGTATATTAAAACTAAAATCTCACAAAAGGTTCAAGATTCATCTGCTTTAAAGTTTGATAATCTTTTTAAAAATGTTTAACCAACGTTAAGATAACAGTAATTAATCCCATTCAGGTACTGACTAGAAATCCCGCTGCTTCTTTGAGGTCTAACCACCTCATTCTTTTGTAATCCTGATATCAAAAGGATCAGAAACCACTGGCGGAGGCGTGCGACACACTGGGGAAGTGCTGTCTGTTTACAAATACGAATCTCACAGTTACCCACGTCAAAAGCGCGCATTACCACCATTCGACTGGGGGGCGGGGGACAGAGACGGCGGGCGAGCAGGAAACGAAAGCCACACAAACCTACCTCTGCTCTCTCCCTACAAGGACAAGCCCCCGGGGGTGGAGGGGACACGCTGTTTCTGAGTGTGTGTTTACAAGTGAGATACATACATATATATATATATATATATACATATATATATGTATATATATATACACACACACACACACACAAACACACAGGGTGAAAGAAAAGGCACACAATACGGACACACACACTGGATCTAAGCGAAGGCTAGACCCATCCCGTTAACTCAGATCCTCCTACCGCGTCTCCAACAGGTTTCGGTGGCCGGACGGGCGCCCCCGCTTTCTCTAAGGTCGGCCCCCCAAAGCCCTCCTCAGGCCGCCTTCTCTACTTCCCTCCGTCCCTCGGCTTTCCCCCGGGACACTCGAAGCCCGTTCCAGCACAGGAGGAAGTGCCAGGCCCCGAGGGGGCGGCGGAGACGCGCTCCGGCGGCCCCGACACCTGCGAGACGCCGCACCTCAAGGGGACAAGCGGGGGGCCCCCGGGCTCGGCCGAGCACACCCCCTCGGCAGCCCGCGCAGCGCGGCGGCCCGCAGCTCCGTACCTGAGAAGCCCGCGAGCTACAGGCGCGCGCGACGCCTCCTCATCTCAGAGGCTCCGGCTCCCCCTCCGCCTCCCGCTGCCGCCCCCGTCGCCGCCGCCGCCGTCGCCGCCGCCGCCGCCGCCGCCGCCGATGGAGGCCAGGACACGACGAGCTCAGGACTCCACCGCCATGTCCGCCGCGCCGCGAACTGCATTGTGGGGGGGAAGGGACGGGGAGGGGGGAGGAGGAGGGAGCGAGAGAAAGAGGAGGACCCGCTGAGGGGAGGGGGCTGAGGGAGAGTGGCGCCGGGAAGAGGGGGGAGGGGAGCCGGAGACTCTCCCCAGACCGGGATCCCGGCGGGGATGGGAGGAGATTAGCCTCGGAGGCCCGGAGCCGAGCCTCCCGGGGCTGGCTGGGTTCAGGGGCTCCCTCTCCTTTAATTCTGGGGGATCCCCCTAGCACCCGGCAAACCTCGGAGGAGGAGGGGTAGGCCCGGGGGAGGGAGGGGCTTCGCTCCGGGGCTCGTGGCGGTCGCCCGGAAACAATGGGGAGGGGATCGAGGTGGGAGGACGGCGGGCACACACCCGCGCCGAGGAGGGCGAGCGTGCGCGGGCTCTGGTCGGCGCCCGAGCTGGGGGCGGGCTGGGCCCCCGAGGAGGGAGAGGGTCCTGCGGTCCAGCAGGCCGACGCCAGGGAGCAGCGCGAAGACGCCTGCGAGCTCAGGGTCGCGTGCACGGTCGCGCTTCTCACGTCAGGCTCCCTGGCTGCCGGCGGCTTTGCTGAGGCCCCCGGGCGGGAAAGGGGGCAGGTTGCCTAGCTGTTCCCCAGCGGGGGGAGGCCGTAGCTGTGCAGGCTCGGGCTTGTCACTGTCCGACAGCCCACGCTTTTTTGAGCCCTCGGCGACCATCCCTGGCTTCTGAGCACGGTCAGGCAGCTCACGGGAGGGAGCCCCCTACCCCTTCACCCTTGCAAGCGGTCCAGTTTTGCATCCCCCTCAGGAATAACAAAGCGGAGAAATCTTGAGAAACATTTCCAAAACCATTTCTTTAGTTTCAGGTGGGCGTAGAAACAACTACCACGAACGGCTTCCCTCCTTCCTCCTTTTTAAAAATTGTGTTCGCTTCCTCTCATTTAAGTGTACACTCATGAAGACTTGAAGGCTTTGTTAGTTTATTTTAATGACACCACCCCACCACCACCCAAGCCTCGAGATTATTATTTGACCACTCTCCTACTTCACTCAGAGCTGGACAAATCACAGAACTGCAATCCTTGAGTTGGATATTTACTAGGCAGAAAATGTGTATGACACTCTAAACGTGGGGGTTTATAAAGGGAAGCAACTGAATCCTAAATATTTACAAGGTAATGACAAATTTTCTCATGACTCAGAAACCAGAGCCGAGAAGAGGCTACAGAGAGGCAATTGTCTCTGCATAGTTCATTGACTTCCCAATACATCACAGAACTGAACACCTCTCACATGATTTGTCCACCTGAATCCCGAAAGCTAATAAGCTTAGTGAGAAGGGACCACGCATTGCCAACCAGGCATTGAACTAAGGGGGCTTCGTACACTTACTTAACCACCTAATCTTCATAATGATCTTGTGACAATAAATATTATGGCTTCCATTTGCAGAGGAGAAAAATGTGCTCTGAAAATTCGCTTCCCCAGGAGCTGTGGATAGAGGGTTGCCAGTCAGCTCTTCCAACTTTGGGCAGTTATCAACTGGGTAACTTCAAACTAATAAAAATCCAGAGATTTCTCATCTGAAACGTTTTTAAATGTGTCCAAACTTCAGAGAGATAAGGTAAGGAACAGAAGAGGAAGCGAAACTGAAAACCTAGTGTTAGGTGTGGTAGATTACATCTGTAATATTAGCGCTTTGGAAGATGGGCTGGAGGAACACCAGTTCAAAGCCAGCATAACAAGATCTCTTTAAAAACAAACAAACAAAAAAAAAAACGACTTAAGCTTCCACACTGACATGTTCATTTTTTTTTTTTTGTTTTGGCTTTTTTGTTTGTTTTCTTTCTTTGCGGTGTTTGGGGGAGATTGCAAGGGCAGAGGACAGATATGAAGGAATGGAGAGAAGAATGAGATTGGGGCATAAGATGTGAAATTCACAAAGAATCAATAAAAACTTTAAATAAATAAACGACTTGCATGGCAGAGCACACCATTAATCCCAGCAGGGGTAGGAAGGCAGGGGTAGGTGGATCTTTG
>NW_022196900.1:67761715-67785086 GCF_008632895.1 Mastomys coucha | reverse complement strand
AAAGGGAGTTCCAGGACAGCCAGGACTACCAAGTAAGACCCTGTCTCAAAAACAAGGGTTTGGGCATATAGCAGCAGCTCACCGTAACAGCGCTTGCCAAGCATGTAAAGGGCTCTGAGTCTGATCCTCAGTGCTGGAAAAAGAATAATGAAAGCTTAAAGCTGATAGACACATTTAGAAGGATTACTAACACGCTCCTCACTAATATTAATGTCCTTGGACCAAATTCAACTGAACTCCTGATTACTTAGTATAAGCAAAACATAGTTCAGTGCCTAGACAAACTACACAGACTGCTGTTCAGAAAGCTCACTGTTGAGCAAGGGAGGTAGCTTTATTAACCTGTAGTCAATAGAGCATATGAACAAAGAGTTAGGCAAATACAAGAGAGAATGTGAGAAGTTCCATATGGGTGAGCCTTCAACGGAAGAGATAGACCCTAGACCTTCAAGGATTACCTGTTTTGTGCCAAACACATGTTTATGATTCAGAAGACAGAATTTAGTCTAGAGTATGAAAATATTGAGTCTACAAGAATGCTTCAGCCAGATGAGAGAGTCCTGTATCTCCAGATAACTCCCTTTTCCTATTTCTGAAGACCCAACTCTTACTTAGTTGTTGTTATTGCTTAAGACAAGATCTCTTGTAGCCCAAGCTGGCCTCCAGCTAGCCATGCAGCTGAACTCCCAAGTCTTAGGATCACAGGAATGTACTACTATACCCCTTTATTCTTGTGTCCTTAACTAAATCTGGTCACACAAACATTACAGTCTCTCCACTCTCTGAATCCCAATTATTTTACCTGTCTGACACCAATAGATTATAATCTTAAACAGAAATACTTATATTTGTATTGCAGTGCCTACGTGTTTGTTGAGTTGAATGCTTGGGCTACCATACTCCTGTTTACCATTACAACTAGATAATTCTGACAGGAAGAATGAGAAAATGCAGAGTTTAATCAGTGCCAGCATTCATAAATATATCACAGACAAAACCAAAATGCAGGTTCTATGTTCTTGGCTTTGAACTACAGATTACTGAAAAAAAATACAAATCCCTGGCTGCTCCATGAAAATACTAAGAGAACCTCCCTGCAATACTTTCAGGAACAATCCCAGTAACTAATGGTTGTACTTAAGGTCTTAAATTTAGACTTCCCATCTAGATGTCCCAGGAACTCTGCTTCATCCTAAAAGGTGAAAATTTCTTGCAGCTAAAGTCTGATTCCATCCTACCACATGAGAAATACAATTGCCTAATGGACTGATACTTGTATCTGTTATCTTCTTAGATAATAGGACTATATTATTCAGCTTTTGTTAATAAAACGACATATCAGAAGTAGCTTCCTTATGTAGAAAGGAGGTTTAGGGTTTGGAATGTAGTTCAATATCAGACTGCTTGCCCAGTGTGCTCAAAGTCCCCATGTCTGCTATCTATCTCTGGGGGAGGGGGTTGCTTGGTTCACAATTTTGAGGTTCAAAGTTCAAGATCTGATGGTGGTTTAGGCCTCTGATGAGGTGAGACATGGTGTCACATGGTGACAGGAAATTATATAAGAGAACAGGCTTTCCTAGCTCCATCCAGGAATGGGGGTAGGCTCAGGCATTTGTAACAGCCCTAGCAGAAAAAACACTTCCTTTAATGCTAATAATCTTTCACTAGGCCCAACCTCCTTTTTCAGATTAATTTGTTGGGGGACAAAGGCAGAGAATGCTCAGTCTGCCTGTATGCATGCTTGCATACAGAGGCCAGAGAAAGACACTGGGAGTCTTCCTCAATCTCCTATCCTATTTTTTGAGACAGGATCTCTCACTGAACCTGGCTGGCTAGTGAACTCCCAGGATCTCTCTTTCTCTCTACTCCTTAATGCTAGAGTCACATGAGGTCTTGCCTGGCTTTCAAATGGCTCTTGGAGAATTGAACTCAGTCCCCCTGCTTTCACAGGAAGTACTCTTACCTGTGAGACATTTTTCATACCCACCCTCTCCTCCCCAAAGGTTTCATCTGGTATTACATTGCCTTACCAGGAGCAAAGCTTCTAAATTTGTGAACCATCGAGGGACAACCAAATCCTACCCAGAGCAAAAACTTATTAAAATAAAATAAGCCCTAATAGTGAATATAAAACCAATTTGCTGAGTAAATGAAATGAAAGCAAGAAAGATAAACTTAAAAGATAAGTCTGTCCAAACAAAGACCTGCTGGTTGATCATAAAGACTGAAGTATGTAGTAAGAGAAGAGAACCTCTGACCTTCACACACACATTGTGACACTCTAGTGCCACACACATGTTAAAAAAAAAAATCTTTTAAGAATGCATCACACCAATACAGTGGTCCTAGCCATGTCTTCTTCTGTTTTGTAATCCCAGCACACAATCCTAAAATGTAAGAAGTTCCAAGAACTTGTTGACCTGTAAGTTATCTATAATCAAGAAAATTATCTCAAAGTTTAAATTTTGTTTAGTTTTACTAAGACCATAACAAGACCAAAGTTCAGGGCAGGGGTGTGTGTGTATAACTCAGTGATAGATGACTTTGTCTAACACGCACAAGGGCCTGGCTTCATTATCAAGGGGTTGGGGCGGGGTCCTGAGGCGTCTGCTTACCTAGAACACAGTGGAGCAGACTATTTGTCCTTGGCCCTTTGCATTCCTAAAATTAAGCAAGATAGAGTATCTAAAACAATTTTCATGCTAAACTTTTCTCTTAATCCTCTTCTCAAAATTGAGTGTCTCACCTACCTCAGTTTGGCTTTCATGTGCCCTCAAACTCACATTAGTGCATACATGCACTTCATTGATTATTTGGGGTCTGTCCAGAGGACTCTATGTTTGGGATTTAAAAAAAACAGAAAACAAAAAAACAGCACTACACCCTTTCACTTATTTAAAGTATTAGAAAGTTTTTTTTTTTCCAAAGTGGCAATTTTTTTCTTAAAAACAAGTAAGTGGCCTTCTAAATGGTTCAACCAGTACAGGTGCCTCCTGCCAGCCTCTGACTACCTGAGTTTGATTCTTGAACACACAATAGAAGGAGAGAACAGACTTCTAGAAGTTACTCTTTGACCTCTACCCTCACTGTGACACACTCACCTCATGCTACACACACACACACACACACACACACACACACACACACACACACACACGCACGCACGCACGCACGCACACACGCACACACATACACAAAGCCATAAGGAAAAAAAGATGATCTTAAACAGACATTAGTATTATGGTTCTATGGACCTAATCTAGAACCACATCTTAAGGGCTAAAATAAAAATAATTTTCTTTAGAAGACTTGAGAGACAACTCAACAGTTAAAATCCTGAGTTGTTTTCCCAGAGGACCTGAGTTTGATTCCCCACACTCATATGGTGGTTCACAACCATCCATAACTCCAGTTCCAAGAGATCCAACACCTTCTGATCACTGAGGGTACCAAGCACGAATGCACTGAACATAAATACATTCAGGCAAAACACTCACTGATAAAATAAAAAAAAAAAATCTTTTTAAAATATATTTTGTTTTGTTTTTAATTTTTGGATTTTTAAGACAGGGTCTCATCATAGAAGTTCTGGCTAAGCCAGGCAGTGGTGGCACACACCTTTAATCCCAGCACTTGGGAGGCAGAGGCAGGCAGATTTCTGAGTTTGAGGCCAGCCTGGTCTACAGAGTGAGTTCCAGGACAGCCAGAGCTATACAGAGAAACCCTGTCTTGAAAAAAAAAAAAAGTTCTGGCTATCCTAGAACTCACTCAGTAGACCAGACTGGCCTCAAACTCACAGAGATCCACCTGCCCATGCCTGCCAAGTGTTGGGATTAAAGATGTATATCACCACACGCAGCCCATAAAACATTTTTCTTTTAAAAGAGTTTTTAGGAACTGACAGGATGGCTCAGTAATTAAGAATGCATGCATACTGCTTTTTTTTTTTTTTTGAAAAGTCCTGAGTTCAGTTCCCAATACCCACATGTGTTGATTTACAGTGATCTATAACTGCAGCTACAGAGAACTGAACTCCATGGGCACCTGCACTTTCGTGTACATATCTATATACTCTTACATACCAATATATATACAATTAAAAATAATTTTAAAAATTTAGCTGGGTGATGGTGGTACATGCCTTTAATCCCAGGAATTGGGAGACAGAGGCAGGTAAATCTCTGAGTTTGAGGCCAGCCTGGTCTACAGAGCGAATTACAGGACAGCCAGGGCTACACAGAGAGACCCTATCTCAATAAAACCAAAGAAAGGAAGGAAGCAAGCAAGCAAGAAAGAAAGAAAGATTGATTAACTTTAGAGCCTTTCTTTATTCTAAATTTACAGGTCAGTTTTGGAAAAATCTATAAACCTGGGAAATAGTCAAATCAAAACTAATTTTTGTACAACAAAACTTACAGGTGCCTGGTAATCAAAGTGCAGGTCTTTAATCACAGCACTCAGCAGGCAGAGGCAGATGGGTGTCCATGCATTTGATATCAACCAGATCTACAAAGGGAGGCCAAGCCAACCAAGGATACATAGTGAGGCCCGGTCTCAAAAACAAACCAACACAATAGCAACTTACAGGTGGTTGTTACACTCCTATTTGAATATTTGTACATTTTACAGAGGATGCATTCCTTCCTAAATCTACCTGTTCTCAATGACAGAAGTTCTTCTTAACAATCTGTTGAGGTCTCTTCTTTCCTTCCTTCCTTCTTTCCTTCCTTCCTTTCTTCCTTCCTTCCTTCCTTCCTTCCTTCCTTCCTTCTTCTAATGAGATTGAGAATTGTGTAGCCCAAGCTGATCTCCCACTTATTAGCTGAGGAAAACCTTAAACTTCTAATTCTCCTGCCTCAACCTCCAGAAATCTGTAGTTATCTCCAGTTTCACTCAGGACTGAGGAATCAGACTTAGGGCTCCGTGTATTCTGTCAAACTCTAAGCTGCTTCTCCAGCCCAGACATCTTCCTTTCAGATCATCTGCTGGTAATTCTGGCTTCAAGAATAAGGTCACTCTTCTTTTTGTTCATATGTAAAAATGAGAACGAACTAGATAAACTATGGCGGGAAGAGGGTCCAAAATTGTAAAATTCTACATGAACTTTCCTAAGTGAGCTGTTTTACTTTCCTCTAAATCGATTTTATTCTCCTTTGTCCTTTGAAACAAAAATGAAATCCAATTCCATTCTACCAGTCTCCCTGCGACCAACTCTAATGTGTTAGGACAATCTGTACTCTGATTCATCTTTGTGTCCTATAAAATGCCATGCCCTCTATCCAGAAATAAACCCTTACATATATGGTCAGATGATTTCAACAAGGATGCTGAGGCATGCATCAAGAATCAGCTATGTTTTCTTTTTTTTTTTCCTCCAGAAAATAGTGCTTGAGAAACTAGATCCACATATGCAAAGAGTGAAGTTAGACCTCAACGTTAGACCATATACTAAAGCCAACTCAAAATGGATCCATGACCTAGATGTAGGACCTAAAACTGTAGAACTCTTAGACAAAAACAGGGGAGGAGCTCAAGACACCAAAGGGACAGGGAGCAACAACTAAGATAAATTGAACTACAAGTAAACTGGAAACTTTTGCTCCTTTTTTTCTGGATCAAAGTCTATTTGTTTATTTATTTTTGCCTTTTTTTTTTTAGGACTCTGTGTTTGCATACACATACACGGGCTACAGTATAGGAATGAAGGTCAAAGGACAACTTTCGAGAGTCCTTCTCTCCTTTTACCAGGTGGATTCTGGGAAAGGAGCTCAGGTTGTCAGTCTTAGCAGTAAGCACCTTTACGTCCTGAGCCATCTCCCTGGCCTATAGACCTTATTTTTGCAAAGACACACTATCAACAGAGTACAAAGGTAACACAGAAAGAAAGAAAATATTTACAAATTTTATATCTGGAGAGGAACAGATAACTGCAGTATACAGAAGACTCCTAAACTCAAGAACAGGGAAACAACTCCATTCAATTCACACACAGGATTGGAACAGTGTCTCCAAAGAAGATATCCAAATGCCAGTATGCACGGGAATAGACACTGAAAAGCAAACTGTCAGAGAAATGCCAGTCAAAAGTACAGTGAGATAGTATTTCAGTCTTCTGGCTAGTACTAAAGAAAAAAGAAAAGATCAGTAGTCATGGTCCCACCGTTGTACACAAATGTAAATGTAAGCATTCATTGAGTTATACACTTAAGTCTTGTACTCTTATTGTGTACTTTAAAATGACAAGTAGTCTGACATAACATGGGGTAAAAATGAAAGAAAAAGGTTAGCAGATATGATGATCAAATCTTGATCATTAATTTGATGGGATTTAGAATCTTATGAGAACAAACCTCTATGATATTGAGGGTTTTCCAAAGATACGTAATGGAAGTGGGAAGACCCACTTGACTGTGGGGCAGCAGGACTCTAGAGTCTAAGGTCCAGACTGAACACAAAGGAGAAAATACAAGTACCGACACTGCTGTATCTCTGCTTCTGGATTAACCACCACACACTCCTACCAGCACGTCTCCTTGCTATAAGATATAATACCATCAAACTGTGAACTGAAATAAATCCTTTCTCTCTTAAGTCACTTTTGTCAGGTATTTTGTCGCAGCGATGAAAACGATGGCTAACATAGTGAATTGCTAAATGAAGTCAGGAAGGTAGAGTTGCAAAGAGCGGTATTAAAAAGACTAGACTTTGCTCTTTGCCCGTCTACTGTGAGAATGAAGACAATTCTCAGCAGTCAGACTGTCTACATTCCAGAAAACGTCAACATCACTCTGAAGGGGAGCACAGTCATTGTGCAGGGCCCAGGGGAACTCTGAAGAGGGACTTCAATCACATCAATGTAGAGCTGAGTCTCCTTGGAAAGAAAAAGAGGCTGCGGGTTGACAAATTGTGGGGTAACAGAAAGGAACTGGCCACTGTCCGAACATGATCAAGGGTGTTACACTGGGCTTCCGTTATGAGATGAGGTCTATGTATGCTCCTTTCCCCATCAACAGTGTTATTCAGGTGACTGTGTCTTTGGTTGAAATCCGAAATTTCTTGGGTGAAAAATACAATTGCAGGGTATGGATGAGGATGGGTGTTGTTTGTTCTATCTCTCAAGCCCAGAAGGATGAATTAACTGTTGAAGGAAATGATACTGAACTTGTTTCAAATTCAGCAGCTCTGATTCAGCAAGCCACAACAGCTAAAAACAAAGATATCAGAAAGGTTTTGGATAGCATCTATGTGTCTGAGAAGGGAACAGTGCAGCAGGTTGGCAGGTAAGACTTAAGGTACCCACTCCAGAAACAAGATCCTGGTTCCAAGTACAATGTGGGCTCTTTGGGAACAATGAAAGACCTATATATAGGAGAAGAAGAAGAAGAAGAAGAAGAAGAAGAAGAAGAAGAAGAAGAAGAAGAAGAAGAAGAAGAAGAAGAAGAAGAAGAAGTAGTAGTAGAAGTAGAAGAAGAAGGAAAGACTGGACTTTATCTTACAGGTAATGTTGAGAAATATTCAAAGTTTACATAGGAGAAGTATGTGCTCACATTTCTGCTTTGGAAAGTAAGTTCCAGGGGACATTGCAAAGTCAGCTTGGAGGAATAAAATGAAGAATTGGCTTCTCTGATCCAGATAGGATCTCAATAGCCACTGCTTAGCCAAAGGGATGCTAATTTTATATCCGTCCTTCAAAATAATGAAGGGGAAGGTAATTCAGTTGTTGCCTATGAAGACTTGTTGAGTGATTTTGATTCAAACTTAGTTTTTATTTATATACATAATATAACCATATCATACTTTTTTTAACCTTTTGAAAAACATGGCATTAAAGTAAGCATGATCCAGCCACAGTCCTATTTACTATTTTAGTATGCTGTATTTTGAATCAGTCTTATATTTTCTTCAAGATGAGGCAAGTAGGCTATGATGTTAGGAGAACAACATGAGCTAAGTCATGATCTGTAGCATCAGAACCAAAAGGAACCACTAAGTATGTTTTAGCAAACCAAGGCAGGATCTACGTAAAACCACGTCACAAATGTGTCAAAAACAAGGAAGCAAGTGGAAGGTGGAAGGCAGATGATCACACGTTCCAGGCAAGTCTGGGCTGAATCATGAGTTCCAGACCATCATGGGCTACACAGCTAGACCTTGTCTCAGTAAAACCAAACCAAACAAGGGTAAAGCAAAGAGCAAGCCAATAAAGGATGGGAGTGGTAGAATGTGCCCCAGCCTGAATGTCGGTGCCCCAGCAAAGTTCCCACATCGGAGCTTAACACCCAGTGAGGCAGTATCAACAGGGAAGGAGTTTTGGTAAAATGAGTGAATCATAAATTATGATTTTTTTGAAGTTTGTTTGTTTGTTTTCAAGATAGGCTTTCTCTGTGTAACCCCGGCCACCCTGGAATTCTCTCTGTAGATCAGGCTGACCTCAGATCGACCTGCCTCTACCTCTAGAGTGCTGGGATTATAAGTGTGCACCACCACAGCCTGACCTGGAATTGTATTTCTCTCTCTCTTTTTTTTTTTTGGTTTTTTGAGACAGGGTTCCTCTGTATAGCCTGGCTGTCCTGGAACTCACTCTGTAGCCGAGGTTGGCCTCGAACTCAGAAACTAGCCTGTCTCTGCCTCCCAAGTGCTGGGATTAAAGGCGTGTGCCACCACCGCCCAGCTGGAATTGTGTCTTTATAAAAAGAAATTAAAGTGCACGCTCCTGGCCCTTCCTTCCTTCATATGCAGATTCAGCAAAAGGTGTTTTGAAGCAGAAATTGCCACTTCAGCACATACAGATCTACAAGCAAGTCTCTTGGGGATTCCTGAAGGGGTGATAGCTATAGAAGATGGGGCTTGCAGCTCTGGAAACCACACCACACCAAAGGAAATAATCCTTTCCACAGTTTTCATCTTCCTCACTCCCTGTACCCCTCCCCCAAGGTGCTCCAGATGCCCACAGTTAAACCTTGAGCTTCTTTCTGTGTCTCATCCATGCATGGTTGCCTACTTGTCTGTCCTAACTGCCCTTGTCTATGCTTGCTCTCTTTTCTTTTCAGATTCTCCCTGTCCTCTTTTCTTCTTCCCTTCTCCTCTTGCCGAGTATGCTTGCCCGCCTCTGTTGTGTGTCTTGGCTCCTCTTTTCATTCCAGGCTTCTCAGTCCTTCCTCCCTGACCCTCACCCTCCCAGCCCCACCTCACTCAATCCTTTCCTTGTCTTCAGGCTCATTCTTTCTCTCATTTATCCCTAAACTTCTGTCTCTTATTAGACTATTCTGTTCTAAACAAATGACACACACACATCAACTACAGTTTTACAGAGGGTTCTCTCCTTGCCCACCTCTCGCTTCAGACAGCTATTGGTAGTGAATACTCTCTGTAGAGTATTATCCTCTCTCTAAACTCATCCAAGACTTCTAAGTATTTATTACCATACATGCCAAGAAAAGGCCAGAAGAACACAACTTTAAGCCTACTACTCTTCCAACAGGATAAAATATTTGAAATCTGGGGCTGTCCTCAAAAATCTAGGACATAATGTTGCTATAAATCCCACCTATCCAGAATCCAACTCTTAAGCAGATTCACAGGAAGAAACCTGAACACTGAGCTGCTTGGGAGTTTATATTCTATATATTGTTCTCAATCCAAAGAGAGGACTCCCCTACTCCATGATGCCCCATCCTGCCATTTATAAACACACTTTTGTCTTTGTCTTCACTAAGCAACAGAGTGCTTGCCTGGCCTGATCAGCCCTTCCATCTGTGTTTTGTGTTGTTTTTTCCTTCTGAGAAACTGTTCAATGTGCGTCAATACATGCTCAAAGGCATCCACTCCTCTGACACCTCCCTTTGCTTCTTCAGAGAGAATGAGTCACTGGACTCTTGTTGGATTCTGCAGAACCTAACCAGCTATCACCTCACTTGATTGTAGCATGTTATCATTTCTTATTTAGAAGTCTCTGTCAGTTTGATCATCCTCCTCCATGACTAAAGCCAGATTTTTTTGGGGGGGGGGGGGGTAATTGAGACAGGGTTTCTCTATGTGGCCCTGGCTGTCCTGAAACCAGCTCGGTAGACCAGGCTGTCCTCAAACTCAGAGAGCTCCACCTGTTTCTGCCTCCTGCATACTGGATTAAAGGTCTGCGCCACCACCCCCTGGCTCAGGTCTTATTTTCACAGCAACTATTACAACACTTGGCCCTCAACAAATATTCTCACAAATGGAGGGATGATAAAGCAAACACTCAAAATGGCCTAGATCTAGGCATTGTTTCAAGAGCTTTACAAATATTAGCTTTCTTTAATCCTCATGGTAATCCTGTGAGTTCCTGTCATTTCTACACAGTGAGATCATGTCACCCAGCTGCTAACTGGCCAAAGTCAGAACTCAACCTAACAAGCTGGTGTCAGTGCGGGCTCTGTCGCCACTTACTACTACAATCCCTCCAGTAAGCAAAGGAGCAAGCCCAAACAAATTTGGCCCTTCTAAAAGATCTTTAGTGTTTATTTTTGTTTATGTGTCTGTGTCTACGTGAAGTATGCCATGCATGTGTAAGTGCCCGAGAAGGCCATAAAATGTCACTGGATTCATTGGAGCCAGTGTTCCAAGTGATTGTGAACTAACTCATGTGGGTACTTAAAACAAAACTGGGTCCTCCGGAAGAGGAATACAATCTTGACCACTGAGCCATCTGTGCAGTCTCCTTCCCAAAAGTGTTACAATGGCAAATTGTGTACATGGTGCCTTCCTTCATTCCATTTGCTTTCTCTTTTTTAAAGACTAAGTCTCACCGTGTAGCCCTAGCTGTCCTGGAACTCACTGTGTAGACCAGGCTGGCTTTGAACTCAAGAACTCCAACCTACCCCTGCCTCCCACATTCTGGGATTAAAGGTATGAGCCACCAGGCCCTGCTCTTCCTTCCATTCTTTTTAAAATTCATTTTTGTTATATTTTACTTATTTGTGTGCATAGGCAGGGTATGGTCCATGGTGCATATAGAGGTCAGAGGACAAATTTCCTGAGTTGATTTTCTCCTTTCCCCCTGTGGATCCTGGGAATTGAACTCATGCCATTATGTGTGGTAGCAGGTACTTTTATGCAGTGAGCCAACAGTGGGCACAGGCCTACTGTTAAAGGCATGAAATGAACTTGCTTTTAGTCTTGTTTCTTCCTTCCCTCCCTCCTTCCATCCCTCTTTCCTTCTTCACATTCTTATTCTTTCTCTTCCTTCTTTCCTTCCTTGCTTCCTTTCATGACTCCTATATAAGGGTTTCTATGTGTAATGCACACAGTAAACACCTTTTTCTAACTGCTGTCTTTGATTCTCTCCATCCCACCCATCCCATCCCCTGTGTTTTTGTGCTCTCTGGCTCCCTCTCCCCACCCCGTCTCCCCCCTCCCCCTCTCCCCCCATCCCCTCTCTTTCTCTCCTACCCCATAGACCCATAGCCACATTGCGTGCCAAGTTGTGGTTTCCCTTCAATTCTCAGCTAAACCCCATCCTTCTGGAAGCCTTTCATCGTGCTCCCAAGGTAAAGGTAGGTTAGCTGTCCCTTTCCCAGGGTCCCTGTGTCACTTCATACCTTCCTGGTCATACTTGGTCCTCTTTTCTATTTACTCAACCGTCTTTTGCACTAGACTACAAACTCTATGAGAACAAGAATTACGTCTCAGATACGGTATGGCAGTGCAGGCCTTTGATCCCAGCATTCAGCTGGCAGAGGCAGGTAGATCTCTGTGCATTTGAGACCAACCTGGTCTACAGAGTGAACTGCAGTCTAACTAAGGATACATAGAGAGAGCCATTTTCCCCCAATACACACGAAAAGACTGTATCTCTCCCAGTTGACTTTAGACCTGCAGCACCTTGTCTGGTGCCTAACACGTAATAGGTGATTGGTAGGTACATGTTGAAAAATGAGCAAGACACAGTCACTACACTTAAGAAATCTAGTGAGGGACCTGGTAGAACACGACAGTGTGTAATCACAGGATAACTTTTGGAGAGTCAGTTCTCTTCCTCTACCTTGCTGAGGCCACCTTTCTGTTGTTTATGCTGCGGACTCCAAGCCTGCTGACCCAAAAGATTCTGGGTGACTCTCCTGTCTCTGCCTTCTGTTTCACAGTAGAAATTCTAGGATACAAATTCTTGCCAACACATCCAGTTTTTTGATGTGGGATCTCACTTGTGTGGCAAGTGCTTTTACCCACTGAGCCATCTCACCAGTGCCTGGTGTTTGCTTTTGAGATTTAACTATGTTGATATAGAATTCTGGTCTGTTCATTTTGAAAATTGTCTTAATAGTAGCCTTTTTTTTTTTTGGTGACTCATCCTCTGTATTATTTCTAAACACTGCCAAGTATTCCTATTAGTCATTTGTAGTAATTATATGAAGTAGGCAGTACCCTAAAGAAAAGGGACACTTGATGGCCCACTTCTCACCTCAGGGACATTATAACTGTCACAGTCACATGAGTGCTCTGTCTTTTGAAGAACACAGTAAGAGGGTTTTGTTGCCTGGCCAACAGCCCTATACAGTTCTTTGGAGATGAAACTTCATGTTGTGGCCCTGAATGAACATGGTGAGCTATTGTCTTTTTTCCTTACTCCAGTTTTATATGTCATCTCTAATCCGTATGGTGATAATCATCCTTCTGAATTGCCTTTGGGACTATTTTGTAATCTCTCCCTCTCTCTCTCTCTCTCTCTCCCTCTCTCTCTCTCTCTCTCTCTCTCTCTCTTGCATTTTGTAATCTCCAGTTTCATTCACCATTTGAAAAAAGAGAGAGCTGCTTTTAAGACTGAGTCTGAATTGTCTAACTATAATAATTTTACATTTATTCATTTGTTTGTGTGTGTGTGTGAGAGAGAGAAGGAGAGAGAGAGAGAGAGGGAGAGGGAGAGGGAGAGAGAGAGAGAGAGAGAGAGAGAGAGAGAGAGAGAGAGAGAGACTGTATGAAATAGGGGGGTTGTTTGGAGATCAGGGATAGTTTTCTGGAGTCAGTTTTTTCTTCCACCCATGTAGGTCCCTGGGATTGAACTCAGGTCATCAGTCTTGGTGGCAAGTGCCCTTACCTGCTGAACCAACTTGCTAGCCCTGATTTGGCTGAATTTAGATATGATTCAAGAAATAATTTGGCCCTGTATAGGGGAATGTTGCCTTGTGGCCTAGTGGAGCATCCATTCCTCCTTCCATGTTCAGAGGGCAGGAAAAACAGTGTAGGGGTGGTGGGCACACAAAGGGATTAATTACTGCCTGCCAGATTGTCAAACTTATATATATCATGGTCCTGCTCTGGTCAATAAAGGATCCTTTGAAGATAAAAAAAATTGTATTGTTCTACTATAACTGTCTTATATCTGCCATATAAGACAGTTATAGTATGCATACTATATACAACATTTGTCATATATGCAACATTTTAACACCTCATTCTAACTAAAAATTAATTAACATCAGAGTTAAGGAATGCAAATGAAAAAAACTTCAAAACAGAAGAGTCATCTGGGCATGGTGGCACACACCTTTAAATGTGACACTCTGGAGGCAGAAGCAGGCCAACTATTGTGAGTTCCAGACCTGTCAGGGCTACACAGTGAGACTCTGTCTTGAGAAGTGGGAGTGGAGAGGAGAGAAGAGGAGAAGGAGGGAAAGAGAAAGCCAGATTTTTTTTTTTTGAAGATCTTATTGGTTGGTTGTCACACTGCACTATAATTGCCTTTACTCCCATATTGGAGCTCCCTGAAAAAGGACACATGATATATATTCACAATCGTTCACAAAGAAGATACTAGATGGGGCTGGGCGGTGGTGGCGCACGCCTTTAATCCCAGCACTTGGGAGGCAGAGACAGGCTGGTTTCTGAGTTCGAGGCCAACCTCGGCTACAGAGTGAGTTCCAGGACAGCCAGGCTATACAGAGGAACCCTGTCTCGAAAAAAAAAAAAGATACTAGACGGATGAATGGGTGGATGGATGAATGGGTGGATGGATGGATGGGTGGATGGATGGGTGGATAGATGGGTGGGTGAGTGGGTGGCTGGATGAATAGATGGATGAATGGGTGAGTGGGTGGGTAGATGGATGGGTGGATGGATGGATGGATGGGTGAATGGATAGATGGATGGATGGGTGAGTAGATGGGTAGATGGGTGGGTGGATAGAGAGGAGTGTAGCATCACCTAAAATTCCGATATCAAGGCTTCATAAAAACTGGTGAGATGGCTCAGCAAGTAAAGAAAGTTGTGAGCCGGGCAGTGGTGGCGGTTGCCTTTAATTCCAGCACTTGGGAGGCAGAGGCAGGCAGATTTCTTAGTTCGAGGCCAGCCTGGTCTACAGAATGACTTCCAGGACAGCCAGGGCTACACAGAAAATACCTGTCTTGAAAAAAGAAAGAAAGAAAGAAAGAGAAGGAGGAAGAAAGAAAGAAAGAAAGAAAGAAAGGAAGGAAGAAAGAAAGAAAGAAAGAAAGAAAGAAAGAAAGAAAGAAAGAAAGAAAGTTGTGAAACCTGATGGCCTAAACAAACTCCCAGGAAGCTACATTATGTTGGAAGGTGAGAAGTGACTCCACAAAGCTGTCCTCTAAGAACATGCATGCATGCCCACATCTATTCAAGTACAGCTACACACATCCACAGTAATAATGAATAAAATGAAATATATTTGGGGGGAACCTCCATAGAGAACACAGAAACTGAATTGCCAGTTTGGGGATGGGCAGGACTCAATGAGAGAGGAGGCCATCCATTCACTTTATCCTTTCCCTCCGCTCTGACTTGAAATGCTTAGAGGCTCTCACTGAAAGAGTAGATGGCACAGCAGCAGGCAGTGCCAGTGGACTTAGCCTCATCTTACAGCTGTGTTCTCAGTCTCCTTAGCCTGGTTTTAGAATGGAAATTACAACATCTGCATTCCCTTCCTTAAACATGTGTGACCTTGAACATGTCACGTGTCATGTCTGAGTATCCATCACTAACGGGACAGCAGCCCTAGCTTGGAAGGCTTTGTTCTGCAGATGTCTATGGAATAGCAGCAGTGTCTTTGTGTTGGTTTGCTTCCTTTTGCTGTGATAAACACCATGCCCAAAAGCAACTTGAGGGTGAAAGGGTTTATTTTATTTTACAGCTCTCAGGGGACAGCCCGTCACTAAGGGAAGGCAGGGCAGAGCTCAAAGCTGGAAGCTGAGGCAGGAACTGAAGCTATGGAGGAGTGCTGCTCACTGGCTTGTTCCTCCTGACTCATCCAGTTTGCTTTCTTAAAAACTTTCAGGACCCAGGGATAACACTGCCCTGAGTGGACTGGGGCCTTTCACATCTACCAATAATCCTGAAAATGCCCCAAAGGTGTGCCTACCAGCTAATCTCATGAGGGCATTTACTCAATTGAGATTCCCTCTTCTCAGATGACTCTAAGTGTATCAAATTGACCAGAAAACTAAGCTACACAGTCCTCAACCACACAAACATATGAAAACATCATTATCTTAGAGTCACTTGTCTAATAGGGAAGGAAAAAAAAAACCCTAGACTTTGGGGTGGTTATTTTAGTCTATTCTCTCCCAATAACTTGAAGCATAGCTACAGACTCCATACACCATTTCATAAATTTTACCTTTTGTTATTGTTGACGGTTGGAGTGCTGCTGGGGACAGTCATATGTCTATATGTACTGGTGCAACATCATTGGCACACCATAAATAAGATATTTTCAATAAAATAAATGCTTGAATTTAACAAATTCAAAACCAAAAATTACACCTGGGTGTGGGGGGTTCTGTCATTGAGATATACTTCAGTCTCTATGAGCTTTAAAATTTTTTAATGGGGGGGGACATGTATATGTTATGGCACTTGTGTGGGGTCAGAGGACAACTTTGTGGAGTTGGTTCTCTCCTTTCACCTTTATATGGAAAGTTCAATTGGCAGCACCAACCTGGCTGTTGTATTGCGTTCCTATAATACCAGTACCACTGGAGAGACAGGGACAGGAGGATCTTGGGAGCTTTCTTGCCAGTCAGTCTAACCAATCAGTGAGTTCCAGTTTCTATGAGAGACCCTATTTCAAAAACTAATAAGGTAGAAAATGGCAACTCCTGGCCTCTGCAGGCATGATGCCCCTCCCTCAGTACCCACATGTATGTACAGAAAGACATTCATGCCAACCAAACTACTAGGTCTGTTGATCTGGCTCAGTCAGCAAAAATGCTTTGCTGCCAAAGTGGATGCCCTGAGTTCAATCTCTGGGACCCACATGATGGGAGAGAGAAATCAATTTCTGCAAGTTATCCTCTGATCTACACACATATGCTTCTACACCCACAGGGCAAGGGGGTGAGATGGAAAGAGAGAGACTTAAAAGAATTAAAGATAAAAAAAAGAAAAGACAAAACAGAAAAGAAAAAAGCTATCATAAGGGGTTGTTCATATGTCAAAGTTCTAAGGGATCCCCCTCTCCGCACTCTGTCCCCACCCCCTTCCTCATCATATTATGACAGTGTTGAATCTATTTAAGTGTAAAGCTAAGCCTTACTGACTAACAGGATTTTAATTGCAAAACAAAACATAAATAGCGTGAATCTTTGGCAGAGTTTTCAAAAAGCGAGTAACAGGAGTTAGGAGGTAGAAGAAGGACTGTAGGATGGGTGAGTCACTTCAGCACGACAGACAACAGCCAGTCACTATTGTCTAACATGGAGCTGTGTGGTTTAAAAAGTGGCAGCTCCAATGGTTTCCAGCGGCTTGCCTTGTGTTCCATTCACTTCTGATTTTTTGAGACGGGGTCACATTGTGCAGTTCCTGCCTCTACCCTCTACCTTCCTAATGCTGGGGTTACAGAGACATGCCTCCAAACTAGCCTGCATCATTTTTAAATTCTTATCACTAATCTCTCTCTCTCTCTCTCTCTCTCTCTCTCATTCACTCTCTTTCTCTCTCTCTCTCTCTCTCTCTCTCTCTCTCTCTCTCTCTCACATTCACTCTGTGTGTGTGTGTGTGTGTGTGCAAAACATGCATTTTGGTTTGAGATGGGGTTTCTTTTGTGTAGCTCTGGATGTTGTCTTGGAACTCAATCTATAGACCAAGCTAGCCTCAAACTCAGAGCCTGCCTCTGCCTCCCAAAGGCAGAGATTAAAGGCATGCTCTACCCACACCCACGTGTATTTTTGGTTTTGAATTTGTTAAATTCAATCATTTATTTTATTGAAAATATCTTATTTATGGTGTGCCAATGATGTTGCATCAGTACATATAGACATATATAGAGAGATTCAGGACTATTTTCACTGTATGTCAAAACCGATATTTTCCATGTTAGATTTAAGGGTGGCATGTTATTGTCTTCTATTCATTCATGTGTTTATGCACTGCTTTAATTTTTATGAGGATGTATCATAGTTTTGGAGTGCAAAAAAATTATTTGTTCTAAAAAGTTAGGGAGAGGGGGAGTTTTGCTCTGAGGAAGGGTCCCCTGACTTTGACAGGCAAACTCCCTAACAGGTGAGCACTTATGTTCACTGATCCCCAAGGACTTTTCATCCAACATCTCCACACTCAGCACAGCTCTGAAAGACGGGAGGATTATCAAAAGCTCTTTACCCAAAGTCAGTACCTAAGAATGTTAGCATCCAGAAGTGAATTCACGCCAGGCATGTTGGCACAGGCCTATAATCTGGGCATTCAGGAGGCTAAGGCAAGAGGACCAGGAGATCAAGACCAGCCTGGACTACATGGTAAGTTTGGCACTAAACTGGCCTACATGAGACCTTGTCTTTTAAAAAAAAAAAAAAATGTAAGCTTAGACCTCTCTGATTCTTCCCACTGAACCAGTAAACACTATCTGAAGGCCATAAACTTTGGATTATTCTCTGGATAAGCCAGGTGGTGGTGGCACACGCCTTTAATCCCAGCACTTGGGAGGCAGAAGCAGGCAGATTTTTGAGTTCGAGGCCAGCCTGGTCTGTCTACAGAGTGAGTTCCAGGACAGCCAGGGCTACACAGAGAAACCCTGTCTCGAAAAACCAAAACCAAACCAAAACAAAACAAACCAAAACAAAAAAAAACCTCATCTGTAGGAAAATGAAAGTCCATCTATGAAATGATATCCAAGAAATCTGGGACACTCACACTGTAGTCGAGATGATCTGGGACTGATCTCAAAGCTAGTCGTAGAATCTAACTGCAACATCACAAGTGAGTGTTCCACACTGGGGTAGACGTATGGAGCGAGAAGGGAGGGGGTTTCCAACCATCCAGCCCTGAAAAGGGCCACTAAGGCATCTTTCCAGGCAGTGTCCCAGAGTGAGGCACCTTAGCGAATGCAGACATCTTATGCAAGATCTAGAGAGCAACCCATTGCTACACACTAGAACTGCCTCAGTGGCTCTGAAAAAAATGAGATTCCTTTTGGGGGCTTTAGGATCTGATCTATAAGCCCACTTATCTGGAGCAACAGAGTGAGTCACAGGAATATGTACTCCAAACACCCTCCCAGGTGACTCTGTTGGGCAATCGGGATGAGAAGCAGACAGCATGCACAGAGTCCAAACTCACTGGATGCTCTTTTTTTTTTTTTTTTTTTTTAAATTGGCTCACACACCCCCTTGCTCTCATGCCAGACCTACTGCCATGCCACCTTCTGATTTTTGGCTTCCCATATGTCACATGCTCTGAGGAAGGAAGAAAATGTACAGGTATTCTGGGGTGAATGTTCCAGTCTGCTTTGCAAATTAAAGTGGCTTTGCCAATGATATTTTCATTTTGCAAATTAATAAACAGGCTTCCGGTTTATGTACCAGTCCTAGTGAGCTTACTAATACAGGAGAGATCTTTTCTGAGAAATGCAGTGCACAAAATCAAGGTTCTGTGTCTGCACACGTTAGACCAGGGCAATCTCATGCCTTGGAATGAGTCCAGGTGGCCACCTGACTGTGCCCAGGAACACTTTCTTAGCCCTACTTTATGCCTTTTTATCTCAACACCTAACTGTAAATTCCTTAAAAGCATATCCTTGCCCCCTCCCACCCTCATTCTTGCTCTCATTCTTCCTCACCCTCTCTCTTGTTCTTGATCTCATATTGGCAGTTTTGAAAGCAGGTCCTTGGGATGGAAAAGTTGGGAGTACAAGTTGTGGTTAGCTAACACTCCTTTCTCCTCCAGGTCTTAGCTATTAACTTTATAGATTACTTCCCCGGACTCCCAGTACCTCTGCACATCACCACCGAGGCTGGTAAGTTCCTCTTCCCTAGAATTGCACTGCAATTTCTGCTTTCCCCTGTCATGGTCATTATCACAGTCTGCTCAGGTTGCCCACTAAGTCATCATACCAGTCTTGGAACCAGTGGAGGCCAACACTATATCTTGTAATGGATAGTATAACTAGTGCAATAACTATCTATTTGACACAACTTATAATTCTCAGTGGCCCACGTCTGAACCTCTTAAATTTTTTTATTTTTAAAATGAATTTTAAAAAAAGATTATGTGTATGGATATTTTGCCTGCCTGAGTGTCTGTGCACCACAGGTGAGCAGTGCCCATGGAGAGCAGAAGAGACCCTCTGGCTCTGAAGTTACAGACAGTTGTAAACAGCTTATGAGTGCAAGGAAAGGAACAAACCCAGGTTCTCTGCAAGAGCAGCCAGGGTTCTTAACCACTGAAACATCTTGCCTCCAGCCTCCTCCCTATTTTGAGAGATTTCTCATGAAGCAAAAGAACACCTAATGTAAAAGCAGAAAACATAAGATGTTTCCCTGCAGGCCCAAGCAGATATGTCCATCTAAACTAGAAGTCAGGAACTTATAGCCCAGAGAAGCAAGGAGCATGGAGAATCTATTCTTTTTTGTTGGTGTTGTTGGTTTTTCGAGACAGGGTTTCTCCGTGTAGCCCTGGCTGTCCTGGAAGTCACTCTGTAGACCAGGCTGGCCTCGAATTCAAAAATCTGCCTGCCTCTGCCTCCCAAGTGCTGGGATTAAAGGCATGCGCCACCACCGCCTGGTGGAGAATCCATTCTTACAACCCAGTGGGCATAGCAGCGGGCACACATTTCTGAAAATGAGTATCACAGAAGATCCAGAAAGGTCACCGTGTCAGCGGCTGTATCAGCGGGGCTTGGGGCTCTTCCTGACTTGACTTTCTCAGTCCAGTCTGTTTTCAGGTTCCCCTGTGGTTCTGTGAAATCCTTGGGGCTTTTAAAAAATTCTTCTCCTGAAGTAAGCTAGTCATTTTCTGTTGCTTACTACTTAGAACCTTGTTACAGGATGAATTAAACCGCCACCTCCAACCCCAACCAAGTTCGTTATGTTGAGACTCTAACCTCCGGTATCTCAAAATGCGACTTCATGTGAAGTCTGGGCCTATAAAGAGCTGATCAAGGACAGGCCTTATTACAGTTTTATGCTATCCTTACACATGAAGAAAATCTGCACATAAAGAGCCATCCATCAGGAGCACTCATTCCCAGATGGGCTTCCAGAGAAAGATCATCTGTAAGATCATATCCAGTGCAGGAAACAGGCCCTAGGAAAAGCCAAATCTGAAGACGGAGGGGTGGCTCTGTGGTTAAGAGCACTGGCTGCTCTTCCAGAGGACCCAAGTTAATTTCCAGCACCCACATGGCAGCTCACAATTGCCTATAACTATGGTCCCAGGAAATCCAACATCCTCTTCTGGCCTCACTGGGCACCAAGCACGCAAGTGACTCACAGACATGTAAAATAAAATTTAAAAATCTAAAACTTAAAAAAAGAAAGAAAGAAAGAAAGATAGATAGATAGATAGATAGATAGATAGATAGATAGATAGATAGATAGACAGACAGACAGATAGATAGAAAGAAAGAAAGAAAAGGGGCTGGTGAGATGGCTCAGTGGGTAAGAGCACAGACTGCTCTTCCGAAGGTCCTGAGTTCAAATCCCAGCAACCAGATAGTGGCTCATAACCACCCATAATGAGATCTGACACCCTCTTCTGGAGTGTCTGAAGACAGCTACGATGTACTTATTTATAATATAATAAGTAAATCTTTGGGCTGGAGCGAGCAGGGCCAGCCAGAGTGAGAGGGGCTGACCGGAGTGAGCAGAGGTCCTAAAAACAAGTCAATTCCCCAAAGCCAGATGAAGGCTCACAACTATCTGTACAGCTACCGTGTGTATTCATCTACATAAAAATAAATAAATAAATCTTTAAAAAAGAAAAGAAAGAAAGAGAGAAAAGAAACCGAACCTGCTGCCCACCTTGAGCCTCAAGAACTCAAAGAAGATCAATCCCTGTAATTCAGAGCCCCCAGGCCTGATGCCATGGAGGTCCAAGGTGACTGACTGCACTTAATGACTGAGTCAGTGGGTAAAGTGGTTCCTTCTCACAGAGTAGGCATGGAAACAGGGCAGCAAATGAGAGGAGGGCAAGAGAAGAAAAAAGAACCACAGTGTGCAGCTAGCTACTCAGGGTCCTGGGAGGGATGCAAAGCCAAGCAGGAAGAGAACCCTGGGGCCTTCCTAAAGCCCTAAGGAAGTGTTTACAGAGGTCACAAAATTAAGAGTCTTAGCCCTTACAGGGGCTATCATGGAGGGATATCATGGATTTTGACTGCAGAGATCTGGGTACAAAATCTTACCCTGTCACTTGTTCAATATATGAATCTAGAAAATTACTTAACTTTCTTTCTCTCTTTCTTTCTTTTTTCTTCCTTTTGTTTTTGTTTTGTTTCATGAAGTTTTCCCTGTTTGGGGTGGGTAGGTGGTTATGGTGTGCTGGCTGGTTTTATGTCAACTTGACACAAGCTAAAATCATCTGAGAGGAGGAAACCTCGATTGGGAAAATATCCTTCATAATGTTAGTCTGTAGACAAGCCTGTAGGGCATTTTCTTCATTAGTGATTGCTGAGAACTGGAGAGGGCCTAGCTCACTGTGTATAGTAGACCCCTGGGCTATGGTCCTGCATTCTATAAAAAAGCAGGTTGAACAAGCCATGAGGAACAAGAGGCACCCTCCATGGCTTCTACGTTAGCTCCTGCCTTTAGGTTCCTGTCCTGTTTGAGTCCTTGCCCTGACTTCCTTCAGTGATGTACTATGATATGGAAGTGTAAGACAAATAAACCCTTTCTTCCTCAACTTACTTTTGGTCATGGTGTTTCTTCATAGTGATAGTTAACCCTGACTAAGACATATGTTGTGCCTGTGTGTATGTGTGCGCGCACGCGCACTCGTGTGTGTGCGTGTGTGTGCATGTGTGTGTGTGTGCGTGTGTGTGTGTGTGTGTGTGTGTGTGTGTGCGCGCGCGCGCGTATTTTAATGCAGTTGAGCATAAAAGTGTATATACCCATGGGAACACATCTGATAGCCCTCCTTCTCTACTGTCTTATTGTCTTTTATTGAACTGAAAGCTTGCCATTTCATCTGGGCTGGCTAGCTAACAAGCTCCCCCGTTTCCATGCTCCCCTCACCCCCACCACTGGAGTTACACACACACATAGCCATGCCCAACTATTTGAGTTGGGTGCTGGTGATTCAAACTCAAGTCTTCATGCTTGCACAGTCCATGTTTTTATCTACTGAGCCATCTCTCCAGCCCCTTCAGAAAGTTCCCTATCTGTAAAACAAAGATTAAAACTAATCCTGATTTCATAGGATTTCATTAAGTTAGAGCCCATATATAGAGCTGCCTAGGATGGAATGTCAAATCCTTTTTTCTTAGGCTACAGATAGAGGGAGGAGGTAACAACCTAGGGACAAGGATAAAGAACTTCTCCGGCCAACACACAATGCTCAGAGTATGATGAGGATAGATATGCTCTGGATGACTGGTTGTGGTGGCAAGAAGGCAGGGTCTAGCCATCAAGTGGTTCTGACAAGAGTCTGATAGAAGAGGCATTATGGTTCCAGGTTATTATTCTGTGCTCAGCTGTATGCTAGTGGCAGAAGGAACAGGATCCCCTCCACTCCTGTCTTAAGTTAGGATTAGTAGAACGTAGGCAGGTTGACAGCCATGAGACAAGTGTAGTCAGTCGACTGTTTCAGCTGAAAACCAGTGGTATCAATTGAATCAGAGTTCACATCTGACATACCTAAAATCAATTCTAATTCTTGGCCCCAACTGCTATTAGAGGTGAGGATATCTGCTCCTATGACAGGCTGGATCGGATCAGACACTAGACAGAGCTGAGCCTTTGATAAGAGTGCATAATAGTAATGATAATTATTATTACTATAATTTATCCTTGAGTACCTTGTACTAGGACTTCCATACAACCTCATCACAACACTCGGAGGAGTAAACTAAAGTAAAAATTTGCTTTAAAAAAATGGAAATTGAGGGGGGCAGTGGTGGCACACTCCTTTAATCCCAGCACTTGGGAGGCAGAGGCAGGTGGATTTCTGAGTTCAA
>NW_022196900.1:67756737-67761524 GCF_008632895.1 Mastomys coucha | reverse complement strand
AAAAAAAAAAAAAAAAAAAAAAAAAAAAAAAAACAGGAAATTGACATCCAGAGAAGTTATAGTATGGCTTAGATGTGAAGTACTTTCCCTGTAAGCTTTAGGACCAGAAATCAGACCCCAAGAACCCATATAAAATTCAAGTGGGCATGGCAGCTTCCTTGTTGTCCTAATGAATAGAAACCAGAAACAGGAAATCCTGGAGCAAGCTGGTTAGTCAGACTAGTCAAGACTAATCAAATGGCCAGCTCTCAGTTCAGCAGTATGTAAGGTGGAAAGCAATGAAGAAAGACATCTGACATCAACCTCCAGCCACCATATCCACACACACAGATGCAACCACACGCGGATGTGCTAAACACATATGAACGTGCATGTGCACACACACACACAGAGAGAGAGAGACAAACAAGCAAGCAAAAACCATGATAATAATAAAAGGTAAAACCAAATTCCAAAGTCTGTTTACTGAAAGAGAGTTTAGCTGTTGATAATGAAAAGAAATTGCAAAAAAGAAAAAAAAAAGAAGGAAGGAAGAAAGGAAGGAGGGAAGAAAAAGAAATCTCTATCTAACCACAGGTCCCTCAAAAGCACAATATATACCTCCTGGGCTTTTCATCTGGGTCCAGCCTTAAACCTTTGATACTTCTACCAGAAACCCATATAACAGAGAGCTGTCCTAGGGAATATTTTCCACAGGAAACATCTGCCTGGATATTTCGAAGGCTGCAAAGTGTCCCACGAGGGAGCAGGGGAAGCAGAGGCCAATCACAAGTATGTCGATCAGTCCAGGTACCAGGTGGACTGGAGCAGAGAGAAAACACAGGCTTCCTGCCTTCTGCTCCCTCTGGAAGCCTTGAGCTAGCTGGTAAAATAAACTCCTTCCAGGACTCGGGTTCCCGGGTTAGTGATCTGGCTTTCTTCTAATAAGATGTGAGCTGCCTCTCAGTAGGGGGAAGGGAAAAGAGAAATTATTGCCAATTACTCAAACTTTGTAGGCGGGGAGTTCAAGCATTTCATGTCTTCACAATTAAGGGACCCCCACTTTATTCGTGGAGTGGGATACACATTCTTCCTTTGAGTGTTTACAAGAGAATCAATTGAAAAAGATTGTTTAAATCCTTTTTTGTTTAAAGAAACTGACATAATAGAAAGAAAGGATTGAGTCCCTGAGGAGAAAAGCCTTCCCCAACTTTCCTTTTGCTCTGCTCAACAGCACTTGAAGGTCTCTCAATAAATCAAGTCCCTGGCTGAAAGCAGAAAAGTGCTACCAGGAAAGGAGACTTTTTAAAAAACTGAATGTCTCTGGGTAGAAATTAGCCCATATTCACCCTGAATGTATTGTTCAGATTAATTCTTCTATTTCTTGCTTGTTGCTGGAGAGAACTGCTCCTCACATGTCCCAGGCACTGAGCATCCAGGGCTATGAATCCATCCTGATCCTTACTCTCCTAGAGCTTTTAAGCTGAAGAGGAAATAAGCCAGTACTCACAGATGGCATAAAGGCTATTTTTAAAAGACAGGGAAAGTCCTACAGGGACCAAGCACACAGCACCAGTCAGTGGGCTCCAAGAAGAAGCTCTTCGGACTTTTGATAATGGAAGCAACCTCCCTACTTAAGGATAGAGGAGAATTGCCCATTGCTCATCCAAACTCCCTCTTTCCTGAACTCATACAGATTTTTTTTTAAGCATCCACATACAAGAGAGAGCATGTGGTATCCGTCCTTCTGTTCCTGATTTGTTTCACTCACTATAGTGTCCTCCAGTTGCAGCCATGTTCTGCAAAATATAGCATGTCATCTTTTTATGACCAAATAATATCCCGCTGTACATATCTACCACATTTTATTTATCTATTGATTCACTGACAGACATCTAGATTGATTCTGCATCTTAGCTGTTACTAGTACACAACTAAGCACGTGTATCCCGGCATCTCTTTGGATATAAGGAAATAAGGTTTTCGTTTATTGAATGAGAAAATGCAGTGTGGTTGAAGCACAGGGTACAATGATTCATACACACACAGATATAGAATGACTGTTGGAAAGAGTTGTAATTTCACCTAGTAAACAGGGTTCAATAAGACCTTCTAGGTAGGTGTGGTTGCACATGCCTGTAATCCTAGCACATGGGGATGAGTTGCATGAAAATTATATTTGAGGCCAGCCAGCCTGGACTACATAATGAGATCCTGTCCTGTCCTCCTCTACACACACACACACACACACACACACACACACACACACACACACACATACGCACATGCACGCACGCACAAAATGAAACAAAATAAACCCAAAGGCCCTCAAAATAAATATCAGCTAAATAAAGGTAGAAAGATCTAAAGGGCCATCTTGAAAACTCTCAAATCCACAGCAGCATCCATTTGAACTTGATCGTGCTCCCTTTATCTCCCTGGCCATCTCCTACTCATTATTCAGCATATCCTTCTATTCTGGAACTTCAGACCTCTGTTCTTACAGTCTAGGTTCAGGACTCCCTCCTCTGTCCTGCCTTTCTGGGATCCCTGAGACCAGGCAGGCAGGCTCTGAGGGCCTGGTGCTGCTGCTTTTCGGATCAAAGCACATCAGTTGGAACCCCAAGCCCCAAGTCTTGAACTCAGACTTTGAAGGACCTCTCAAGTCATTCCTTATCCCAGAGAGCTTCAGGTGTCCTAGCCCATAAGCATCTGTTTGCTGCTGGAGCACCCACTCCACGAGCTTTGACAAGGAGTGTGAACATTTGACAAGCGATGTGAACATTGCTGAATCCGGCTCTCATCTCTCCTCCAATGCGCACCCCAAATTCAACTTGTGCAAAGTCAAAGTACTGAACAGAGTTTGGATGTTGCAACCACAAAAACCTAAGTTTAACTTTGTACTTGTTAACATGGACTTCAAACAGGTTCCTCTAGCTCTTGAACCTTGGATTCCTCCCTCAGAGACAGGAGGTTTTGGAGCAGGGGAGTGCTGGCTTGCTTTAAAACAATCCTTCTTGCAGCTGAATGGGGGGATGGGCTAGAGGGGAGAAAGCAGAGGCAGTTTAAGAGTCTGCTGAATAGAAGTGTTTCCAATTACTGGCAAGCTGGCCTCTCAGCACACTCTCCACTGTGACCCCAGAGCCAACCTCATGCTGTTGCCTAGCAACTCACCTGCATCGCCCAGGGATCTGAAGCTGGGGCCCCTCCAAGGATGGGGAAATGACCAGTTTAATTACAAAGGCTCAGGGGGATCCTACATCAGCTCATTCCTCAAATCCTGGGCTCCCAAGAAGAACCAGGCCCAACTGTAGGTACTGGTGATTTAGAGATGAATAAAACCTTCTCTCTTTCCTCAAGAGATTCCCAGTGTAGTGGGATGGACAGAATTTTTCATTGACTTAGGACATATCTGAAGGCTGGGGATATAGCTCGGTGGTAAGGCATTTGCCTAGCATATTTTAGGCCCTAGCTCCAATCCCTGCATGAGGTGAGTGGGGCAGAAAAGAAAGACAATATTTCACTGGGGGCTGAAGGAGTACTTCATGCAGTAGAGTGCTCAGCACCTTCTGAGCCTAGGAATCTCAGTCTCATCTCCAGAACCCACGTAAAAAGCTAGGCACGGTGCTGTACACTTATATTCCCATCCCTGAAGAGACAGACAAGCAGATCCCTGCGGCTCACTGCCTAGCTAGCCAGACTAACTTGCTTGGCAAGCTTGCACCAGGCCATAAAAGACCCTGCCTCTCTGGGCAGTGGTGGTGCCCTTTAATACCAGCACTTGGGAGGCAGAGGCACGCAGGTTTCTGAGTTCGAGGCCAGCCTGGTCTACAGAGTGAGTTCCAGGACAGCCAGGGCTATGCAGAGAAACCCTGTCTCGAAAAACCAGAAAAAAAAAAAAAAGACCCTGTCTCAACAAATAAGGTGAATGGCTTCAAAAGACCTCCACATACATCTACCTTACACACACACACACACACACACACAGTGCTTACAAACAAAGTGGACAGAGTGTAGAATATTCATGCAGTTTAATAGTATGCATCCAGTGAAAGTTATCTACAACTATACACAAAAATATGCAACACTGCGAATGAATGCTGAATGGGCAAGAGAAGCAGAGGGGGGAGTATATCTAGTGTATCTGTATGATTCCAGATGGATGAAGAACGAAGGTAAACTGATCCACATTGTCAGAATTGGAGTGGCGGGAGCTAGAAGGGAAAATGAGGAAGGCCTCTGAGCCCTGGGAATCCCCCCTATGCAGACCCGGAAGCAGGTTACGTGGTACATTTAGTTTTCAGAAGTTTGCCTAGGATGTGCACTTAGGATATCTTAACTGTGCTCTGTGTCAATACAAAGTTTTAAGTAAAATATTTATGAATACCTACCACATGCCAAGCACTGTGTGTTGAACAAACATTTAAAGAGCAAGGTACAAGGCAGTGTGATAGGTACACATGGGACTTGGGAGCACAAAGGAGTGAGCCCTATCTGTGGCCCAAGCAAGGCTTCCCAAAAGATGAGATTGTTTCAATCAAGTGCGAGTCTATTGGGAAAAAGAAAGCAGGGCTTGCTGGGCATCAGAAAAAATGGAGGAGGCAGGAAATGAGGCTAGTAGACTGCTTAGAATCTAAACTGTGAGGAGCCCAGGATACATAAATAATGACTGTATTATGACCAGCAATGCAAAATACTTAATTTATTAAGTATCCACTTATTTGGCCTACCAACCATACGATGCTATTATTATCCCCACTTTACAGATTAGGAAATAGAGGCCAAGTGGGATCAATTAACTTGCCAAA
>NW_022196900.1:67740870-67756727 GCF_008632895.1 Mastomys coucha | reverse complement strand
ACCCACAGAAATTAACTGAACCGTGCTACATACACAAGCCAACCATCCTAGTGTGCTTGGCCACTGCCCCACCCTACCCAGGCCACTTGGTCCCAGACTACATCTCTAATGAGTATTTAAACAAGGCATGATCAGGACCAGATTTTATTGGTTTTGGACAGGGTCTTACTTTGTAGTCTAGGCTGGACCGGAATTCACTAAGCTGGGGCTAGCCTTATACTTGCAGCAGACCCACTGTCCCTGGATTAGATGGTTCCAACTCCAAAACATGTGTGTGTGTGTGTGTGTGTGTGTGTGTGTGTGTGTGTGTGTGTGAGTGTGTGTGCGCTCTCAGGTATGTGCATGTGTGTGTGTGTGCGCTGTCGGGTGTGTGCATGTATGAGTGTGTGTGTGTGTGTCTGTGTGTGTGCGTGTGTGTGTGTGCGCTCTCAGGTGTGTGCATGTGCGAGTGTGTGTGAGTGAGTGTGTGTGTGCTGTCGGGTGTGTGCATGTGTGCATGTGTGAGTGTGTGTGTGTGTGTGTGAGTGTGTGTGTGCTGTCGGGTGTGTGCATGTGTGCATGTGTGAGTGTACGTGTGAGTGTGTTTGTGTGTGTGTGTGTGTACATCTACCTACACTCTTTTCCACTGCATATTTCTTTTGTGCACTGTCACTTGGCTATTCTTGTCGTTGTGACAATACCTGACCCAAGAAGCAACTAAGGGCAGGAAAGTTTTTGGCTCACCATTTTCGAAGGATTTCAGTCCCCAGTGGCAGGAAAGACATGGTAGGTGACACAGCACATAGAGAAAGCAAGTCAGAACCGGAATCTGGTACAAAGGCCTGCCTCTACTGACCATCTTACACAGGCCCCATGGTCCTCCAAATAGCGTCACAAGCCAGGGACCAAGATTTTAAAACGTTCATCTGCTGGGAATTCAGATTTAAACCATGACATGTGCACATAGGTATTTTGCGTTTCATATAAATGATAGCAGGCTGTTAATCTCCACTTTTAGCTCCACACTCCATTTCCCTAGATCTAGATTGCTGCTGCTAGGTATAGTTTTAGTTTGTTGGCACTGGACTGGCAAGACACCATTCACAGAAAGTGTTCTGCAGTGCCTCAGAGACCAGCCATAACCTCAGTTTGTCTATTAGTTTGTGGTTTGAATTTGGGCAGATACCTTCCTCTATTTGGGGCTCAGCTTCCCTGTTTCAAAAGCCAGAAGTGCTTCTTGCTTTAGCCTTTTGTGAAACTTCTTTCCTCACAGGAAATTCTGGTCCCGAGTGTGGGAGTGACTTGACCAAGGTCACACTACAGTTCTCAGCACTTCAGTTCAAGTTGGCCCACATTTATCAAGTGGCAGGCATGGTGCTAAATGCTTTAGGTATTTAAATAACTGAGCCTGCTGAGTCCTTCCCTACAGGGCCCTGGGTAGAGCTGGGTTAATTTTCCAAGAACAGGTACATGGAGAGACAGCAGGCACTGGTCACACGCAGTGAAGATGGAAATGGGAGTGATTTCAGTTAGAAGGCAAGGACCTCCACCACCCAAGCTTGGCCTCAAGATAAGAAAGGCCCCACTCCTTTTTGTTTACCAAAGATTATCTGTTGCTATAATATTTACCCCATCTGGTAGATCTGATAGAGTGACCAAACCTTATCAGTGCCCATGCATGATGTCATGCAGTAGTTATCACACCATAAATAAAATTTTATATTCTCCTCTGTGAAGAGGTTTTTGTTGTTATACAATATTAACAGCTCCTGCTGATTATTTACTCTGTGCTAGACACCAAGAATTCCATACGTGCCAGCTCATTTATTCTTTAGTACAATCCCAGAAGGCAGGAGCTAGTGTTTTTATCTACATTTTAAAAATAGGTAGACTGAAGCACAGTTAGAGTCTTGTCCTAGGTCAGTGGGTTTCAAGCATTTTTAAATGAAACCACAAAATAAAAACAAAGGCCTTTCATGATACTTCAAAGAACTAATTTTCCCTTTTTCTTTCGCGCGCATGTGTGTGTGTGTGTGTGTGTGTGTGAATATGCAAGCATATATGGAGGTAAGAGGACAAGTGTGGGAGTCAGCTCTTCCTTCCTACCTTCCTAAACTCACAGTTTAGTGGCCAGGCTTAGGAACAAACCCTTTTACTTACTGCATCATTTTGCTAGCCCCAACTTTTCTACTTGATTATTTTTCCCTAGGACAGTGTGAGCACTAAATTTAATCCAATGACCTACTAATGGGTTGCTATTTGCTGTTTGAAAAATAATGCCCTAGCTGGGTGGTGGTGGCACATGCCTTTGATCCAAGCACTTGAGAGGCAGACCTCTTTTAAGTTTGAGGCCAGCTTGATCTGCAGAGTGAGTCCAGAACATCAAAGACTACATACAGAAACCCTGCCTCAAACCCCCCCAAAATTTAAATTTTTATAAATAAATAAATAAATGGAATAGTGCCCTGGATGCTATATATACCAAAATACCAAAAGTATAATGAAATTCTAATTTTTTTTTTAAGATTTTTTTTTTTTTATGTGTATGTGTACATTGTAGCTGTACAGATGGCTGTGAGCCATCATGTGTGTGGCTGCTGGGAATTGGACTCAGGACCTCTGCCGGCCTTGCTCCGGTCCGCTCACTCTGGCATAATTCACTGTAGCTGTGTTCAGATGCATCCAATCTCATTACGGGTGGTTGTGAGCCACCATGTGGTTGCTGAGATCCGAACTCAGGACCTTCGGAAGAGCAGCGGGGAAGAGAGTGCTCTTACTCCCTGAGCCATCTCGCCAGCCCGAAATTCTAAATCTTAATACTTTGTTTTTTATGTGGAGCTGAGAATTGAACACAGTGTGCGTTTGACAAGTGCCACACCACTAACTCCATCCCTAACTCCTAAATCATAACACTCTTTACTGTGAACTTTCACATCCTGAGATCCTCTGTATTGGATCCTGCGCTGCAGTGCAAAGGCACACAGGCAGTGACAGAGGCCTCATAGCACGTAGGCAGTCTCGCTCACGGACGCATCTTAGAATCGCATGGAAGGTTTTTAAAGCATGACGCTGAGACCATATCAGACTTCCTGATTCAACTGGTCTAGGGTGAAGCCCAGTTGTGAGCATTTTTTGAAAACTCCCAGGTGAGTCTGTGATGCAGGCAGGACTGAGGGTTACATGCTAAGTGCTTCATTCTAGGGAAGCATGGGACAGGGGGCTACTGGAGGCTTGGAGGGAAGCTGGTGTTTTATGTTTGGTTGGTTGTTATTGCTATTTATGTGCTGATGTAACATATTTTGGGTTTTAAATTCAGGGTCTCGTTGGCCGCCCAAGTTGGCTTCAAACTCAGTACATAGCATAAGATGACTTAGTTTTGTTATGTGGGTTCTTTTGGGGGCAGTGGTGGTGGAGAAAGGGTCTCCTGTAACTTAGCCTGTCCTTGAGCTCAATATTTTCCTGATCCTCCCACATCTACTTCCTGGTGCTGGGACTGCGGGTGCACGATGCCACACCAGGCCTTGCATTTACTTGCAGTGCTAGGATGGAACCAAAGTTTCAAGTGCCCTGGGCAAAGGTTTTAGCACTGGTGTACTCTGATCTACTGACCTCGATACAGCCGAAGGTTGTTTTTCTGAGTGGGTTCTTGTGCTGGGTGCCTTCTATTTGTCTACCTCACTACCTATCTGAATGAAAATGAGGACATGGCTGATCCAAAGCATGAGAGAACCATGAGACAGGAGAGAGAAATGGAGAGAATGTGAGAGTAAGAGAAGAGAGAGGAGAGGGCCAAGAGAACCAATGGAGAGCCAAGGTAACCAAGGGGACAAAGAGAATGGGTGTTGAATGGCAAGTTTATAGGAATCAGAGGCTGGGGGAAGGGAAAGAAGGACAGAGAGGTTTAAGGTAGGGGGCAGGGTGAGAAGTGCCCAGGGGAGACAGGTACTGAGGGAGGCCAAGCAGACACTTTAGTCTTCCAGTAGCAGTTAGCTGTTTGTCCTGGGTTTCTTGGGACCTGACACTATCTAGTGTACTAATTGATGACATAATTGATTTCTCTCCGGTCAAGCCAGAGCAGCCTTGAAGGTGTTTAGAGAGGGGAGAAGGCATGCTCAGAAATGAATTCCCTGGTTATCTCCCTGCAAGGGGGCCCACGGCTGCCTGTGAATCTCCTTTAAGGTGACTAGCTGCACCAATTTTAGGTCAAGGCGTGTTAACAGCTCAGAAAGTCCTGAGTTATCCTTGCTGCCTACCTACATGTTTGAAATCGAGTTCTTGTAAATATAACTCTATCACGTGAGCTTCCTATCTAGGCTCTGACTAAAACAAAGCCTGTAAATAGGAGAGGAAGATGACTTGTGGATAAGTGGTGTGGAAGCCAGGGGTGGTGGCACACACCTTTGATCCCAGCACTTGGGAGCAGAGACAGTTGATCTCTGTAAGTTCAGAACCAACCTGGTCTACAGAGTGAGTTCTCAGACAGCCAGAGCTACACAGTGAGACCCTGTCATGAATCAAACAAAACAAAACAAGCAAATAAACAAGAAAAGAAAAAAATAAAGGACAGAAACCTCAGCAAGAGAGTTGGGGAAGAAAAGTATTCTTCATCTGTTTGTTTTGCTTGATTCCCTTCACTGAGGACCAACCAGTTACCAAACCCGATGTTCAGTTTTCACCCTTACTCTTCCTAGATTTATCAGCAGCATTTGACTAGCTCATTGCTCTCTGCCCTGGAGCAGATTAGTCAGTTTCTTGGCCTCTGAGCTAACTTCTGAGTCTTTCTGCTCTCCCCCTGGCTAATCCCAGCTTCTCCTGGTCCTTCCGCACTTCCCTGGTCTTCATCTTCTTGATGCTCAATGCTGGAGTCCCAAAGGCTGACTGGCCCTTGGTTCTTTTGTCTGTCTATACCAACTCTTCATTTTCTTCCAGTCTCCTGGCTTTAAATGTTCTGCATTCTGTCCACACCCAAATTTATAGCTCTGACTCAGATCTCTTCCAACTCCTCACTCCTGTATTCAGCCTCATGACACATAAGAAAGGTTTCTTGAGCCAGCTTCAAACATCAGATATATTTTTAAGGACTTTTGAAAGCTTCCTGCTAACCATAGACATTATTAAGAATTAAATTATATAAATGGAACAAAGGTAATATTCAAAGCCTGGATTTGCTCAGTAGTAGACACACATACATGAATTTTCAGTAAGGAGTATTGTACATTTTATTATTTGTGTGACATATCTCACTATCAGTAAAGTTACATGTGTACATCCACACCCACATCCATACACTCCATTCCTCTTCCTCCAGAGCTAGTTGTTAAACATTTACTAGCATGCCATTGCTAATACGTAACTTGAACTTAGTTTGTCCAAAACTGACCACTCCTAATCAGTTGCCTCTAACCATTCTTCATCTCAATTAAAGGTACTTTATACTTCCTGTTGCTCCACACAAAAACTTTAGCATCATTTCTGACTCTTTTCTTTCAGCCTTCATATGTAACCTATAAAAATGCTTTCCCAAGCTGGGTGGTGACTAGCATGCACAAAAAAGAAGAAATGTCAACTCCCTGTTTACAAACCCTTTAATAGATTCTCATCTCACATAGAGTCAAAGTCTCCACAGAGGCTGATACACTGGGGGAAAGGAAGGGAAAAAAATCAAATATTCTGGGGTCTATTGAATGCTGGTTCTGAATCGATACACATTCCAGGAGACTGGAAGAAACACTGTGGTCCTCCAGTTAAAGTAGGGGCTTATGGAAATTGGGTGATTAATGGAGTTTTTGGTAGGTCCCCTAACTCATCTTGTGGTTATTTCACCAGTTCTAAAAATGTGTAATTGAGATAGATATACTTAGAAGTTGGCAGAATTCTCACATTGGTTCCCTGACCTGTGGAGTGAGAGCTATTATGGTTGGAAAGACTAAATGGAAGCCTTTAGAGTTGCCTCTGCCAAAGAAAATAGTGAATCAAAAAACAGTATTGTATCCCTGCAGGGATTGCAGAAGTTAATGCCAACATCAAGGACTTGACAGATGCAGCGACAGGTTTCTACTACATCTCGCTTTAATTCTCCGGTGCAGAAGACCATTGTGGAGGATGACAGCTGAGGATCAGGAACTCAATCAGTGACTCTGTGCAGCTGCTGTACCTGATGTGGGGTCCTTGCTTAAGCAGAGTAACACCTCTCCTGGTAGATAGCACACAGCTACTTTTCTCTCAAGTGTCTTTTTCCCAGTACCTGTCCATAAAGACCACCAGAAGCAATATGCTTTCAGTTGGCAAGGCCAAAAGTACACAGTTTTACCTTAAGGATATATTAACTCTCCTGCTCTGTTATAACAATTCAAAGAGATCTTTATTGTCTCTTACACAAAAATATCATGTTGGTTCCTATATTGATGACATCGTGCTAATTAGGTCAAGTGAGCAGGAGATAGTAACCACTTTGGACTTACCAGTAATGCATAGCACATCAGAGTATGGGGACTAAACAAAACAAAATTTCTAGAGCCTTCTAAGGCCCTCTACATCATTACTATTCCTACGAGTCCAGTTCTGTGGGGCATGCAGAGATATTCTAAGGTGAAAGGTAACTTATTGTAATTGATCCCTCCCACCACCAAGAAAGAAGCACAAGGAGTGGACCTACTTGGATTCTAGAAACAACACACTCCTCACTTGTGTTACTTCAGCCTATATTCCAAATGACTTGGAAAGCTGCTAGCTTTGAGTGGGGCCTGAGCAAGGGAAGTCTCTTCAATGGGTCTAGGCTGCTGTGCAAGCTGCTCTACCACTTAATAGTAGATAATAATAATAATAATAGATCCAGCAGACTTAATAGTATTTGAGGTGTCAGTGGCAAATAGGGATGCTGTTTGTAGTCTTCATCAGGCCCCTATAAGTGAATCATAGAAGAGATCTTTGGGTATTTGGAGCCAGGCTCTACCATCATTTGCAGAAAACAATTTTCCCTTTGAGAGACAGCTTTTGGGCTGCTATTGGGCCTTAGTGGAAACAAACTGGACATTTGACAATGGGCCATCAAGTTACCATGCAACCTGAACTTGTCATGATCTGGGTGTTATCTGACCCACAAAGCTATAAAATAGGATGTGCACAGCAGCAATACATTAGCAAATATAAATTGTGTATCATTTATGTGATCAGGTCAGAGCAGGTACTATAGGTACAAGCAAATTACATGAAAAAGTTGCCTAAATGCCTATGGTTTCTATTCCTGTTACAATGTCATCTGCTAGCAAGCACACACACAGCCTCATGGAGTATTCCCTATGATCAGTTGACTGAGGAAAAGAAGGCCAGAGCCTGGTTTACTGATGGTTCTGCACATTATACAGGCACTACCCAGAAGTGGACAGCTGAGGCACTACAGCTCTTTCTGGAAGAACCCTGAAAGACATCAGAAAAGGGAAATCTTCACAGTGGGCAAACTTCAGACAGTTCACATGGTCATACATTTTGTTTGGAAGGAAAAATGGACAGATCTGTGATTGTTCACTGACACATGGGCTGAGGCCAATGGATCGGCTGGATGGTCAGGGACTTGGAAAGGACGTGATTGAAAGACTGGTGAGAAAGACATCTGGAGAAGAATTATGAGAATAGATCTCTCCTGACAGGCAAAGGATGTGAAGGTGTTTATGTCCCATAGGAATGCTCATCAAAAGGTGACTTCAGCTGAGTAAGAGTTTAATAATCAAGTAGATAGGCTGGCCCACTCTGTGGACAATCTCTTTCCTCAGCCATCCCTGTCATTGCCCAATGGGCCCATATACAGAGTGGCCATGGTGGCAGAGATGGGGGTTATGTGTGGAGTCAACATGGACTTCCACTCACCAAGGCTGACCTGGTCATGCATTTTGTTTGGAAGGAAAAATGAACAGATCTGTGATTGTTCACTGACACATGGGCTGCTGCTGAGTGCCAGATCTGCAAACAAAATAAACTAACACTGAGCCCCAGAAATGGCACCTGGTAGTAGACTGACTTCATTAAAAGGACAATGCTTTGTCCTCATAGGAGTAGATGCTTATTCTGGTTGTGAATTTGCCTTTCCTGCACATAATGTTTCCACCAAAACTACCATTCATGGACTTACAGAATGAATTATCCATCACCATAGTATTCCACACAGTATTGCTTCTGACCAAGGAACTCACTTCACAGCCAGAGAAATATGACAATGGACCCATGATAATGAAATCTACTGTTCTTACCATGTTCTTCATCATTCTGAAGCAGCTGGCCTGTTAGAAAGCTGGAATACCCTTTGAAAACAAAGTTGCAGTGCCAATTAAATGGCACCAGCCTAGGCATGATGACAGTATATGCTTTGAATCATCATCTAATATGGTATGGTTTCCCCCATAGCTAGGATCCACAGGTCCAGGAATTAAGGGATAGAAAAGGAAATTATTCCACCCCTAGTAACCCACTGGGAACATTTTTTTTGACTTCTGTTTCAGTGACCCTAAGTTCTGCTGGCCTAGAAGGTTTGGTTCCAGACTGGAAAGTACTCCTGTTAGGAGCCACAACATTCCATTGAACTGGAAGCTCAGACATTATCCTGGCCACTTTGGGCTTCTGATGCCCTTAAATCAACAGAAAAAGAATAACAGTATTAGGATGGGTGATAGATCCAGATCCAAGAGGAAATCGGAGTGCTTTTCCACAATAGGAGTGCAAGAGACCTTTCAGAGCATCTCTTGGTACTACCATGTCCTGTAATTAAAGTCAATGGGAAACCACAACTACTTAACCTAGGTGTGATGACAAAGGGTACAGACCTTTCAGGAATGAAAGTGAGGGTCACTTATCCAGGAAAAGAACCAAGACCTGTTGAGGAGCTAACTGAGAGTGAAGGAAATACAGAATGGATAGTAGAGGAAGAATATAAATACCAGACAAAGCCATGTGTCCAATTGCAGGAATGAGGATTATAATTGACATGCGTTTTCTATTCATATTTTGCTAAGACTATGCTTGTATAGATTTATTTTCCTTCCTCAATTTATCATGTAATGTAATGTTAATTTACAATGGGACAATGTCCTTTGGAAACATTCTTTTAGTATCTCAACTTAAATACCAATTGATGTTAGAGAAATTGAAAGAAAGACAAATGTGTACTTAACAAAATTAAACAGAAGCATTCATATTTCTTTATAATCCTCATTTCTGCAACTAGTTAAATGGCCTTCGCTGGTATTTACAACTACCTTCCTCTACTACCCATTCTGTATTTCCTCAACCCTTGTAAAAGGCCGTAGGTCCCTCTGGGGAAGAACTGGAGAAAGGCTAACAGCAAAACTTTTAAGTGTCTTATCAAGATCCTTCCTCAGGGGAACCTGGCCACCCCTTCATTCAAGAGGTTCTGGGTCTGCAAACTGGCTCAAGTCTGGAAATTGATTCATTGGCCGAGATTACCTTTTGCCACGATCCAATGTAGCCTTTCTTTAATTTGTTTGAGAAATTTTCTGCTTATACAGATCAAACAGATGTGCAGAAGGCTTCCTATCTATTTCATGCCTGGAAACACCATGACAGCCAGTCCAAAGGTCTGAATGAGTCAAGCCATTATAAATTTCACCTCTCCTGTGCTGACCATTACAGGGTCATTATAAACATTGTTTTGTCTATGCTGTCCATTATAATAACTACGATCACCTTGTCTCTAGTGGTTCAATGCTGCCACCTGTTACCTCAGGGCCCAATTAAACCCATTGCATTTAATTCATCTAATTGAGCAGCAGCATCTCTAACCCTAAGGTCTGGCACAAGGAAAAGGACAAGAACAAAACTCTTCAAATGCGCTGGTGCCCCTCTCACCAGTTTGCATCTTATAGGATTCATAAAGGGCATATCTTCTGTGCCTTCCCATTGTGGAGGATTAGGTTTTACACAATGTATCCAATCTAGCATTGCAATTTCCCTGAGCCTTAAAATCCCTTCATCAACACTAAGCCAAGAGATATCAGACATCTCCAACTCCTTTTTAGTACACCATCTTTTGATAAACGCTTCAGCTAACCATTCAAACAAACTTTTGACACCTTTTTTTTAACTGTTCAAGCTTCCATATTAAACCTAGAATCTCCACTCAGAGGGCCCATGTCAGTAAACTCAGCCTGATCTAGTTCTATTTTCCTTCCACCATTATCCCACACCCTTAAAATCCATCCCCACAGATATTCCCCAGACTTCTGCTTGAATGAATTAGCAAACTCAGTAAGCTCCTTAGTAGTGTAGTGCATTTCCTCATGGACTACACTTTCTACCTCCCCTGAGGCCTGTTTTGCCTTAAGTCTGGTTATAGGTCTAGAAGAAACTATTGGTGGACCTTGAAGAACATCAATATTATCTTGTCTGGCATTTTCTTCAGAGAAAGTAACTGCTGGTTTATCAGACTCTGAGGGATTAATTTCCTCATGTGAAAAAGGCATAATTTATTTCAAGGGGTGGGGCTGAGGGTACTATTCCCTCGGGTGAAGTAAACCCTTGAGAACCTCAGGGTTCAAAATTCTTGGCTTCAGCTGGGCAGTGTTGACAAGTGCCTTTCATCCCAGCACTTGGAAGACAGAGGCAGGCGGATTTCTGAGTTCGAGGCCAGCCTGGTCTACAGAGTGAGTTCCAGGACAGCCAGGGCTACACAGAGAAACCCTGTCTCAAAAAGACCAAAAAAAAAAAAAAAAAAAAAAAAAAAAAAAAAAAAAAAAGGAAAGAAAGAAAGAAAGAAAGAAAGAAAAGAAAGAAAAGAAAAGAAAAACCAAAAACCAAAATAGGATCCCATTCTTTGCCAACTAATGCTCTTACTTTAACTGCTGACACCCTCTGAGGCAGAGACTTGACTTTTCGCTGTAATTCAGCCAACCTTATAATGAGGGCTTCCATTTGATTTTCTGCAACTTGAGCTCTATGGCTGCTGGAGAGAAGATTCTCTTCAAGGGCACACTTAGAAACCTTTAAATTGTTTACTTGCATCTGTTGCCAGTCAACTTTATCATACAATTCATTCCTTTCCTTCATCAATTTCCAGAGATACTAAGAGCAACAAACCAGCAAAATCATTTTCTAATTTTTCCCCCAACATGTAGAGAGTTTTGTATACTGGGTCACCTAATTCATCATAATCAAAGGCATTAGCTCCTTTAAGTTTGAAATATAGTTTCCACCATGGGCCTTCAATATTCGCTGAGCTCCCAGGAGAGAGAGTATCTGGAGAAGTTTCAGTAGTTGAAGGTGCTGGTGAATTATTAAACCAACTCCAGATCCTTAAAAGATTCACGCTTATACTTCTGCTCCTCTAGAACCACCCCGCTCCTGGTACCAACTTCCGTATTAGTCAGGGTTCTCTAGAGTCACAGAACTTATAGGTAGTCTCTATATTGTAAGGGAATTTGTTGATGACTTACAGTCTGTAGTCCAGCTCCCCATCAATGGTCAGCAGCAGCTGTGAATGGAAGTCCAAGGATCTAGCAGTTGCTCGGTGCCACAAGGCAAGCAGGAGAAGAGTGAATCTTCCTTCTTCCAGTGCCCTTATATAGCTTTCCAGCAGAAGGTGCGACCCAGATTAAAGGCGGATCATAGAATATATATATTCATTCAATCAGTTCTGTTCCTCTAGAAAACCCTTACTAATACACACATACACTAATAATAGAAAAAGAACATACACCCTGAATGAGTGAAATCTTGAGTGAGAGTGTATTTTGGCATGAGCAAAGCCTGTCGAGGACTCAGATCAATTGGCCCATGGGAAATTGGCAAAGCCATTACTGATGGGCCAGGCTCAAGAGGAATGGCAGTTTTCTTCAGAAGAATGAGTATGAGTGTTTTGGTTTGGTTTTGTTTTGGTGTTTTTTGTTTTTTGTTGTCTCCCCCCCCCAACTCCACCCCCGCCAAGACAGGGTTTCTCTGTGTAGACCAGGCTGGCCTCGAACTCAGAAATCCGCCTGCCTCTGCCTCCCAAGTGCTGGGATTAAAGAAGTGCGCCACCACTGCTCAGCCTGAGTATGAGTGTTTATGAACCATTGACCAATGTGTGTCAAAGATGTAGCTTCCTCCTCCAGGATGTTGACAGCCTGAGACTGTGCGCATGCAGAGGCCTAGGAGACTGACTAACCTTCCCCAGTGCGTACTTATCAGACTCACTGAGGTTTCAGTTGCAGTGATAACAGTAGTGTTGAAACCCCACCACCCAGTTTCATTGTGTATGTTTGTGTGTCTGTCCTTTCTTCAATCCCTTGCCACCTGAGCCACGAAGCACACAGCAACCCCTCTACCCTGCTCTCATTCTATAAAGTGCTACAGGCTTTCTATCATTTCTATTTCTACTATTGTTTTAGTTTTTAGTCCTTTCTCCTCCTACTGGAATGTAAATTCAAAAATTTTATTTTATTTTTTCACTATATTAGAAGCTCTTAAAATAGCTCCACATTAGATACTCAAGAGTCTGATGAACAAATTGAGCATCTTAAATGTCCATGAATGATGTCTTTGAACGTTCTTGTAGGAAGGAAAAGAGCTAAGGATCCCAGAGCAAGCCTCCAACCCTGTCAAGTGCTCCTCTGAGATTTAGTGTGATTTGCCTCTGTCTTTGAGTTTCTCAATTGTTAACTGTGTCACCTGGAAATAACTATGCTTCCTTAAAAACACCAGAAATACATAGTGGACTGAAGATAAAGTTAAGGATTATGTTCTGCTAGCTAAAATCAACAGCATCTCATATCAAATTTTAGCATGGACTCGAAGCAGAAGTCACCAGAAAGTTTACAAAAAGTAAACATTTACTGAGTATCTTGTATATGAAGAAAGATCACAGGGATGTTCCAGACACAGGCCTCGCCTTCCAGGCAAGGCAGCCGTGGAAATGGACAACTATACATTACTGTCAGCTTAACTGTTTATGCTGATAAGACCCATCATAGGCCTCAAGGCTCCCAAACAATAGAGATCAGGAGGGGGAAGAGTAGAGAAGCTTGTTTAGGCCTTCCCCTTGCCTGGAGCACCTTTGTCCCGTACCCCACCTCTGCTGGCCAAGTTGTCTGCTCCTGAAGAAAGAAGCCATCTTGGTAGTGGAGCAAGACATCATACTCTGAAATCTGAGGGCTAGGAGTTCAAATCCTACCGTGTTACCTTGTGTACAAGTCTGCTAACTTTGTGATGTGGCACTCACAGCCTTTCCCCAGCTGGCCCCTGAAGACTCCGGGTTCATCTGCCTCACCCCTTCTTAATCCAAACAGACAGACCCTCCCCTCAAACTCTGTGCCTTCAAAGTCACTTCACAGCCTACCTGGTTTTAACTATCCCACTCCTCAGTACACTCTCTGCTGTGACCATCACTGAGCTCCAGTTTCTTCCTCCCCAGCATCTGCTCTTGCCTTTTCCTGTCTGAGCACCACAGGAAAGCCAGAGGGATCTATCTGCTACATATAGGCCTCACTACGATGCTTAAACAGAAACAAAAAGCAAAACTTCATTTGGTTTTTTTTTTTTTTTGGTTTTGTTTCGAGACAGGGTTTCTCTGTGTAGCCTTGGCTATCCTGGAACTCACTCTGTAGACCAGGCTGGCCTCGAACTCAGAAATCTGCCGGCCTCTGCCTCCCAAGTGCTGGGATCAAAGGCATGTGCCACCAGCGCCCGGCAAAACTTCATTTCTTAGTTTAAGGCCTGTAATTTTTTTTTTTTTTTAATACTATGTCTGGCTGTGAAGCCACACACAGCTGGCTTGGTACTATATAGACCAGGTTGACCACTAACTCAGAGATCTGCCTGCCTCTGTCCCCCAAATGCTGGGATTAAAGGCATTGGCTATCAAGCTCCATAAACCTGTAAACTTTATTGTGGCCCACTAGACTATGTGACCTCACTCCTACCTCTCCTCTCCCACCCCCAAGTGTTCTTTCCTGTCAGCCCAACTAGCCTTTGTTGCCCAGTGTACCAAGTTTCACTCTCCCAGGACACTTTGCATAAGCTTCCTGCTTTTACCCGAATAATTTCTATTCATTTGTCAGAGTTCAGTTCAAACCTCCTTTTCTTTGCCCACACACACCCTCAGCTTTGTTAGGTGGTACTGTCCTTGTCACAACAGTAGTTTCAGAGTTAACTGTGATTTTTTTTTTTTTTTATTTAGTGTTCTATCTCCCTCTGAATAGGAAGCACACATCTTGTTCCTCCATACTCAGGGGGTGCCTAGAGTTGAACTTGGAACTAGAGTTGAACAGGTCCTCCAAATGTGTGGTAACTCACACTAAGTCACCACCAGATTCTTGGCCCTTTATGGGTGTCACAGACGTTTTCTGAGCCTGGGAAAGCCTGTAGCGTGCTGTCCAGATCTCTTGTCACTAACCTGAGAATCCAGCTGCTAGCCATGCTCGTGCCCACAAAGAGCCTTTAACTGTCAGCTGCTCGAGATATGGGGCCTTCTGGGCTCCTGCTGCACCTCCTGCCAGGAGGTACTAATCCAGTGTTTGACTAGATAGGCACTCTCTCCTAACCCCCCTGCACTTCGGGAATCCAAACAGCAGCAGACTCTGGTCTCCCCAGACTTCTCTGATTTCTTCCTTTGGGGAAACACTACACCCATTAACGTAAAGTTTGTACACATCATTCAGCTATCAAATTGTTTTCCATCATTTTCCTGTTACGGTTCAGGACACCCAATTCTACACTAACTAGGTGTATTCCCGTGAAGAAACTGGGAATCAGAGTGGTGGAGCCATCCGCCTAAGACCAGGCACTAGAATCTAATCCTCACACACAGATATTCTCCTCTATCTCTCTATGAAGTCTCTGCGATCTGAAGCTAACCGCCGCAGAACAGCTAGGGAAACTGAGGTCCAGAGGCAGGACTCTGCGCCTGCAGAAGCGACTGCGAAGGGGGCGCGTCCTGCCCAGCGGGCCGCCTCCTCCCGCCCCCCACGCCGGGGTCCCCTCCGCCTTGTCTTTGCCCTCTCCAAGTCGCCACCTCGGGAGTGAGCCATGGTTGCGGCTGTGGCAACGGCGTGGCTGCTCCTGTGGGCCGCGGCCTGCGTGCAATCCGAGCAGGACTTCTACGACTTCAAGGCGGTCAACATCCGGGGCAAGCTGGTGTCGCTGGAGAAGTACCGTGGCTCGGTGAGTGACTGTCCCCTGCGGGCCTGGCGCAGAGCGGGGAGGGGCTTGCAGGGGCCCCCCAAGCAGGGGCTCCGCGGGGATGCTACTCTCGGTGTGCCACCGCTCCGACACCACCCTGGCATCCCAGCGCTCGATCCGTACATCCGGCGCTCCCACGCCCTTGCCCCACTCAGGCCTGTGGCTACGTGGCACAGCTCAGGAGCCACCCGGGCTGACTGCGCTCTGCGAGGCTCAGGATCTCACCCGGAAGGTGAAAGCCCACCGCTCTCCGCGTTGCCTCTCCCAAGTGGAAAAGAAACCCTAGCCTTTATGGCCTTTTGCCGGTCCAGTCCAGCTTCTGCGCCTGTAACAGTGGGTCCAATGAGAACGCAGAGAGACAAACATGCAGTGAGTGGAGGGAATTACCATCTAAAATGGACCTTTTTATGATTCTTAGAATCCACCCTCAGGCCCTGAGAGCGAAGATACAACAGTAGAAAGCTATTCAAGTTGTAAGAGAAGCCCACGTACACCCTTCCCATCCTTGATCCTCCTAAGACCAACCCCTTACAGGGCAGTTGTGATGGAGTTGCTAGTGGGCCGGCCTCTACTGACTAGACCGAATCACAGTAAGAAGGAAGTGTGTCAGGATTGGGACTTTTAAATAAGACTTGAGCAAGACAGATCAATCCAGACAAAGAGAGCTGGCAAAGTCCAGACACAGATAGATGAGACGCTATCTCAAAAAAAAAAAAAAA
>NW_022196900.1:67739845-67740481 GCF_008632895.1 Mastomys coucha | reverse complement strand
AAAAAAAAAAAAAAAAAAAAAGAGAGAGAGAATTAATTCATTTAATTAATTTTTAAAAATCCTTCAAAGCACCTTCTGCCTCTTGCGATGGAGTTGGAGATCCTGGTGTAAAGACGTGCTGTTGGACACTAATGGACTTGTGAACCCATTATCCAGATTTGGATGGTTCAGAATGCTTTTCTTGCAAGCAGGCTCTCTTTAGGGACAAGACTATTCTCGATAGCCTTGACGTTCTGGATTACGCTGAGAGTACTTGCCCTGACCAGCCTGCTATAAGTTTCAAGTGAGAAGACAGTGGGGAAGCATTAGGTAAGCTTTAGGTGCTGACATCATCCAAGACTCCAGACAGAGAGCAGCAAAGAGCAAGGCCATTACTAGACAGGCCTCCCCTTCCCTCTACTGCAGGTAGACAGATCCCCAGATTTACCACCTGAGCACTTCCGACAGCCATTAATTCATTGTTTATTATTCAGCGCCTACTGTATACTAGGTGGAAACCCAAACCCTGAAGATAAACAGTGGTGATTAAAACAAATTCATGTTTTAATCAACTTTATAGGGAGGAGAGACAATAAATAAGGCACTGAAAACTGAACCAGCCAATCCCAATAGCAATGGGAGCTTAAAAAAAAAAAA
>NW_022196900.1:67727710-67739602 GCF_008632895.1 Mastomys coucha | reverse complement strand
AAAAAAAAAAGGCTAGGTGTGTGGTTCATAACTTTAATCCGGGCACCGGGCACTAGGGAGGCAGAGGCAGGGGGATCTCTGTGAGTTCCAGGCCAGTCTGGTCTACAGAATCTTACAGAACATCCAGGGGCTCTTACACACAGAAAACCTGTCTCAAAAAACCAAACCAAACAAAAAAGCTTTAAAAATACTAAAAAGGAGGCTGGCGAGATGGCTCAGTGGGTAAGAGCACTGACTGCTCTTCTGAAGGTCCTGAGTTTGGATCCCAGCAACCACATGGTGGCTCACAACCACCCATAATGAGATCTGACACACTCCTCTGGTACGTCTGAAGACAGCTACAGTGAGGGCTGGAGCGAGCGGGCCGACAGAGGTCCTGAGTTCAATTCCCAGCAGCCACACACATGATGGCTCACGGCCATCTGTACAGCTACAGTGTGCTCATACACATAAAATAAATAAAGTAAACCTTTAAAAAATACTAAAAGGTATAGAATATAGAATTTGCCTGCATATAATTAATCCCAGCACTTGGGTGGCAGAAGCAAGCAAATATTTGTGAGTTCAAAGCCAATCTGGTCAACATGGCAAGTCGCAGGCCAGCTATGGCTATGTTAGGTAATGAACTCTTGTCTCAAAAAATTAAAATATATTTTAAAAAAGGTAAGAGTTAGAGAGCCAGTAAAGTCGCTCAGTGGGTATGCCAAGCCTGAGTACCTGAGTTCGATTCCCAGGACTTATATGGTGAAAGGAGGGAACCACTTCCTGCCAGCTGCCCTCTGATTTCCACACCTACACCCCATGGCATGTAGGACCACCTTCCCATCTTGTTTTGTTCTGTTTGTAAGAGGTAGTGTTAGAATTGAAGCCCCAGCAGGGCAACTCTAGGGTGTCTGCCCCCAAGTGCTCTAAGCTCAGAGAGAAACCAGGGAGTAGCCAATCCATGGAGACTGGTTAACCTGCGGGCCTATGGCTCGGGCCACACCCTCATTTGCTGTCTCCCTATTACATGCCTGATACTGGTGTAAGGATAACTGGGATGGCAGTCACTTAGTCCATGGTTGAACTCGAATGTTGAGTTGATCACTTGGAAATGTGCTTACTTCTTGGATGGGCATATGTATCTACCTATAGGGTAGAATGTATGAGAAAGAAGAGTGTGTGTGTTGTCTTATTTGCTTGCATATATATATATATATATATATATATATATATATATATATATATGAGTCTCTTTCTGCATATGTATGTAAAATGTGAATAAGCTATTCATGAAGGGACTAAGAAGCAAGATTTTCCCCCTCCACAAAGACTAGGGAGACACACATGACACAGGTTAAAACGAAGCATCTCTTAATGCTTTCAATAAAGATCCTGCAGGACAGGAGACCTCAGCTAGGGAAGGATATTTTATCACCCTAGGCAGAGTGTACAATAGTCAATGACTCTCAGCTGGGGAAAACTTTGAAAAAGATAGTTAGCTAGGTGATGGTAGTGCACATCTTTAATTCAGCACTTGGGAGGAGAAGCAGGTGGATCTCTGTGAGTTTGAGGCCAGCCTGGTCTACAGAGTAAGTTGCAGGATAGACAGGACTACACAAAGAAACCCTGTCTTGGGGAGAAAAAAAGATTCCTTTGTTATTACATTATGTGTGTGTGTGTGTGTGTGTGTGTGTGTGTGTGGGTGTGTGTACATGTCTGTCACGGTGTTCAGGTGAAGGCCAAAGAACTACTTGAAGGAGTCATTTCTTTCCTCCTGTTCTGTGGGGCCCTGGGATTGAACTCAGATTATCAGACTTGGCTGCAAATTGTCATCTCTCTAGTGTTTTGTTTTATTTTGCCTTGTTTTGAGACACAGGGTCTCACTATGCAGTGCTTGGCCTGGAACTTGCTCTGTAGACCAGGCTGGTCTTGAACTCACAGAGATCCACTTGCCTCTGTCTCTGCCTGCTACATGTAGGGATCAAAGGCATGCAACATTTTTTCTTTGCTTTGCTTCTTTTTTCTTTTCTTTTCTTTTTAAGAGACAGTCTTACTAGGTAGTCTAGGCTGGCCTCCAATTTGAAATTCTGCTGCCTCAGCTCCTTCGGGCTGGGATTACAGGTGTGTGCCACAGACCCCATGGGGAATTATTTTTGGCTGTCAAGCCTAGGCATCTAGTGGGTTCAGGCTAGGGTGATGCCAAATATTCTACAATAAACAGGACAGCTCCCCACAGTGAAGACCCATGATTTTAGTAGTGCTGAATCTGAGACTAGCTTGAACAATTTGTGTTCAGTGTTCCAGACTGACCCCAGGAAATGATCTTCTTTGGGTAGCCAGACAATATTATCCCAACTTGTCTCAAAAGCATCCATGGAGATAGGGCTAGGGCGCCCAGGCAAAGGATTTAATCTTTTAATAATACAGAGCTAGAAGCTGGAAATGTAGCATTCATGCCAAAATTCTAAGTACATTATAACTCAGTTCCATCAGCTAGCTTTGTATTTATTGCCTAAACCTTTACAAAAATTAGGGCTCAGCGATCAAACTAAGTATTTGTATGCTGGAAGGGGGGAGATCAGAAGGGATTGTCCTGGGAGGCAGTCATTCTGTCTGTGTATCCATGTGCCAGCAGCGCCTTCCAGGGAAGAATACATAGAGACACACAGCCTCTGCTTCCTTTTTCTTTAGAAACTTCTGGGAAGGAGCCCATCTGGAATTTCTGAAGTACCCAGATGACCGAACCAAACTGAACAGTGTACCTATCTCCTCTGAAAGATCACCTACTGACCTGTACTCCCTGTGTGCATGCCTCTCTGTGAATGTGCTATGTGTATTTGTGGATACATGTACTACTAGCTAATGTAGATTTGAATTGTAGAGCATGTGCATATTAATTTAGGTGAATTGTGTGCCTACAGTCACAGATATTCATGTATATGTGTACATGCGTCTAGACCCCCATGTGCTTGCTTTTAAGTGTGGGTGTGTTTATAGGAACATTATACACTTATTTACATATATATGTACATGGTATTCTTGCATGTGTGAAGGAGTTACCTATGTGAACATACCAGAGCAGACACAAGCACATGTCTATTTGCAGATTGTATGTGGCTCTGAGCTTTCTTCTTTTTTCTTTGATTTTGCCATGCAGGTTTCCTTGGTGGTGAACGTAGCTAGCGAATGTGGCTTCACAGACCAGAACTACCGAGCCTTGCAGCAGCTGCAGCGGGACCTGGGCCCCCATCATTTTAATGTGCTTGCCTTCCCTTGCAACCAGTTTGGACAACAGGAACCAGACACCAACAGGGAGATTGAGAACTTTGCCCGCCGCACCTACAGTGTCTCTTTTCCCATGTTTAGCAAGATCGCAGTCACTGGCACTGGTGCCCACCCTGCCTTCAAATACCTAACCCGTGAGTCTTGTCCCTTCTCCCCCTCACCTTCCCTCCCTGGGCAGCAGAAGCTGGTGGCTGGCTGGGTCACCTTTCTCTTCCTGATCCTTGGAGGAAAGCAAAGGAAGCCATACTATCATCTCACCCTAGCACTTCCCTGAGATCTTGTCTTCACTCCCAGGGGCTCCTGGAATGAGAGAGGTCATCACGCCTTTGTCACTAGTTAAGCTTATAGATTTGTATAGAGAAACCAAGGCACGAGCACAGGACGCCACGTGGCTGGAGGAGGCTGATCAGGACAACTGGAAGTCTCTTGCTCTCAGTCAAAGCCTCAATGCTAAAGGGAAACGTTCTCTTAACTGAAAAGATCAGCTTAATTGCCATGCCTGGAATACCAGTGATAGGCAAGATGTATGGGCTGTGAATGAATTCATCAGGGCAGAAGGAGGCAGTAGAGTTTGTTAAGTATCCCATGGTCTGTCTGCAACAGATAAGACAGTAAAGAAGCTGTTCAGAGATGGTCTAAGGGGCTGCTTTTATGTGTATGGGGAGTGGGGCTCTGTGGATATTCAGGCAGTGTTTCAATATCACTGTGCTTTGACTGTTTAGGTCTTATCAGGTGGGACATCTGTACAGCACTATCTGGAAGGTTAGGCAGGTAGCTCATTTTGTTAAGGAATAAGTTTTACAATATAGGCTTGCTCATTTTCTCTCTTTTTCTCTCTCTCTCTCTTTCTCTCTCTCTCTCTCTCTCTCTCTCTCTTTCTCTTTCTCTCTCTATCTTTTTCTTATTTTTCAAGAGAAGGTTTTTCTCTTTAACAGCCCTGACTATCCTGGAACTCACTCTGTAGACCAGGCTCTCCTGGAACTCACAGAGATCTGATTGCCTCTGCCTCCCAAGTAAGAGGATTAAAGGCATGTGCCACCACTACCCTGAAAGTTATCTCTTCTTCAGACTGGCTATCTATGTAAGAAGCAGGCTTGGTTCACTAAGGGTCAAACATTTGATGGTCTGAGACTGTTCGTTAAAAAGTGGGATTCTGGAGCCTAAAGAGTTGGCTTAGCGGTTAAGAGCACTGGCTGCTCTTCCAAAGGACCTGGGTTCAATTCCCAGCATCCACATGGCAGCTCACATGTTACTCCAATTCCAGGAGATCACACACACACACACACACACACACACATGTAAACAAACATGCTCATACATACACACACACACAAAGGAAGAACACCATATGTATAAAATAAATAAATCTTTTTTAAGTGGGTTTCTGAGATTAGAGAGATAGCTCAGAGGTTAAGAGCACTGGCTGCTTGTCCAGAATCAAACCCAGGTTCCTTGTCCCCACATGACAGCTCACAACCACCTGCTACTCCAGTCCCAGGGGAGCCAGTGCCCTTTTCTGGCCTTCTTGGGCACTGTACACTTATAGTGTACAGACACACATGCAAGCAAAACACTTACATACATTTTTTTAAAGAAAGAAAGAAAACTAATACAAAATGCCTTAATTTCCTCAGTTGCAGACCTTGTGAACTTTAGGATCTGGTTAGCTCTGCGTTCTTGTTAAGTCATCATCTTCCCCTCCTATGTGTTCTGTTAGTTTTCTCCCAGTCCCTGAGATTGTTGACCAATCTGGCCCTTGCTTTAGAAGCACCTGGAAAGACCTTATAATGGCACAAAGCTGAGCTCTACTCAAGCAAGACCCAAGAATTTATTTAAAGGCCCCACTCCCTAACAGTGATTTGGATTGCATCAGTACATGGACATTAGTTGCCATTAAGAGTTAATTGGAAGCAGGACACTGAGGTGCAGGCCCACACTTGGGAAGTAGAGCAAGGAGGAGAAGGCATTCCAAGGCTACACATCCACACTGCATAGCAAGACTAAGGTAACCTGGGTTACATGGAATCCTGTCTCAAAACAAAACAGACTTGGAGAACAGGGTGTGACTATTTGGGGACCATGTTAAAGAGGACTGATAGTGCTGTATCAGGTACTTCCCAGGCTCTGAAAGTTGCCTCTTTCAATCTGTGTCCCACATTGGGATGTACTGGAGAGCTTTTAAAAGGTGCTGATAGCTGGGTCTTGTTCTCCGTGGTTCTAATTTAAGAAGTCTAGGTGAAGCCTGGGTGCCAGAATTATACCAATTCTGGGATTCCAGGAGAGGATACAAGGAGGCACATTGATCCTCTGCTCCCTTTTTCTTTAGAGACTTCTGGGAAGGAGCCCACCTGGAACTTCTGGAAGTACCTAGTAGACCCAGATGGAAAAGTGGTGGGGGCATGGGACCCCACTGTGCCAGTGAAGGAGATCAAGCCCCATATTACAGAGCAGGTGATGAAGCTCATCCTTCGGAAACGAGAAGACTTGTGACCGGGTCCCCCTGAAATCCCCATCCCTCAGCAAACTCAAGTGGTGCTTCACCGGCAGAGAGCCAACGCTTCTCTTCCCATCACTCCTCAGAGGACAAAGCCTAAGACTTGGATGATTTGAATCCAAGAGCAAGGAACAGGAACTGCTGGCCAATGAGAGTTCTTAACAGCACATCCCCAGCCAGTGGGCCTCTAGCCAAAGGAAACATGGCAAGACTATGAAGAAAACATGTAGATGGATATGAGACAATCCTTTCCCTAGCCAGGCCAAGTCTTACCTCACAGGGAAGCTTTGAGGATTAGCATCTAATACCCATGAACGTGCCTGGGGCAGTGCTAGCCAAAGGGGAAGCACTCTGCCCAGTTTTCTACATGTAAACAAACATTATTTGTGATAATAAAACCCAAGCTCGACATAAATGTCTAGCCCATGGAACCCTGGGCCAAACGTGTTTGCCATTTTTGTTATTTTTTTTTTCTTAATTATAAAAGACACATGTTCTTAGGGAATGTGGTAGGGGGAAAGACCCAGAGTTCAAACATTTGCAAGACTCTGTTCCCAGAGAGGTAAAAGGAAAGGCACAGAGAGAGCACACTGATAAAACACAAATAATAAAATAGAAGCAAACACCATCGGTAACTTGGTGCGGATGTTGAAGACTTGCAGCCCTTTTTACCTTTTTCAATCAAGCTAAGCACTAATGTTCAATAAAAATATTCCAATCAATCATTTTTCAATCAAGCTAAGCACTAATGTTCAATAAAAATATTCCAATCAATCATTCACTATAGTAGGAATAGGTGAAGGGTATTGTTATAATTTAAATGTGAGCTATACCTGAACACTAGTGTCCGTTGTGGCATTGTTTTGGTTGAGGGTGGGTGGGTTATGAAAGCTTTTATATACAGGACAGATATATGGCTGTCAGAGCAGGAGTTCAGGATCTGGCTGGACCTCACGCTCTTCTTTCAGACTGCTCTAATAGTAATCCTCCACTGCCACACACAGACTGCTTCGACAGTATGACCCAGCCACCACATACCCCACGGCCAGGAGCCAGTCCCACCACTATGCCTTCTTGGTTACGATGGACTGATAGTCCCTGAAACTGTGAGCCATGGGAAATCTTTTCTCCCTTAAGTTGCTTTGGTCAGATCACAGCCAGGAGAAAAGCAACCATGCTGAGATGCATTTGCAGACTGCAGGTGCCCATTAAGGACTCCAGAAATGGCAGCTCCTTTGGGTGGCATGTTCTCAGGGAGGGCATCTGGGGCCCTTGCCATCCCAACTGGGTCTTCTAAGGAAGGCACAGGCCTTGCTTGTCAAGTTGCACCTAGAGTTCTCAGGATTTTGTTTTTTAAGACAGTGTCTCTCTAGATAGCCCTGGGTATCCTAGAATTTGCTATGTAGACCAAACTGGCCTCAAACTCACCCTATCTTCCTCCCAAGTCCTGAATAAAAGGTGTATGCTACCACACTCACCTCTAAGAACTTTATTTTTTTTATTATTGATTATTTGAGAATCTCACATCATGTACCTCAATCGCTCTCACCTCCTAGCCTTCCCATGCCCGACCACCCTCTTTTTAATGCTCCCCCCTCTACACACACACACACACAAAGAGAAGCAGGGGGAAGAAAAACAAGTTTGTTTTGCATTGTCCACATACTCACTGCAGCATGGTCAAATTCCTAGCAGCTAGCCCCCAGAGGAAGGATGAGTCTTTCTTCACCAGCATCCAGGCCAGAAGTCAACAACTATGGAGAGCCATGCAGTGAGGTTTTCCTTTTCTCCTCTTAACCCTGACAGGGGAGAAATTTGAACCATTTAATCCACAAGTTTGAGTACATTGCAATACATACAGAACATAAGATCTCTCATGGAAGTCTGGGGCCTAATGATTAATAAGCCAGATTGGCTGAGAGACCCAGAGAGACCCTGGGAATCCTCTTGTCTCTGCCTTCTAGGATTCATGCCTGACTTCATATACATATGCTGGGGACCAAACTCAAGTTTTTTGTGTACTTTATCAACCAAGCCACCTCCCTAGCCCCATTTAGTTCCATTTAGAAATATGATCTCCTCATATAGCCCCAGCTGGCCTTGAACTTACAACCCCTCATTGTCCCTAGTGATAACCTCCCTCCTGAAAATCATAAAAAAAAATGCCTTTAGCTTTGATAAACTAAGTATTTTACATTTTTGTTGTTGCCATGTTTGGACTGTTAGAGTGATGGCAAAGATCATCCTTTTGCCTTCTGGCCTTTTGAGGGGGCCTGTGTTAAGGTATGATATGCTGAAGGCGGTATGCTGTGGTGACAAATCAGAGGAAGGATGGAGCAGACCTTGACTCAGGAGCCTCACGGTAAGACACAAGTTACTCCTACTGTTGGACTCTGTTGTGTGTGCTGTTTTGCCTTTTCAGAGCAGAGACAGTTTGCATTAAGGAAGGTCTGTGCTTATGAATTTGAATCCAGGGTTGGGACATCTTGGGGAGTGGTCCTCAGCTACTGAGCCTCTGTGGACAGCACCCAGAGCATCTGCATGGGGGAAATATTGGCCCCTTGTTGGACAAGCTTTTCCTTCTGTTTTGTAAATTATTTGCTAGCTTAGATTCTTTTACCTAAAACAAACACTCCCCTGTCCTCTGAAGTTGGTATGCCTATTGCTCTGCATCTTGGCTCATCTTGGTCACCCCAGGTTGGAAGCACTCCCTACACATTGGCATCCCCCCAAATTCTTTATAGGCTCTGGATACCACCTGGTCCACAAAGCCTCCAAATGCCTTTTCTGGTACACCTCAGGGTACAGGGTTTTTTTTTTTTTTTAATTGGGTGAAGGGGGCACACAAAATACAGCACATGTGTGGAGAGTAGAGAGCAACCTGTAGGAATCAGCTCTCTCCTTGCCCCATGTGGGTTCCTGGGATAGAACTCAAGTCATCAGGCTTGGCAGCAATTGCCTTTACCCATGGAACCATGTATTCTGCCCACAATGGGCTTTTTCTGCTACTCTTTTTTAGTTCTTCCTTGTGACTTAATGATTTATGTCTGTTTCCTTTCCTCTCAGGTATTGTATGCCAATTAGAAGCAGGCATTGTTCCCTTGAATATGTCCAGCCATAACATCTTTCGTATATTACATTTCCTAGTCATTTTTGTCTGTGTATGTATATTTGGAACATGATCCTAGGAGTAGAAGCTTGAGGCAAATGTATAGGAGAGGGCCTGAGGAGTTCATTGGCTAAAAGCACTTACCGTGGAAGCCTGGGGACCTGAGTTCAATCCTCAGAGCCCACAGGAAAGGGAGGGGAAAATCACCACTACACGGTTGGGCACTAACATCCATAGCAGACCCCAGTAATAAATATTTTTTTAAAATATTTTAAAATGATAATTGAAACTTTTTAAAATTTAAATTATGTAAGGGAAACAAAGCTTTTAAAAGTTGTGTTAGGCCTGGCCTGGTGACACCTGCCTATAAATCCCACACTTTGGAGGCACAGAGGCAGAGGATCAGGACTTAAGTTTACTTCTGCTACACAGTGAGTTTGAGGCCAGCCGGATGAGAGACTCTGTCTTAAAGAAAAACAAACATATAATGGAGCTGAAGAGATGGCTTATCAGGAAAGAGTGCACACTGCTCGAAGAGGAGCCTCATTCAGTTTCCAACCCCCTCGTCAGCCAGCTCACAATCATCTATCACACCATTTCCAGGGAATCTGATACTTCTGGCCTCCATAGGTACCACGATGTGTGTGCACAAACCTACACAAACAGACACATACATAGGTGGGGAATGAATGAGTCCTGAGTGACACGAGCAAGCCAATTCAAGGGCCCCAGTGCCTCAGACCCATGAGGATGGCCCATGTGAGTTCCAAGGAGACATAGCAAAACCCTGCCTAATGTGTGTATGTGCGAGTGTGCGTGTGTATGTATGTGTGTATTTCTGAGGGAAAAGCTCCCCTCTAGCTGAGGGTCTCCATCTTCTCTTTATGAGACTATGGAGAATTCCAATTCCTTGGGGTCCACTGTTTCACATAATATGTATGTAATATATAGTCGCATATATGAAGACATAAAAAATAATATATATTCATCTTCCTTATGTATCTATGTGTATACTTGGAAAATGATCCTAGGAGGGGAGATTTTATATTTATATATATGTAAATATATATATATATACATACATATGTGTGTGAGTATATATATATACATATATATATATGTATATATATATATATATATATATACATGTGTGTGTGTGTGTGCATGTGTGTGTAGAGAAAGGAGATTTATTCAATATGGCCACATAGGGAAAAGAAGCAAAGCCTAGTGATCCTTCCCCAAGTTCATATTCAAGATCCTGATGCAAGATTTAGGTTTAAATAGAAAGCAAGACATATAGATAACTAAATAGTTCCATCAAGGTATAGTCCCACCCACCACTGATCCATCATTGCCCGGGCACTAGGTTGTCCTGCAAGGTGGTCTGACGAGCTGTCATAATTGTAAAATCTCTTTCTGAGGGGCTAGCTCTCCTCTAGCTGAAGGTCCTCATCTTATCTTTCCAATAGCATGAGACTAAGGGGAGTTCCAATTTCTTGAAATTCATTGTTTCAGCTGACGGATAGGCAAAGGGAGGACATGTGTCTTTCTTTAGAACATCTTTACTCCTACTAGGATGCTTAAATTTGATCACTAGTTCCACGCAGGTCCATGTCTAGACCTGGACACCAAACATTAAAAATTTCCTCAAAAGGCTTGAGTTTAGCCAGTGATGGTGGCACATGCTTTTAATCCCAGCACTTGGGAGGCAGAGATAGGCAGATCTTTGTGAATTTAGGGCCAGCCTGGTTTACACAGCTAGTTTCAAGAGAGCCAAAGCTATACAGAGACCCTGCCTCAGAAAAATTAACAACCAAACAAACACCAACAACAAAAAGTCTTGAGTCTTACTGATGACTTCACACTTCTCATTAAATGTGTATTTCTACAGACTTTACGAGCTTTCAGCTGGCTCTAATTTCTTCTAACATACACAAAACTCCTATCAATCCTCTCCCCTTAGCCATTAGTTTAGCCATGATCTGCCAAGATCCTGGTTGTAAATTAACCCCTTGGTTATCAGTTAACACTTGGGTAGATGATATATGATTATCTACTGACAGTTTAATTATCTCCTAACACCTGCTTACCATCCAGATACTTACTCATTAGGCTGTATTACATGACAGTTTGGCTACATGCTAAGCCTTTATTAATCAATATTTTAATAGCTTGCTTTAAGTATATTACTGACTCTACAGCTATCTGCCATCATTTAGAGTAGAGTATTCCTCCATGTTCTTGTATCTCCTAATGAAGTAGAACAGAAACACAGGGTCAGTTGTGGAAACATGGAAAGGAAGGAGTGGAGGAAGGAAGAAAGAAAGGAAGGAAGGAAGGAAGAAAGAAAGAAAGGGAGGGAGGGAGAGAGAGAGAGAGCACTAGGCAGTGGTGGCACATGCCTTTAACATTACACAGCACTTGGGAGGCAGAGGCAGGCAGATTTTTTAGTTTGAGGCCAGCCTGGTCTACAGAGTGAGTTCCAGGACAGCCAAGGCTATACAGAGAAACCCTGTCTCAAAAAAAAAAAAAAAAAAAAAAAGGAGAAGGGAGGAAGGAAGGAAGGAAGAAAGAAAGAGAGGGAGAGAAAAAGAATCCACTCATTCACTCATTCTAGCCTTGGTTGAAAGCTCTAAGCAGCTTTACTTCTTCCCAGCTGGAACCCTGCAATTTTCTGGAAATCTCACCAGAAACTCTCTTTCTAGTGAAAGGGTGTCTAACTCCTTGTGCAACCCCAGTGGCTCCTGCTTTCATTCTATCAGATTGTAATCCATCCAATCGGTCATCAAAGTCACCCTGTAATGCCACTTATCAAAGAGATAAGGGCTGGGAGATAGCAAAGTGGATAAAGGCACCTACTACCAAGCCGGGCAACCTGAATGCAATCCCTGTCGGAGTCCTTCGACCTCTCCCCACGTTATGTGACACAAGTTCACGTGTGTGCATGTACAGATCTACATACACACACAGACAAAAATAGCTTTCTCTCTCTCTCTCTCTCTCTCTCTCTCTCTCTCTCTCT
>NW_022196900.1:67722756-67727700 GCF_008632895.1 Mastomys coucha | reverse complement strand
CTCTCTCTCTCTCTCTCTCTCTCTCTCTCTCTCTCTTCCTTCCTTCCTCTCTCTTTCTTTCTTTGCATATACACTTTGTGTTCCATGTGCCAAACTCTCTGAGTAGACAGGAATAACTTGGATTTTGTTCTTTTAGCTCTCTGTGAATGTATGCCACACGAGTGCCTACAGAGGCCAGAAGAGGGTGTTGGTTCTCCTTAGTCAGTTAAGAGCTGTCCAACATGGGTGCTGGGAACTGAACTCAGGTCCTCTGGAAAAGCAGCAGTGCTTTTAACCACTGAGCCACCTCTCCAGCTCCTTTTCTCTTTCTTCCTTCCTTCACTCCCTGTCTCCCTCCCCATCTCCCTTCCTCCCTGTCTCCCTCCCTATCTCCCTTCCTCCCTGTCTCCCTCCCTATGTCCCTCCCTATCTCCCTCCCTGTCTTCCTTCCTTCCTTCTTCCTTCCTTCTTTCCTTCCTTTCTATTTTATTTTAATGAGACAGGGTCTCACTATAAAGTCTTAACTAGCCTGGAACTCAGTGCTTAGACCAGACTGGCTTCATACCTCCTGAGTGCTGGGACTAAAGTGTTGTGCACCTCCATGCCCAGTAAGAGGTTTCTAAGCAACCTCTGAGACATAAGTTAAGAGCCATGAAGATGGTACATGCAGCTAGCACCAGAACACCTAACTGCACCTCTCACTTGAGAACGCCGTGCCTGTGTGGGTAGGACTCTTTCTTTTAACCTTTATCCTTAAAATCTGTACTTAAATATCTTTGACGAACTTGGCTTCATACAGACTAGTCCTGGAATTATTTTCTGGGTCAAAGCCAAGGATCCCATTTCACCTGAGCCAAGGTCCTGAAAAGGTTATGAGAGTTTCTCACACTGCTTCCAGTAGCAGGGTGGAGCAATGTCTCCAGGCTTCTGTCACCACTGACACGAATGACCACCATGTCTACCTAAAATTCAGATAGTACCAACCCCTACATATGATATGTTTTCTCTATATGTGAACACTGAGATAAAGATTTATTATAAATTAAGCACAGTAAGAGATTGACATCAAGAGCCACTAACCAATCACCATAATATACTATAATAGAAGTGTTCTCTCATCCTCTCCTCTCCTCTCCATCGCTGGATGAACAGAACATACAGTATAAATGCACTAGACAAAAGTTTAATTTACACTACAGAGAGGATGGCCAGGATCGATTGAAACTTCATCATGCAATCACAACAGCAATCTAAAACTTATGAATCCGAGCCTGGCACAGTGGCATACAATTTTAATCCCAGCACTCTGAAGGCAGAGGCAGGTGGACCTATGTGGATTTGAGGCCAGCCTGGTCTACAGAGCAAGTTCTAGGACAGACAGAGCTACATAGTGAGACTCTTCCCCATGAGAGAAGGAAAGTGATAAATTGCTTATCTCTGAATTCTTTCACTAATATTGTCAGATCACAGCTCACCATAGGTAAGTGCAGCTGTGGGAATACAGCTGTGGATAAGAGGCTCTAGTGGAGATTGCCAGCCACAGACTGGGGTTAGTGGGTTTGTGAGTTTGGTGTCATTGATGGCTGCGGTCATGACAATGGTCTTTGTCTTTTGTTGAACTCTTCTTTCAGCTCCAGATGGTTTTCTACCATATCAATGCATCCTGTGTCCAATGCTCACCACTAGCTGAAATGTTGTCTTCAAGCTGGACAGATGATGGAGGGAGGAAAAGTGAACAGCCTGGGGACTCTCCAGAGTGTCAGAATTCAAGGAGACATTCACTCATCAACAAACAGTTCTTGACCTCTGCTTAAGTGTCGGACCCTTGTTGTGTTCTTGGGTACATCAGCAATCAAAAATAGGTACATGCTGAGCTGTGAGCTGTGGGAGAACTTAGAATAGTGGGGAAGGCAAATAAGTACCAATTATTTAATAATTACAACCAGGATAAGCTCCGAGAGCAGGGGGTCATGTGTACATACACAAGTGGCACTTGGCCCATTCTGGAGTTCAGAGAACACCTCCCTGAAAACTGACATTAAAGCTGAGAGCTCTAATTTTTAAAACGAATTAGAGACTAAGGTATGGAAGTCCCTAAATGGATGGAGTAGCTTGGGCAAAAGTCCTTAGGAAGAAAGATGTTGGCTTTGATGGAGCCAGATCTACTGACAGCCACATGATAAGAGTCTGGAAAGGTAGACTGGTCAGTCAGTTCAGGAAGGTACTTTGTGATCTATGTGAGGACTGATAGTGAGCTGAGTGAGCATGGCCTAGCCTGGCATACACGGGAGTCCTAAGTCTAAACTCTTGGAGGAAACTGTGAGGCAGAGGAAGTCGTCACTGGTGGAAGGAGGCTACTCTGGGGCTTCTTGGAGGATAGGTAATCCTAGAGACACCGTGGAAGGAGAAACCTCCATCAGGGTCAACTTAGGGGTTGCTGGAGGGGACTGCACCTCCTTTCACATCCCTGGGTCTCAATGTAGTGGTTATTATATTGGACATGGTCCAAAGGCCATGTTTTTTTGTTTGGTTGGTTTTTTTTTTTTTTTTTTTTTTTTTTTTTTTTTTTTTTTTTTGGCTTTTCGAGACAGGGTTTCTCTGAGTAGTCCTGACTGTCCTGGAACTCACTCTGTAGACCAGGCTGGCCTTGCAAAGGCCATGTTTTAAGAAGTCCTGTCTAGGGTATAGCAAAACAAACAAAACTGGTAGACAAGCTTCCCACACCTCCACCAGCTCCTGTGTTTTGGCTTTATCTGTGGTTTCTGCTACTTTGTGACAACATAGATTTCCCTGCTCTAAGAGGAACCCAGAGGAAAAGAGATCTTGACTTCATCCTATGAAAAAGCCAGACCTTTGCTCTACTATGACTTCATCAAGGGTCCAGGATGATCATTCTGCCACCCCTGGGATATTGCCATCATCTGCATGGCCCATGAAGGCTGCCCATCTCAACCACCTTCCTCCTATGCCGAGCCTTATCATTTAAAAAGCAGTCACCTATGGCCAGGTGGTGGTGATATGTTCCTTTAATCCCAGCACTTGGGAAGCAGAGACAAGTGGATCTCTAAGTTCAAGGCCAGCCTGGAACAAAGCAAATTCCAGGACAGCCAGTGCTACACAGAGAAACCCTGTCTCAAAAGACCAAAACAAACAGACAAAACAAAACAACAAAACCCAGGAACAACAAAAATTCAGTCACCTAGCCACACCATACCCAGCTCACTAGAATATAAAATGTTTATCTTATATGGTCTCCAGATGAAAACTGAGGATTTAAGCAGGGCACAGCGGCACATACCTGGAGTTCCCAGTACCTAGGACACAGGAAAGAGGGTCAGGAATTCAAAGTCTTCCTCTGCCTGGGACACATGGGAATGAAGGAAGGGTCGAAGGAAAAGCAGGGGGAGGGGGAGAGAGAGAGAGAGAGAGAGAGAGAGAGAGAGAGAGAGAGAGAGAGAGAGAGAGAGAGAGAGAGAGAGAGAAAGAGAGAAGCAGAGGTTGAGGAGGCAGAGTCACCTATACTCCAACCTCCCCCCTTTTCTTCCTGCTTCTTCCTGCTTTTACAAGTCTGTTCACTGGTGTTGTAGCGGCCTCCATATTTGTATACTATCAGCAAAAGGCCACAGATGAGGATAAAGATGGAGGGACTAAGGGGATATGGGAATTCACCATCCTTGGAGTTCATTTCCTTGGTCTCAACTACTCCAACACATCTTTCCTACTACAAGGTGAAAGATGTTCTAGAAAGCTCTCCCTAGCAACCCATCTGTCCCACTGCACTTTGACCCAGAATGCCTGCTGGGCTCTTTCCCAACCCCTTTCCATTGCCCAGGAGGAAATTCTCCTTCTTGCCTTAGCTCTGGGCTTTATCTCTCTGTTACTCTGAGCATAGCAAACATCTGACTCAATGCAGGTGTTCAGAATGTACTGGGAGGGGTAGAGGATGGGGGTGCAGCAAGGTTGGTGAGGAGATTCAGTAGGTAAAAGGACTTACCAACAAACATAGTGACTTGAATTCTGTCTAGGACCCACATGGTGGAAACACAGGACCAACTGTAAACATGCACCATGGCGTGTATATAGCCTTCTCACATACAACATAACTCTAGCTCCAGAGGATCCAACAACCTCTTCTGGCCTCTGAAGTTTACTTCCCAAGGTCAGACTAGCTGACTCAGACTTGTCCCATAGGAGAAAAGAAATGTTTGTAGAAAACCCAGGACTGGAGGCATAAGAGACCAGCCATTAAGTGCAGGGTTCTTAACTGCTCTGCTCTTCCAGAGGACCCAGGTTTGAATGTAGCACCCAATGTAGCATCTCACAGCCACCTGTATTTCCATTTCCAGTGGATTCAATTCCCTCTCCTGACCTCTGTAGGTACCAGTTATGCAAGTGGTACACAGACATACATGCACGATGAACATCCATACATATATAGTTTTAAGTTTTTTTTAAAAGGAAGGAAGGAAAGAAGGGAGGGAAGGAGGGAGGGAGGGAGAGAGGGAGGAAGGGAGGCAGGGAGGGAGGGAGGGAGGGAAGAAGGGAGGGAAGAAGGGAGGGAGGAACACGGAGGAAGGAAGGGAACCTAGGGCTCATCAGCAAATCTTTTTATAAAGATGGTTGGTTGATCAAGATGATCTGAATGACCCTGCCAGCTACATAGTGAGACTCGGTCTCTAAAAACAAAAACAAAAAACAGACGTTGACAAAGGAACGAGATGACTAGAAAGTTAAATCCTTCTCAGCCAAGCAAGGAAGTCCAGACATCTGATTCCAGAACTCAAGAGGCAGAGGCAGAGGTAGAAGAAACTCCCAGTGTGCAAGCTACTTTGGTATACACAGCAAATTCTGGGCCAGTCAAGGCAATTTAACAAGGATCATGTCTTTAAAAATAAAAAACCAATGCCGGGCGGTGGTGGCGCACGCCTTTAATCCTAGCACTTGGGAGGCGGAGGCAGGTGGATT
>NW_022196900.1:67713690-67722746 GCF_008632895.1 Mastomys coucha | reverse complement strand
AAAAAAATAAAATAAAAATAAAAAACCAAACCCAGGAAAATCAAATGTTAAGGATGTGAAGGAGAAAGAAGCCCTTATTCTCTGCTGGTGGGAATGTGAACAAGTGTGGCCACTATGGAATTTTTTCAAAAAGCTAAAAACAGAACTAGTATATGACCCAGCTAGACTACTCCCAGATACATGCACAAAGAATTATTAAGTCAGGACACCACAGACATATTGGACAACCATATATATTGGCACACTATATTCTTTGTTTGTTTGAGGCAGGGTTTCTTTGTGTAGCTCTGGTTATCCTGGAACTCATTTTGAAGACCAGGCTGGCCTTAAACTCACAGAGATCCACCTGCCTCCTGACTGCTGGAATCAAAGGCTTGGCACACTATTCCTAGTTGCCAAGATATGAAACTAGTTTAGATGTCCATCAAAAGCAAACTAGGTTGGGGAGATGGTTTAGCAGGTAAAAGCACTTGCCACTATCCCACACAATGACCTGGGTTCAATTATCAGGACCTACCATTGTAGAAAGAGAGACCTGACTCCTGCAATTGTCCCCTGACCTCCACATAGCATATATGCCCCCATCTCCCATAAAATTTAAAAAGAAAAATATAGTTTTAAAAATGAATAAAGAAAGTGTAAAACCTGAACAATGGAGTTTTTGTTCTTGATTTATTTATTTATTGACAAGGTCTCAAAATATCCCAGGTTGACCTGGACTTTGCTGTGTAGACCAGGCTAGCCTTGAACTCACAGAGATCTGCCTGCCTCTGAAGTGCTGGGATTAAAGCCATGAGTCACCAGGCCTGGCTTATTTCACACCGGTTTTTATGTATTTCTGGCTGGCTTCCAGCTCTCTATGTAGCCAAGGATGACCTTGAACTCCTAATTCTCTTCTGCACTTTCCATATCCCAAGGCCTTAGGAAGACTGGAATTGTTACACATATATGTGGTTTCCTCCTGGGTTTTGCTGAGTTGTATTTTTTTTTAAATTTGTTTTATTTTATGTGCATGTATGTTTTACTTGAAGACATCAGATTCCCTGGAAATGGAATTATGAATAGTTAGTCTCCATGCCTGGCCACACTGGGGTTTTAGTCAGCTGTAAAGAATGAGATCATGTCATTTGCAGGAACATGGATGAAACTGGAGATCATCATGCTAAATGCAATAATTAAGACTCGGATAGACAAATGTCAAGAACTGAAGAGATGGTTAAGAACTTAGTGGTTAAGAACACCCGCTGCTCTTGTAGAGGACGTGAGTTAAGGTCACAGCTTTATAGCTCCAGTTCAAGAGGCTCCAATGCCCTCTTCTGACTCTGACTAGACTGCACACACATATGAACAGACACTCACACATAAGAAAAAGTAAGGGTCAGGCAGTGGTGGTACACACCTTTAATCCGAGCACTTGGGAGGCAGAGGCAGGTGGGTTTCTGAGTTCGAGGCCAGCCTGGTCTACAAAGTGAGTTCCAGGATAGCCAGGGCTACACAGAGAAACCCTGTCTCGAAAAAACAAAAACAAACAAAACAAAACAAAAAAGTAAGTAAATCTTTTTAAAAATAATATTAATAGCTAAAATAAAAATACTTCAAATGTCAAATACTTGTGAGGAAACAGAACTATTGATGAAGACAAAACTTGTACAGCCACCCTGTACAAGTTTATTTTTAGGTTTTTGTTTTGTTTTGGTTTGTTTGTTTGTTTTTTGAGACAGGGTTTCTCTGCATAGCCCTGGCTGTGGTGGACCTCACTCTGTAGACCAGGCTGGCCAAGGTGGCCTCGAACTCAGAAATCTGCCTGCCTCTGCCTCCCAAGTGCTGGGATTAAAGGCATGCACCACCACTGCCCCGCCAGTTTGTCAATTTTTAAAAAGTGGGGGGTTTGTTTGTTTGTTTGTTGGGGTTTTAGAGGGATTGTTTGTTTGTATTGTTGTTTTGGTTTTTGTTTTTGTCTTTTTGAGATGGGGTCTGGCTGTCCTGGAAATCACGGAGATCTGCCTGCCTCTGCCCCTGGGCTTAAGTCAAAGACAGAGAGAGAGAGAGAGAGAGAGAGAGAGAGAGAGAGAGAGAGAGAGAGAGAGAGAGAGAGAGAGAGAGAGAGAGAGACAGAGAGAGACAGAGAGAGACAGAGAGAGACAGAGAGAGACAGAGAGAGACAGAGAGAGAGAGAGAGAAGGAAAAAAATTAGGAGCCTAAATGTCCTAGAACTAAACATAACATGATGTGAGCAGGGAGCAGAAAATTTATACCACAGCAAAAATGAATCAAGTAGATAGAGCTGGAAGCCTAGCATGAACAAAGTCCACAAACATAAGGCTAGGTGGAAAACCACAGGCAAGGCAAATGCAGGTCCACACATTACTCAAAGATCCAAAACAGGCGTCAGCATCAGGAAGCATTCAAGAGAGCCTTCCTCTCCTGCTGTTTGTGGGGTGAGGTGAAGGGAGGAGAACTTCAAGCCCGACTGATTAAAAATATTTTTTTTCTCTTTAACTAGAGGGTCCATCTTTGTTTTAGTCTTTTGTCATTTGGTGTGTCTTAAAGATCGCAGAGTAAAGCGACCAGCAAACCCGATTAAAAAACTGAGGAAACCGTTGGAATAGCTGACTGGTCCCAGATCCCAGATCCGGATGAGGTCCCACCACGGCCACCAGGTCACTCGTCTCAGGAGACACACAGTCATTCTGGACGTGAAGGGAAAGCTGAGGACAGGCTCGCTGCCCCACCCTTCCTTTGTTTCTCCAGCGACAGGAACAACATGCTGGCTGCCCCCACGTGGAGCAGACAGGGACAGGGGCTATGGCTGCGAGCCAAAAGCAGTACTAACTCTCTCTCCTCCCTCGCTTCCCCTCCCCTCCTCTTCTCCCTCCCTTCTTCCTCTTGTCTCTCTAGCTCCCTCCCCTCTCTCCTCTCTCCTTCTCTTCCCCCCTTTCCCTTTTACTTTCTCTCTCCTCTTTCTCTCCTTTCCCTCTTGCTCCTCTCTCTCCTCTCCCTGTTTTTCTTTCTCTTTTTCTGTCTCCCCTTTCTCCTCTCCTTCTCTGACCTCTCTCTTTCTCTCCCTTCTCTTCTCCCTCACTCTCTTTTCCTCTCTTTCTCTCTCTTCTCCCCTTCTCTCCTCCCTCTTTCCTGTCCCTTCCCCGCCTTCTGTCTCTCTCTCTCTGTCGCCATGGAGCCTGGAAGCCAACCTGATAACCTTGGGATCCCCACTACACTTACACACACACACACACACACACACACACACACACACACACACACACCCCTGGTAGTTGCAGTGATAGAACGGGTTTGTTCCATTGATTGTGACTGAGGCCATCCCCACCAAGGGAGTGGGAGAAAAAGGATGAGGGGATGTTTCTTTGTCCTGACATTCTTGGAGGAATTGACCTCTCAACCAGGTAGCCAAGGTCAACAGAGCAATTTTGAGTATCTCACAGAAAGGCTCGGTGTAGATGCTTGCCTCCAGCCAGCCATGTTTTATTGGACTCATCTAAGCAACTACTGCTCCAAAGCAGAGAAGGAAAGTGACCCAGCTACTGTCACCCAGTAGTGACTGGAACTTATTACTTGTACATCCTTCAGCAACTTACTAGTCCTGTCTAGGATTTGGTTTTCCTATTCATAAAGTTGGTGCATAATTGATGGTGGGATTGGGGGGAGAGGGGTCCCAAAGTGTGTCTGTATGTTTGTGTCTGTGTTTATGTGTATTTGTGGGGTGTGTATGTGTGTGTGTGTGTGTATGTGTGTATGTGTGTTTGACAAAGTGTGTATGTATGGGTGGGGGTGAGGGGTATGTGTATGGAGGAGTCTGTATATGTGTGTGGGGTGTGTATATTTGTGTGATGTGTGTGTGTCCGTCAAAGTGTGTGTGTATTGTGGGGCGTATGTTCATGGGAGGTGTGTGTATGGGAGTGTGCGATGAGACTATGGGTGAATTTTTTCTTTTGACTATTGACATTTTCAAATGTTTTGTTTTATAACAAATACGTATACATTTTGTTAATTTTGGTTTTTGTTCTTTGTGTGTGTGTGTGGGGGGGTTCTGTTTTTTTGTTTTTCCAACAAGGTTTCTCTGTGGAGCCTGTTGTCTGGGACTCTATCTGTAGATCATGCTGGTCTGAAATTCAGAGATCTGCCTTCCCTAGCTGGCTTGAACTCTGTTGTAATCCTCCTGCCTCTGCCCCCCAAGTGTTCTGTGTGTGTGTGTGTGTGTGTGTGTGTGTGTGCATACACTACAGTAGCTAATTTTTCTTTATGGATGGAGAGAAGCCCGCTGACCAGGTTGTTGTGAGAAGAGACAAGGAAAAGCAAGAGCACAGCTGTTGTCTCACAGCTGGCTCTCCGAAGCTGTGAAGCCACACCCACCCTTCTCTCTGGACTCTCCTATACTCTTTCCCTCCTGGTGAGGAGAGACTTTGACCCGCAGCTTGGGAGGGGAAACAGAAAAGAACTCTGATGACCACCGGCTATGTGGCTTTGGAAAATTTTCTTAACCTTCAGGAATCTCAGTCACTTTTCTGCAAAATGGGAACATAAGTACTTAACTCTAAATCTAGTTTCAGGTTGACAAGATGGTTCAGAGTATTGACACTTGGCCACCAAACCCAACAAGGTGTATTCCATCTCCACGTGGTAGAAGGATAGGACATGGGGAACCACATGATGGAAAGATAGAACAAACCATGGTACAGCACATGGTACAGCGCATGAGTATACACACACATACATACACACACACAGAGACACACACATACACACATGTGAACACACACTCACATATACACACAGAGACGCACACACACAGACACACACAGACAGACACATATACATACACACTCACACACAGAGAGACTCACACATACACACACACACACATGCGCGTGAGCACACATGCTCACATACACACACACAGACATACACATATACACATACACACATAGACACACATACACACACACACACACATTTTTAGGCAGACATGGCATACAGGATGAGAGACTGCCTGGCATACAATAGGTGAGCAATAAATGTCTTCAGGAAAATATCATGAGGGAACGTAATGGGTACAACAAAGGAACATATTAAGGAAAGAGCTAGACCAGGGAACTCGGGGGTTTTAACACAGGATCACATGGAATCTTCAGATGTAGTGTAAAGGGCCTGGGGACACATATGGGAAAACTACAACCTTGCTCATACTGGCCTCCAACTGCACTTCAGCACTTCCTTCTAGGATCCAAACAAGAGACCAAACAAAACAAACAAAAGCACAGTAATGGCATCTACAACTTTGTCACTATAGAAATGACCTCGAAAGTATAGTGATCAGTGAGCTCATCTATCCATCTTTTGATATTCTAAACTGCAGGATTAAATTGCTATTCAACGCAACCGACAGCCTTTATGATCCTAAATAACTTCTTCTTTGCTGTTAGAAACATCATTATTAATATCAGCCCATAAGCTTCATCAAGAGTTTAAAGGAACTCTTGCTTGGGTGGGTAGGCATGACAGCTCTCCTACTTGGGCCGCTCATGGCTGTGTGACATTGTGCTGGTTTCTTTCGAGGGCATGATCCTTCCTCTGGGTTTCTAGGAGAAAGAAATTAATTCTTGACTGGAAAAGGACTTGGGGGATTGTCTTCCCAGTTTTGCCCGGCTGACCATGTCTCAGAGAGGCCTCCCTCCTTCCCAAAGAATTCCTCCTCTTCATCCCTTCTGGTAAATAGAAGTCAAAACGCACCTTCCGTACATAGTGTGGCTCCAGTCTTCAGTGACAACAGCTCAAGAGAAGAGTTTTCTATGAATACTAACAGTTCTTCTTGGTTTTGAGGTACTGGTAATGAAACCAGGGCCCTCATGCACACTAGGCAAATGATCTATCCACCATTAAGGTATGCTCCAGGCCAAAGGTTAAGTTTTTGTTCATTTTTGAGATGAGATCTGTATTGCCAGCCTTGCTCTAAACCCCTGGGCTGAAGCAATCCTCCTGCCTCAGCCTGCTGAATAGCTGGGACTAGCTGCATGTGCCACCAGATCTGGCTCCCTTTTGTTTATTGTTTTTGCTGACCCTTTGTGTGTGCGACCCTCTCACTACCGTCCCTGTTCCCTTCCACCCGAGCCCCTCTGTGCCTAAGATCCCTGTACTCCCCTTGACCACCCAGCCCTGTGCGGATCCCTCCCTGAAGATTCGTCCACCAAACTGTTTCTCAAGGGCCAGCCTGGATCTGACTTTCAGGCCAGAGGTGTGGTGTACAATGGCGTCTGTGGAACTACCATTGGGACAGGACAAAGGGAAAAGAAGTCAGTTATGCTTACAACCCAGACCCCTTCAGATCCATGATCCCACATACACATGCCACAGCAAAGAGAAGCGCCACACTACTTCCTACCCTCTTCTGTGAAAACAGAGCTAAGGTTCTGAGGGACTGACTGGGTTAGTCCTCAGAGATCTTTGTTCTGGGGAAACTGAGGCTCTGGAAGCACCTTCAGACAGGAATGAAAACATTGCTCTTGTAGTCTAGGAACAAGTTGCGAAGGTTGGCAGCCCCTAATTGAGGTGGTGGTAAAGGCTTATTCCTGACACAATTTCCTTATTGTCCTTGGCCAAGAGTGGGGAGTGTTAACAGAGTGTGTGTGTGAACATTGTGTGTCAAAGAGGGAGCAAGAAAGGAAAGGAAAAGAAAGGTAAAGAAGCTAGCAATGAAGACTTTAAAAATATCATCGGAGAGCAGGGTGTGGACACACACCCAGAATCCCAGCATTTGGGATTGGATTTGGAGGCAGGTAATCAAGACATCCAGGCCAGTGTGGAATACATGAGGCCCGCTGGTAAAGAGGTTTGCTGAGAGCCAGCCACACAACAGGGTTGAAATCCCATGAGCTCAGGAGCCTGGGGAAATGACTTGTCTCTGATTCTCAGCTGCCGTCTATACAATGAAAATCTTGGTCTTCGGGTTGCTTTGCCAGTTAAATGGAATATTGTTCATCATCCCCAGAGGACCCCATCCTGCCTGTCTCCTGTGAAGCACACAACTGCCCAGAGAAGGGTCCGGGCGGCCAGCACGGTGGTACCTCGCGAGGGCGAGAGCCTCAAATATCCACCTTGCCTCTCTGGCTGTCGCGTGGTGTCTCGGCGGCGGGGGCGAGGAGGCAGCCCCCACCCCGGACTGGATCCCCGCGCGCACCCCTGCCTCCGCGCCCGCGCACCGGGCCACCGGGTCCCAGGGCGCCCCGTCCTCACCGCGCGTCTCCGCGCCTTTCGTCGTGCCTTTCTCTGCAGCGCCTCTACCTGAGCACTTTCCTGCCTGCCTGGCCCTGGGACTCTTTCTCCGGCTCCGCTGGGTCTCCGGCCGCCGTCCTTCACTCGGCCGCCGTCCGTCCGTCCCGGGGACCAAGGAGGCGCGATGAGCGGCGCCTGCTCGAGCTACGTGAGCGCGGAGCAGGAGGTGGTGCGCGGCTTCAGCTGCCCGCTGCCAGGGGGCGAAGCAGCTGCTGTCTTCTGCTGTGGCTTTCGCGACCACAAGTACTGCTGCGACGACCCGCACAGCTTCTTCCCCTACGAGCACAACTACATGTGGTGGCTCAGGTACAGACCCTGGCCCTAACCTCACCTTGAACCCCTTCTCCCATCTTAGCCCCCTAGCCCACCCGCAGGCTAGCCTCTTGTAAGCCTCCACCTTCATCTAAGTGCCCTTCCCTCAAATCCTTACTCCTCATTGCCAGCACTGACCCTACTCTTACTTTGTACCACATCAAACCCTTGAAGCCCCATCTCAACTCCTTCTTCATCCTGACCCCAACCATTATTTAGAACCACGCTTGAACCTGACCAGCACTACTCCAAAGCACTCATTCTGTCCCTATTCTGAACTTCATTCTGCCATCGCCTTTAAGACAATCAATCCCAAGTCACAAGCCAATCCTCACCTTAACAGCAAATACTATTTTCAGACATACAGAGGAATCCCAAACTCTACCCTTAGTCCTCACACAAGCGCTCAGATCTGGATGCTGTTCCGGGTACCGACACAGTCCCACCCCCAGCTTTATGAACTCCCTATTACTACAGCAATCCTAACCTGCCTCTACCTCCTCCTCAAGCCTGCCAGTAAACCGTCTCAGCTGTTTGCTCACATCTTGACTTTAATGGGCTCTAAACCTCCATCCAAACCACACCCTCAAACCTTCATCCTCACCTGATGCTCCAACCCAAGCCCGCCTCAGCCCAGCCTCAGCCCTTCCCTTCCCTCATTCTCTTTACTGGACACTTATACTTGTGTCCTGGGGGTGTACCCTATGCTCATAAACCTGGAGGTCAGGGCTTCCTGCAAGTTCAGTGTGACTCAGTGGCATAAAGCCATAGCAGAGGCCAGCTCCAACCATTTAAATAGTGGGGTCTGGGTGCAAATACTTCATTTTCCCTGGCTGTTCAGAGACTGGGTTGCTTGGGCAAACTCTGACAGTCCTGAAACCTGAGTATGGAGCTGGAGGGCAGTAGGTCTTAATCCCTCTGAGGCCCCAAGGGGACCCAGAAATAAGACCCTGATCCTCCACCTGCTCTAGGAAAGAGGTGTCAGCAAAAATGGGGTGGTCCATCGAGAGTTTTCAGTCCCTAGCCATACGTGAACAGAAGACTATGTGCTTTCCGGGTAGGAAAGGAACATCATGAGCTGCTGCCTTGTCTCTTGAGTCTCCCTGGCTCCTTATTTACCAGATGGGGAAATGACCGATCATTGTCTCGATTTCTGATTAAGGCAGAGGCAAGGACCAAATGAGAGACAAAAGCAACTAGATATACACCAATTACAACTACAAAAAGATTGCTTTTTCTAAGATGTCCAATCTGTAATTCTGAAACATTTTCAAATGACGAGGATATTATATCCTGCACATTTGGCTGGTGTCTAAAACCTTTTAGATCTGGATGCCAATATTAGTATGATTCCTTTTAGATCTGGATGCTGTTTTGGGGCTAACTATCAATAGAAAATGTGAAGAGCAGTATTAAGGCTTGACTCGCAGAAGACAGTGTAAGGAGGGAGTGACTCA
>NW_022196900.1:67700693-67712020 GCF_008632895.1 Mastomys coucha | reverse complement strand
AAGACAGTGTAAGGAGGGAGTGACTCAGTGTGCGGCGCAAGTGAGGGTATTCAATGCATCGAGTAGGTACTCAGTAGTGGTCAAGGGTCCCCTTTCCATCTGTGTGAGACACAAAGCGCAGAGCTTAGAAGAGGGCTCAGCCTTCTAGCACCATCACAGACCAGACTGAGAAAACATGGCTACAGGCTTCCACTCATACACAGCCTAAGACATCTCTGCATTTTATAGATGGAAAGACTTAAGGAGGGTTATATTATTACTGGGAGTACCCCAGAGAGAAGTGGCAGAGCTGAGATAGAAACTTAGGTGTGTCTGATCCCAAACCCAGGCTTGTCCTCTTCCACATCTGTCTGAACCCTTCCTGGCTCCTTACAGCTGATGTACTACTCAGCTCTCCCCTCAAAACATGAGGCTGATGTCTTCTCAGACTGTGCTAGCCCTTATGATGCAAAGATGAGTAACCCTCTGTGCCTCCCACCCCCAGCTGGTCGGCCTTCCTCTTCTATCACTCCCTTATCTACTCACTTCTTGTGACTCCTCCCGTTGCCTTGGAAACATCCCTGTGGAATGCTTTAGGGGCTTAAACGGGTTTTAATGGAGGGTTGAATAGGGAGATCTCTAAGGTCAGATCTTTTATCAGCATGACCCAAAAGCAGCTGAAAGGTTACAGTGTGTGGGGAAGTGACTTCCTGGGTTCTTTCATGTGGGGGTATGGGGGTATGGGGTTTCTTTTGGGGGTGGGTGTTGTGCATGCATGTATGCCTGTGTATCGAGTGCACACAGTTCCTGCAGAGCTGTCATGTGAGCGCTGGGGACAAAAATCTGGTCCTCGGGCAGAGCAGCCAGTGCTTTAATGACTCAGCCCACTTCCTGGGTTCTAACACAACATGGTTTCTAATTGCAAAGCATAGAGCTGAGGGTCCTCAGGGCACCTGGCTGATTAGTGTGCTCTGAACTCTGAAATAATTCCACATATGCATCTGACAGAGCCCCCATGCCTTCATTATAGAGACCTTGTTTTCTCCAAATTTCATTTGGTCCTATTTCATGAAATCTCATTCTTGCAAGCATATAGTCTCCGGGTGAGCACAGTATACTTAAAAAAGGAAAGTGTTTGAGGGGGAAAGCCATCTTTAAAAGCCATCCATCTCAGAACGAGAAGACACCCCATGGAGAAGTGGCGGGTGTAAGTGCACCATCTGGCCCAATTGCCAAAACCTCCTTCCATCTTCTTCCTGCCAGGAGATGAGCCAGAAGGCAGTGGCCTCAATGAAGGGCAGAGCTGGTGGTTAGGTACCAAGAACACTGCACCCTTGCGAGCCACCTGGTGAGACTGAAGGGCAGAGCTGGTACTGCAAACACCCTCTTTCTGCACTCATTCGGCCACCCAGTGAGATGGGAACCCTCACAAATGAAGATCAGAAAAGCGAGGTGATATTTCCTCTTCTGTTTGGCAGACTCAGGTCTCAAACTTTGAAAAGTGCCTACTCTAGAAGCTAGTGCTGCTTGAGGCTTTCTCGGAGACACAGTGGGTCTTTGTCTCTCAGAGCCAGCACAGCGAAATCTCCTAAGTGCAGGGAGGCCTCTGGCTTGGTGCACAGCAGGACTCTTGACGTCATGGAAAGGCAGCTGTCCTGTGCTAACCTCTCCTCAGGCAGAAACTATCCCCTCTGCAGGCAGTACCTCCCCAGCAGACAGCTCTGATCATTTTAAGTCCATCTGGTACTGAAATAAGCCTTTTCCTCTCAGAGCACTCTGTCTTTCCCGTGCTGTATCTTCAGTCCTCAGACAGACATGGTCTAGGGATGCTGCATTTCTGAGATAGCATTTGCTTCCTGACTCCCCTCCAGTGTGGGACACACCCCTCCAGTCTTCTTGACATTCCACAAAAGGTTCTCATTCTTAGAGGCCACTTTCCTATCTGGTGCACATAAATATCTCTCACAAAGAGTGACGTCCTCATCTGTATATGGGTCTACCAGCCGTAGGCCCATGAACAATAAGCGATCTCCAATGAGAAAACGTGTTTTTTTTTTTTAATGTGTGTGTCTGTGTGTATATAGACATATATACACAGGGGCATATGCATGTGCAAGCAGTCATGTGTGATTCTCCAAAACACCAACCACCTCCTTTGAGGCAAGGTCTCTCTCTCTCTTTAGCCTTGAGGTCACCAGTTCGGCTACACTAGCTGGTTAATGGGTCCCAAGGATCCTCTGTCTCCATCTCTGCAGTGCTTGGGTTACAAGTGTGCACCGTCATGTGAGCACTTCTTCTGGGTGTTGGACATGAGTCCTCATGCTTGCAAGTCAAGCAAGCCCTTCACCAGTGAGCTATCACCCTGGCCCAAGATAATTGTTCAAAGGATCGACAAGAACTAAAAAAAACACCACATACTCAATATGGAAGACATGGGAAAGGACGGAAGAAACAAAGGATTAAGAAAGGGGAGCTAGAGTGTGTAAGTTTGTGCTCTAAGATGAAGAGCTGATGGCAAATAGCCTTTCAGTGTTTGTTTGGTTTCTTAGACAGGGTCTCTCTATGCAGCCCTGGCTATTGTAGAACTCACTATGTAGACCAGGCTAGCCTTGAAATCACAGAGATTCACCTGTTTCTGCCTCCAGAGTGCTGGAATTAAAGGCATGTGCCATTACACCCGGCTGAGTGGTTTTTATGGAAAGTGATCCCAGGAAACACTGATAGAGGTGAGAAAATGAGACAGAGAAAACAGCAAGAACAAGTTATGCCACAAGCAAGTCACACTGAAGTAACCAGCGCTTAGCCTCTGCCGGTCAGCATACAATGTATATGTCAGAGCTATTCCACCAGAGCTAGATATATACATATCACTGTGGTTGTGGGCTTGTCAAGGAAGGGAGGTATTCATTTTCCTATACTTCTGCCCTGTTCAATGAGCAGTCTGAGTTTTGTTCTGGGTCTAAGAAAGTCCTCAGGCAAAGAGATGCTGGCAACTAAAAGCCCACACTGAATATTCCACAATGATCACACCCAAGGGGATGTGGCCAGGACATCTCCAGCCTACGTCACACCTAGAGGCAGCTTGAGAATAGTTTGCTATATTTGCCTCCAACCTATGTTTCTATACATTTAGAAAAGTTTGGGCTGAGCTTTGTGTCTAGAATTGCATTGCTATTTTCACTTTATGTTAACTTGTGAGAATGTATTTATATATGTGCATGTGTTTGTGTGTGTGCATGTAATTGTTGGTATGGGGGACATACACACACACACATAGAGACCAGAAGGTGACCCCCCACTGATATTCCTCAGTGGCTATACTAGGGGGGAGAGTGCTACCATCCACACTTGGGTAGCATGCTGCCCTCCCAGGCTCATCATTCACCCCACTGTGTTCTTCTGTCCCCAGCATCGGAGCACTCGTGGGCCTGTCCACGGCAGCAGTGGTCCTTCTGGCCTTCCTCATCACTGCCTGTGTGCTCTGCTACCTGTTCATCAGCTCAAAACCTCACACAAAACTGGACCCCGGCTTAAGCTTACAGACAACAGGTAAGAAAGAAGCTGTAAGGGGCAAGCTCAAACCTTTCTCTGTGGGAGACACAATTAGAACTGAGGTCTGGGATGGCCAGGTGTGGGAGAGCACCTTGTTTGTTTGTTTGTTTGTTTGTTTTTCAAAACAGGGTTTCTCTGTGTAACCCTGGCTGTCCTGAAACTCACAGAGATCCACCTGGGAGAGCATGCTTTCAATCCAGCTCTTGGGGGAGCAGAAGTAAGCAGACCTCTGTGAGACTGGGCTACATAGTGAGGTCCTGTCTCAAAGGAGAAAAGAGAAAGAGAAAAAAAAAACAAAGAAACAAAACAAAGAAAGAAAGAAGGAAGGAAAGAAAGAAGAAAAGGAGAGGAAGAAATGAGATCTAGAACATTCACCTTCTGAGTGTTCTGGAACATTCACACTTCTCAGGAAGTCTGTGAGCTAAACATTTCTGACCCTTCACATGGCCTTCAGGTGCCCTTCACGTGCCCTTCACGTGACCTTCGGGTGCTCAGCCCTTATCAGAATATCTAATGTCACCAGTACTCTTGCACAAAGATTATGCATGGATGGATTTTTCTAAGACTGTGTTTTCATCCTAGCCTTAGGGAGTGTAAACTGATTTTCACATTATCCCAAAACAAAACAGAGCTAATAAGACATACTTGCTGTTTCTCAAAAAAATCAACATTTGATCAGAAGCTGAAAACAGTATTTTATTTTTTATAATCTGTAGTACTCATCCCTTCATTTGCATGGGCCATTGAGGACCTCAGAGGGAACCAGAAACGAAGTGTTACCTTTTCCTAAGTCCCAGCGGAACGTTTTGTAACCTCTGACAAGGAACTGTTGCAGGTCCAAGTTAGTGTTGGCCAAAGAGTTCTCAGTACAGTTGGGTGAACAGCAGCCAGGGTGGGTGTTGTCTGCACCTCACAGGTGAGAGAATCAAGGTGGAGCGAGGGCTGGAGGGCTTGCTCACAGAGTCACAGCTGACAAGGGAAATGAGGCCCAGCTCCTCCCAGAGCCACACTCTTCTGCCCACTAAACCTGTGCAAGCGTGTAAGTGCAATGCTGCCCAATACCATATGTGTCGATGAGGCAAACAGAGGAGGGAAGGCAGGATGGGACAGACAATAGGGAAAGGTACTGCCAGGACTGAATGAGAAGCAGGGTCACTCTTGGGGGTACACTCTTAGGGAACAGGGCCAGGAAGGTAGGAGGGTTACTCAAGCAACAGAGGCAAAGGCAGTGAGCATCAGGCAGGTAGAAGGGTGGGTGGGTAATACCTCAGTCTCAGAGGGAACCTGAGGGGGCTGAGCACTGTCGCTGTCGTTTGTAAGAGATTCATTGCCTAACCTACAAAGGTAACAAGCAACAGCCCTTCTAGGATCCTGAAGATGCTTGAGAGTGGAGAGGTTCATCTGGAGTCAGGAATAGAAAGCAAAACTGAGCAGAGGAACAAGTTGACAACTTTGCCTAAATCAAATGCAAATGATATAAGACATCACATATGAAGTTAAAAAACAAGGAGAGGCTGCAAAGATTTTGTGTGTATGTGTTCATGTCTGTGCACCTGTGGGGTGTGTGTATGTGTGTGTGTGTTCTCGAATGCCTGAGCACGTGTGGAAGCCTCTATTCTCCCAGTCTACCCTATTCTCAGGTTGTATATTCTTTTTTGCTGTTATTGTTGTTGCTGAAACACTTTATTCAGAGGCTTAGGGAAAGAGTTAAGAAGTCCACGGTATCTGCTGTCCGGCATAGGACCAACCTTAAAGATCTCCCCGTCGCTAAGGGAGGTTTTATATATTCTTAACTTGCCTACTTGCTAAATTGTATTTGTAACCTCAAAATCAATACTTGAAGTACATATGAGGTTATTACAGATTATGTACAGTGACAAAAATCTGAGGGGCACATTCTCCCGGATAGTGCCAGTCAAAGCTGTACTCTGTAAGCATGCTTCCTTTGTGTCTCTCTAGAGCCATTTTGTTCCATGTTTGTGAGGTTCGGGGATAGTCTCCCTGTTGAAATGCCTCTGGATACAGTTGTGAAGTGCTGTCTAATGTCCCCAGGCATAAGAGGACTGTGCTATACATTGTGAAGAACATAGAGTGCTAAATGTCTAGACATGTGTTACAGGGCACTGGATATGATTCAATGTTAATAAACCACCTATTGCTATTGCAGAAGACCTGAATTAGATTTCCCAACACCTACATGGAAGTTCACAACTATCTATAACTTTAGTGTCAGGGGATTTGATACCTTCTTCTGGTCTCCTAGAATACTTGGCATGGACATGGTACATAGGCATATATGCAGGCAAAACACCCATAAACATAAAAATAAACATTTTTTTTGTTGTTTTTGTTTTTGGATTTTCGAGACAGGGTTTCTCTGTGTAGCCCTGGCTGTCCTGGAACTCACTCTGTAAACCAGGCTGGCCTCGAACTCAAGTTGCTGAAACACTTTATTCAGAGGCTTAGGGAAGTTCTGGGATTAAAGGTGTGTGTCACCACCACCCGGCCATATGTTTTTTAAAAAGAAATAAATCTTCAAATAAATAAGAAAGACACTGACAAAAGTTCAGAAATGAGTCAAATTAATAGTGGGAAAGGTGAAGGAAAATGGATAACATCACATACTGCTGGCAAGAATATAAATTGCTTAAGCTACTTTGTAGAGCAATTTGGCAATTCCTCCTTTACACTAAAAACATGTGTGCCCTGTGACTCAGCAGTTCTGTCTGATGATCCACCCTTGAGAAGCAGCAGGACAGCCTGTCACAGAGGAAACCAACTCAAAGCTTATCTGTACACGGAGCTAAAGTGACAGCTGGCATGCTAAAGTACCGTGCTGGCGTTCCAGGGACAACCCTCCCTGAGCGGACTGTCACGGAAGTCCATCTCTTTTCGTGGTAACTGGGCAGGGGCAGTTATGATACCTCCATTGTAAAAGATGAAGAAACTGAGGTGCAGAGTCACCTAGCGAGTGACTGACGGGCTCTATTTCAACCCCTGTAGCTGAGAAAGGGAAGCCCTTCTTCTGTGCCAGATACTCTTTGAAGACGCTCACGTACCAATCTACCTGACTGCCCCAGTGAGGTTAGCATCCCTCATGAATGGCTGGTGGTGGCTGAGTCTCGGAGATGCAGGATAAACTGCCTAAGGGGGTCTCAGCTTGTGAGTTGTGGTCCTGAGATTCCAAAGTTTCTGTCTCTGCCTCTCAAGTGCTGCTGCTCGCTTTCATGTCATCAAGCCTGGATGGTGGCTGCTCCAGGTCTCCCTGGGCCTCCCTGCCCCCATCCCAGCCTCTCTGGCTAAGAGTCACATAGCTCATCCTTGATCAGGTAGATGGATGCCACCTTCCTGCTTCTCGGTGCCATCATCTAAGTTATTTAGTCACTGAAGTGTGGAATAGCACACACTCTTGCTTTTTGTTTCTTCATTTTTTTTTAATTTTCTTTATTTACATGTAAATTTCTCCATTCCCAGTTTCCCCTCCAAAAAAACAAAGAAACAAACAAAAACAACCAAAACAAACCCCTGTTGCCTCCCACTTCCCCATGCCTGCCACCCCGCCCTCTCTGTTTCTTCATTTTTAAAGATGGAAAGTGTGTCGGCTGGCCTTGTACTGGACGACTGCTTCCACTTCTCTGCCTGCTATAGCTCTTGTCTCCCAGTCTTTGTGTGTCGCCCTTTCCTTACCCCCTGGACCCTGCAGCAGTTGGGCTAGAAGCAGCTGAGATGATGTGTGAGCCTACTGTTTTGTATTTACCAGATATTTTCCCCTTTATGGACTCCTGCTTCCATTTGCTTTGCTATCTTGCTCTTCAGGAAGACAGGACAGATCATGACTCCCATTTTACAGGAGGAAAAAGAACAAGAATCAGCAGGGGATGTGAGGAAGTCCTCACAGATAGTGTGAGCTTGTGTGTGTTTGGGATGCCAACCTGATCTCCCAGGCTTTAGAGTAGAATCACTGCACTGTGAGGGAGTGTGTGTGTCTGTGTCTGTCTGTCTGTCCTTATCTCTATGAATGGTGAAGGAGTGGTGTGACAAGTGACCATGAGAACCCCCTTTGGACACAGTTGCCTTCCCGGGCCCAGGATTCTGCCCACCTCACTCCCCCACCTCAGCCACCCACACCTACCCCGCCATCCCATCCATTTCCCAGACCTGACAGGCAATAGAGATAGAATATTTTCCTCTTCCCTCCCCTCCCTTCCTTCTTTCCATTCCTCGCTGTGCTGGGGATCTAATGCAAGGCCTCACACGGGCAAAGCCACACTGTCCTTCAGAGACCACCTCCCATACAGCCCCCAGGAGCTTCATTAGCGGAGTTCTTTGTGAGAGACCAACTAGATCCGAAGGGTGGCTGAGTCCTGCTGTCGAGTTCTGCCTGTGTTCTGAGTGGTGTGGAGACGTCAAGCACTTAAGTAGCTCCACTTCTCTGGCAGGTGACTGTTATCTGCTCTGAGACCACACTAGTGAAGTGAGGACGGAAATGAAGCCCCAACCCATGCCTGTTTAATGAGACCAGAGAAATCAAAATTAAAGGAGCTTTCATTTTCCTCTGGAAGGAGGTTGTTAATTACCCATTCCTCCTGTCCAGAACCCCAGGGATCCGGAAAATCAGTTCCCATGCTCTTGGCATGTAGGAGGGACACTGAGACCTAGAGAGAAGCAGTCGTGCACACAAGTCTCCAGGCTAGCTTATGGTCTGGTCGGGCCTTTGTTTCAGGCCACAGATATTTCTCTACAACAGCTGCCCACACCTCGTGGTGATTTCTATCACCACCCACTCCTACGACACCCCTACCCCTGTTGGAGAGCTCAGTCACCCTAGATCCCGATGCTTCTTTATTAAGCACACTTGTAGTGACACCTGTGAATCACAGTGTTAGTCACAGGTGTCACTGATGAGCTAGTTTGACTCATCACCAACCAGGAAAGAACCTGCTCTCAGCTGGTAACCCGAGGCTCATCCCAAGTTCAGACAGAGGACTCCGGGGAGCAGGGTGTGATGACAGAGGTCTTTAGAGACAGTTGGACAGGTGTTCTGGATTTAATATTGGTTTTCTGTTCTTGTGGCACTCATGGTTCCTCTGGTTTCACTTCCTTTTATTTATTTATTTATTTATTTATTTATTTATTTTTAGTTTTTCCAAGACAGGATTTCTCTGTATAGTCCTGGCTGTCCTGGAACTCACTCTGTAAACCAGGCTGGCCTTGAACTCAGAAATCTGCCTGCCTCTGCCTCCCAAGTGCTGGGATTATAGGCATGCCCCACCACACACACACTTTTATTGGTGCTAGGGATTGAACCTACAGCTCTACATATGCTAAATGTATGCTCTACCACTGAGCTACACCCTCAGCCCTAAGTAACTCTCATCTTAATTATCTATTATTATTTCTTTGTCTGTGTATGATATGTGTGATAGCAGATGTGCACATTTGTGGGACACAGGCACATGTGGAGGACAGAGGAGGACACCATGCATTCCACCCTATCACTTTCTGCCTGTTTTCTTGAGACAGAGTGACAGGCTGTCCTGGAACTCACTCTGTAGACCAGGCTGGCCTCGAACTCAGAAATCCACCTGCCACTGCCTCCCAAATGCTAGGATTAAAGGCGTGCACCACCACTGCCCAGCTTGCCTACATGTTTACCTCATGCATGTTTGGTGCTACAGAGGTCAGAAGAAGGCATTGAATCCCCTGGAACTGGAGTTACAAACAGTTATGAACCACCATAGGGATGCTGGGAATCAAACCCAGGGCCTCTACAAGAGCATCAAGTGTTCTTAGCTGCTGAGCCATCTCTCCAGCATCTCCAGCTCCCAGACTCTGTTCTTAAAGCAGAAAACAGCAGAAGTTTTACAAACAGGCATGGTTCTTCTGCATGTTTGCTGCGTAACCTGCCTATGTCTCCATCTAGAAATGGACTTGTAGTTTTTTAATGGCTTTTTAATCCTCATAGAGATGTGGTGAATGAAGGTCAGCTCTTTCTCTCCTAGCAATCAACATACCCTGCTCAAGAGAAACATGGGCAGTTCCCACTGTGTGATACAGTATATTGTTAACAAGTATTTGTTGTATGAAGACCAGGAACACAGTGAGGTGCTCAGGGTAATCAACAGAGAAGTTGGCCATGGGTGTGATGCTGGTGGGGGAGAATAGGCTGTAGGAGGAAGCTACCTCAGATTGCTGTTTTTCAGGCTCTAAGGAAATGTCACCTGACCACCAAGGTTTGAACACAACAATCCCAATGGAGGTGCCAGGGATACCTTCTCCCAGACAGAGTTCATCCTCGAACACACGGCTGGAAAGCAACGAGAGGCAGACCGTAGGCCCCGGATATGTCCTCCAGAACCAGTTCATGGCCACAGTGACTGCTAGCAACATACCAGGCAGCCCTGACGAGGCCTCTGTCCCCAACCCTGACCCATATGGACCAGTTCCATAAACATCCAATAAATGCCTTTGCATCACTCCTTCTGGACTCTCTGTTTTGGTAAAAAAGGTGGGGGTGAGAACAGCCAAAGAGACTTTGAAGCCCAGTGGGATACATGAGGGCTTTTTCTAACAAAAGCACCAAGGTCTTGTTATGGACCCAGCTGTCTTGCTCGGCCTGACCAACTTAGAACCAACAGAAGTTGGACGTGAGTCACTCGAGGAGCAGGGTTACTAGCAACAACACTCAATCCAGAAACCTAGGTTAGTGGAGTCTCAGAGAAGCTACTCTCCTAAGAAGACCTGACTTGTTTTTATGTGGTTTCTCTGTCCCAGAGTAGTGTCTGTAAAAGTCCCTGGGATAGGGGTCTGTTCTCAGAGGGGTAGATTTACTTGTCCACCCCTCCACCATCCTGGAATGACCCCGATAAGGTTCATGGTGAGAGGGAGCACAGCACAGGGCCCAGCACAGTGAGAGGAGCACAGCACAGGGCGCACCACAGTGAGAGGAGCACACCACAGTGAGAGGAGCACACCACAGGGCTCACCACAGTGAGAGGAGCACAGGGCCCAGCACAGTGAGAGGAGCACAGCACAGGGCCCGGCATAGTGAGAGGAGCACAGCACAGGGCGTACCACAGTGAGAGGAGCACAGCACAGGGCCCAGCACAGTGAGAGGAGCACAGCACAGGGCCCAGCACAGTGAGAGGAGCACAGCACAGGGCGCACCACAGTGAGAGGAGCACAGCACAGGGCCCAGCACAGTGAGAGGAGCACAGCACAGGGTGCACCACAGTGAGAGGAGCACAGGGCCCAGCACAGTGAGAGGAGCACAAGGCCCAGCACAGTGAGAGGAGCACAGCACAGGGCGCACCACAGTGAGAGGAGCACAGCACAGGGCGCACCACAGTGAGAGGAGCACAGCACAGAGCGCAGCACAGTGAGAGGAGCACAGCACAGGGTTCACCATCAGAGTTTCATAGGGGATAAAGAATGAGTGAGTAGCCAGTCCATGGTGGTGCACACCTTTAATTTTGGTACTCGGGAGGCAGAGGCAGGCAGATCTCTGAGTTCGAGGCCAGCCTGGTCTACAGATCAAGTTCTAGGACAGCCTGGGCTACACAGAGAAACCCTGTCTGGGAAGAAAATTAAAAGCCAGGCTTAGTGGCACATGCCTTTAGTCTCAGAACTTGGGAGGAAGAGGCAGGCAGTTGTGAGTTTGAGACCAGCCTGGTCTATAAATGGAGTTGTAGGATAGCCAGGGCTATACAAAGAAACCCTGTCTTTTTGTTTTGTTTTGTTTTTTGGATTTTGGGTTTGTTTGTTTGTTTGTTTGTTTTGGTTTTTTTTTTTTTTTT
>NW_022196900.1:67686626-67700478 GCF_008632895.1 Mastomys coucha | reverse complement strand
CAGAAATCCACCTGCCTCTGCCTCCCAAGTGCTGGGATTAAAGGCATGTGCCACCACCACCCAGCGAAACCCTGTCTTGGAAACAAAAAAACCAAAACAAAACAACAACAAAGTGGAAGGATGAACAAATAAGGGATGGTAAAATGGCTCAGCAAATAAAGGAGCTTGTAGCCAAGTATGGTGACCTGCATTTGGTCCCTGGAACCTACATGATAAAAGGAGAGGATAGATTCCTCTAAATTATCTGACCTCGGTGTGTGTGTGTGTGTGTGTGTGTGTGTGTGTGTGTGTGTGTGTATACATACATACATATATATATATATATGATTTTTAAATTTTAAGTAAATGATTGAGAAAAAGAATAATTATCACACCAAACACAGGTCCCACAGGTCCCAAGTGGCCTGGATAGTCACTAAATCACCCCATTTCTAAGTTTCTTGCTAGGTTATTGTTAAGTGTTTTAAAAGGTGATCAGATGAGTAGTGGTGGTGCATGCCTTTAATCCCAGCACTTGGGAGGCAGAGGCAGGCAGATTTCTGAGTGCGAGGCCAGTCTGGTCTACAGAGTGAGTTCCAGGACAGCCAGGGCTATGCAGAGAAACCCTGTCTCAAAAAGACAAAAAAGAAAAAAAAAGTGATCAATTTAAGCTGAGCTGGGTGATGTGGACCTGTCATCCAAGCTGCTTGGGATACTTAAGCAGGAGGGCCACAAGTTCAGACCAGATGAGACAACTTTTTGAGAAGCTATCTCAAAACAAAAGGGAAAAAAATAAAAAAAAGTCTTAATGGGGGCAGAAATATGTCATTAAAAACAAATGAGAAACAAACAACAACAACAAAACACTTTCCAATTATTATTGTTGCCTTAAAAAATAAAAAATAAAAACTGAGACTGACACTTGAGGTCTATCCTGGAACTTACTATGTAGGCCAGGCCGGCCTTTAACCCACAAAGTCACAGAGTTCACAGTCTATCTCTGTGCTGGGGTTAAATGTATGGGTACACTACCAGGTCCAAGACTTTAAATTCCAGATGAGGAGGCTGGAAAGATGGCTTAGTAGTTTATTTATTGCTCTTGCAAAGGAATAGCTCACATTTCACTCCAGCTCCTGAGATGCAACACCTTCTTCTGGCCTCCTTTGGCATGCACTTATGTGCACGCACCCAAACACTGACATAGATATACACACAAACATATACATATATATAATTAAAAAGAGAGGCATGTATATCTATAGGAGTTCAAGGCCAGCTTCTATATAACAAGATCCCGTATGCCAGAGCTACATAGTGAGACCCTGTCTCAAATAAATAAATAGGGACCAGAGAGCCAGCTCAGTGGTTAAGAATCCTTGTTAATCTTCAAAGGACCCGGGTTCAGGCCAAGCACCCAACTGGTGGGTCACAACCATCTGTAACTCCCATTCCACAGGATCCAATACCCTCTTTTGACCTCTGCAGGCATCAAGCATATATGTGGTACACAAATATACATGCAAACAAAATATTCACACATAAAATAAAATGAATGAATCAAATGGCTCTCACCAGAAACTGGGCGGCAGAAACAGGTAGATCTCTGTGAATTTAAGATCAGCCTGGTTTACATAGTAAGTTCCAGGACAGCCAGAGCTATGCAGAGACTATCACAAAACAAAACAAAAACCAAATAGACCTGGAGAAGTTCATAGTACTTCCTACTTTTTCAGAGGACCTGAGTTCCACTCCCAGAACTCACATCTAAAACCAGCCTGCAACTCCAGTTCCAGAGGATCTGATACTCTCTTTTGGCCTCCTCAAGCACCCGTACATACATACACATAAATACAATAAGCCTTTAAAAAGTACATACATACATATAAAATAAATAGAATTCCAAAAGCTTTAATGGAATGTGCTCATTTTATAAACAGTGATGATGGAGTCAAATGTCTGACTGCCATTGCTGACTGCCATTGCTAGGTAACCTGTGCCTCATCTTCTCTTATGAGCAAGGAAAATAGTAATCACTCGCTTCTCAGGCTTAGGGGAAGAAGATATTTACTCCAAAAAAAATACTATGATAGAAATGGGGAAAGTGCTGGGCAGTGGTGGTGCACACCTTTAATCCCAGCACTTGGGAGGCAGAGGCAGGTGGATTTCTGAGTTCGAGGCCAGGCTGGTCTACAGAGTGAGTTCCAGGACAGCCAGGGCTATGCAGAGAAACCCTGTCTCGAAAAACCAAAACAACAAACAAACAAACAAACAAAAATAATAATAAAATGGGGAAAGTGCCTTAAATAAACTATTATTATTATTATTATTATTATCATCATCATCATCATCATCATCATCATCATCATCATCATCATCATTATTACTCTTCATTTGCCTCTAACTGTTTGGCTATATTATTAGCTTACAGCTCAGGAAGCTGCCGGCCGGCAGGAAGCTCACTGCCGCTCCTCTCTCTTGCCTTTCACAGAGGCTTTTGCTTTGCCTGGGAGCGGAAAGTGGATCAGGGAGACCCTGCAGACACTGAAAACTGCTCCTGACATTTCACCATGGCACGACCTGGTGCTGGGTTTGGCAACAGTGAGACATCATGTCATTCTTAGACATCTGTGCCCAGGTCCCTAGCCAGCCAGCAAAAGGCACATGATGAAGTGGAAAGTGTCCAAGACTGGGAGTCAGGAGGTTGTTTGTCCTTTTTTTTTTTCCCCCCCGTTGAGGGTAGGGGTGCGAAGGTAGGGGCTGGGGAAGGTCGGGAGGCTGGGGGCGTGTGAGGGGTAGTATTTTCAGCACACTAAATATAACATCTGTGTCTACTAAATATATGCTCCATGATGTCTATACCAAACCAAGACCTGTGCAATTGGTATAAACAAAGAACAATCCTGCTAGGGGGCTCAGACGGAGTCTGAGATAGACACACGGAAAAGGCAATGGGCCTTCTGGTGGTCCCCATGTGCTGCAGGAGGGAGCAGAGATGTCTTTGCTGAGTCAATTCCAGGTCACACAGACTCTGAGGACAATATGGACAGAGTACAGCCTGTTCAAAAGCAGTGCAGAAAGGCCAATGTGGCCCAAGAACTGCAAGTTATGACAGAGAACATCACAGTGGAGTATGTGTGTATGGATATGTGTGTGTGAGTGTGGGGTGTGTGTGTGAGAGAGAGAGAGAGAAAGAGAAAGAGAGAGAGCACTGACACTGGGTTGTATTATTTACAGGACAGATTTTCTTTGTCCTTGATAACCTCATCAGTAAAGTAAATCTTTTTTTTTCCCTCTGACAGTTTACTACAGCGGAACAATCTGCTAATGCCTGTCTGGCCGTTCACAGAGAGGGAGAGACGGTTGTACATCCTAAGAATGCAGGAGGCAGGGTGGGGGGTCTTCTCATTAGTCTGGGGCAAGGGTCCTCGAGTTTCAAGTTTTGGTTGCATCAGAATCAGCTATGGCTTTTGGTTTGGTTTTGGGGCCGAGGGGGGATCCCAGGGCCTAGCACCCTACAACAAGCTGCACCTCCAACTGGTTTTTGTACTCTTGAGACAGGGACTCTGCATTTTCCAGGCAAGCCTTGAATTTGTGACCCCTCCTGCCTCGACTTCCGGAGTAGCTAGAATTACAGACCTGCCCAGCAGGAGCCCATGCAAGGGCTTATAAACAAAGCAGTTTGCTGTTTCTTACTCTTCACCCCAGCCTAAGTCAGTCGGGCTGAAGTGCGTCCCCCAGATTTGCATTTTTAACAAGTTCCAGCTGCTGCTGCTGCTGCTGCAGCTACCCTGGGACCTCCCTCACAGCGCAAGTGGCCCTGAAGAACAAAGACGAGCTTTGTGGACACTGGTCACAGAGGTCAGAGACCCCACACAGAGCAGAGCCCAAGAACCTGGTAGAATTTGCTCCCCCGGACCCCATGTATACGATGGGGTAGACGCTGGTGGACCAGAATGAGGAGCTGCCTAAAAATCACAGGCACCATAGATTCCGCCCCAAGCCGAGTTCAGCCTTGCTGGTTTGAATTTGTTCACCCTGAGTAGGTTTTCACTGGTGTTGGCTGGTCAAAGTCCAGCGTTAGAAACTAACCGCCCACCCTGTGAGGCAGGCTCCCCTCCCCCAGGGCACCGACAGGGAGGGAGCCCTGTGAGCTGACACACAAACACAAATAGCCTGAGCTCACTGGGGCTGCCAGGCTCACATCGACCAGCAATTATTTCTTGTAAATTGCTTTCCGGGTTATGTTCAGAACATGCGAGTGTGACTCCCTGAGAACAAACACTCAGACGACACAGGGTGGGGGTGGCTAGATGGGGAGTGGGCTGCATATGAGGAGGAGCCTTAGTCTGCACCTTCAGTCAAATTTTAGAGATTGTTGAATAATGGAACTTAGAAATACTAGAATCTTGCACTCCCCTCTATAGCATCCTGCCAAATGGTAGTCTATCCTTTTTTAAACATCCACTTGTCTGTCTGTCTACGTCCGTCTGTAAGAAGCCAGTTGTAAGGCTGGAGAGATGGCTCATGCATTAAGAACATTGGCTGCTCTTCCACAGGACACAGGTTCTATTCCCTATGGTGGCTTACAACCGTCCATAACCCCACTCCCGGGGCATCCAATGGCCTCTTCCAGCACCACAAGCACACATGTGGTACACAGATATACATGAAGGCAAAACAAGCACACCATTGACATAAATCTTTTCCAAAAGCAGCAGCAGCAGCTCATACCTATAGGTGTGCTATAGGCATGCTATAGATGTCCTATAAGTGTCTATAGGAGATGGCTAACCTGGACAGTGACTCCAGGAAGGAAATGATGTGTGAATCAAGTCCCAAAGGCACTTACTAGCAACAGGAGTTTTGTGGTACAAGCTGAACCGTGTTCAAGACAAGGGACACAGGAAGAATCACAGATGAGGAGAGGAGACAGGAGGTTGCAAGTGGCTTGCTCTGAGTAACAAGGTGAGTAATGACAAGAGACGAAGCTGGGGCTGAGGAGCAGGTCCGGAAACCTTGGTAAGAGGTTGGGAAGTTTAACTTGACAGCGCTGTATGGGAGAACTTGTTCTCCTGAATCTTGTGACACATAAACCTGCAAGGCTCTCTGCTTTGGAGATACCTATTGAGTTCCTGCTCTGGGGGTCAGAATAGCTCATCTGTAGGACCATGGTGACTTATGTGCACACAAGATGACCCAGGCAGCTCCTCATCTCAGAGGAGGCCACTCTACTCTCTTGCTCTATGCTCTAAGGCAACTGAAGCCAAGCTGTAAGCAAGTATCCAGGAGAGCCACATGGACAGCTCCTGTGGAGCATTCCCAGGGCTGTGATTGGCTCTTGCACACCTTGCCACACCTCACAGACCACCCCAGTGGATGGTCTACTTGGGGTGTTGCTGGACTTCATGCTATGACCCTACTGGGAATGGATCCTATCAATAGGGACGCACTAAAATGAAGAGTAAACTTGACCTGACAACCCCTAAAAGAAGTCCAAGTTGTCAGGTAAATGTAGGGTGTGGGATAAGGACCATGAGAGCACAGATTCTAACACCAGGAAAAAGAAATAATCTGGAATACCTTGTGGAGGAAACCTAGTTGAATTTGACCTAGGTGGAACATGACAATATTTGATGGTCTCAAACAAAGCAAAGTGTCTGTTTCCTTGTGAGACAGGTTCTGAGTAAACCAGGCTAGCCACAAAATGACCATCTTCCTGTTTCTGTATACAAGTGTTGGAATTACAGATGTGAACCACCACATCTAGCTTTGACTTTATATTTTAAAGATGGAACCATCTAGAATGGAGGTGGCTCAGCAGTTAAGAGCACTGGCTGCTCTTCCAGAGGATGCAGGTTCAGCTGCCAGCACCAACAGGGTGGGTTACAACCATCTGTGAATGCAGTTCCAGGGAATCTGATCCCCTTCCTGGGAATTAGATACACATGAGGGGTACATACACGTAGGCAAACACTCATGCACATGAATAAAAAATTTTAAGACTAAAAACAAAGATGGGACCATTTCTAGCCCCACCCTCACTGCCCCCCCCAACACACATTCAAATCTTTTGCTCTGAGTTCTGAGAACAAAGAATAAAATAAAATCATCTTAATTCCTGTCCCTGATAGACCTCTCAACCTATTAAATAAATTAATTAAGTAGACGATAACATTATGTAGTGCAAAGAGCGATATGATTTCTTCCTTCTCAAGTTCAGGACAAGATCAGCGCGTGGTGAGGTGAGGGCTCCATTTTCAAGTGTCTTTCTCTTTAGAAAAAGAGCTCCCTTTGTGCAACCACCTTCCCCGCCTCACTCCGGGTTCCTTCACCCCACCTCTCTCCAGGCGCGTTTCCATGGAGATCGCAAGCCCCTCGAAGCTTCCTGTGTTTCCGCACCCCTCCCCCCTCGCCGTCTCTCTTAGTTGCAGATTCCCTCTAGGGTTGATAATATCCAGAACTTTCCCTAAACAGGAATTATTATTCGCATACGGTATCAGTGAAAGCTGAGACCAGACGTTAAGCGATTTGCTCCTGGCTCCGCCTGCCGCCAGCCTAAAGCTCGGACACCCTCTGCCATGCACACTCGGCCTTCTGCGCGCAGCATGCTGGGCCTCCCCTCCACCTAGGCTTATTTCTCTTTTTTCCCCTTCCCTATCGTTGGTAGTTCAATTTTTTTCTTATAAGAAAATCAGAATATGTTCTGACTAAAACGACAAATGACATGAAGCTCAATCCTTACATTAGTGACTTTAAATCTATTCTTGGACTTGCTGTTTCAAGTCCTTTGTGAACTGAAATAGTGTTAGATGATAAAGACCTGACAAAAAGCCATCTCAGAATGCACCAGCTCCGAGTATGCTCAGGCAACAATGATAGTCATATTTTTGAGCCTTGCAATATGCCAGAGTGCATTAAGTAAAACCATTTATGACCAGGCCAAATTTACCCAACACACAGAGAGAATTTAGATTCAAGGTACCAAGTAGATAGAACTGTAAGTCTAGAAGATAAGAACATCAAACCTTGACATATGGAAAACAGCCTGTCCTATATGGCTGTTTCCCAATCCCATAAGCCTATTTTTATCTTCTGCACATTAATCTGAAGTTGTCACACTTATACAGTAACCATACAGATGTGAAAGGACTGTACAAATTTTGATGTGCTAAACATATGTCATTTATTCTTTATTATAAAGGGGCTGGAGAGAGAGAGATAGCTTAGATGTGAAGTGATGACTGGGTTCAGTTTCTGGCACCTACATAGTGGCTCACAACCACCTGGAAAGTAACTTCAGTTCTAGAGGATCAGAAGACCTCCTTGGGCTTCTGTACACACTTGGTACACATAAAAAACTCAGGCACACACAGACATGCACATAAAAAAAGTATACATCAGATTATTTCCCCCGAACCCCTTGTCACATTGATTTTGAAGTAGTCTATTGCTAACAAAGGTCTATTACTGAAAGTGTGTGAGTCTAATCTCAGGGTCCAGGGTCTGACTTTCTTATTCTATCCATCTAAGAAGACCAAGTCTGGAGGCCAGTACAGGGTGGGGACTAAGGTCAGAAGGATGGTCTCAGGCCACTAGGGACAAGCAGCTGTGTGGCTGTCCACCACCTGTGCTCACCCATGGAGCGAGAGCCTAGCTCATGTCCCCAGCTTGTTCCCCTCCACCCAGCCAGCCTCCCTTCGGGGCCTCATTGTCTGTGCTAACCATATTCATAGCGTATCTTCCTTCTATTAATTCCAATTAAGTCACTGTCAATGTTTCTGGAACTAAAACCTCCCTCACTTAGCCTGGGAGCAGAGGATCCTACCTGTCGCCCCCCCCCCCACTTAACTCATCTGTCCCCTCTTCACCCCTACCTAAGTCATAAGCCCCAAGCACCCTTTCCTCTACCCTACACTCCAGGCTAGGTTGCCGGCTGCAGGAGCATTTCTCTCTCTGGAGGTTGTGTCTGGTACGTGGAGTTCTGTCCCCATAGGAGGAGACTGCTGATTCACCCCAGGGGCTGAATAAACTTGCCTCTTGCGAATGCCTCCTGGGAGCTGTAAACAAAGTCCATTCAGATAGGCACCAAAGGAATGAGTCCAGCTCAGTGAACTAATGTTTACTGGGCTTGCTTTGAGATGCCTGGGAGACCCCCAACACAATCCCATCACATAAAGGTCTCACCCCAACATGGAGTCCCTTCCTTCAGTTAATCTCCCACACGCTATATGTTATTGTGCCTTGGGGGCCCCCAGGCAGCTGGAGCAGAATTGGAAACAGGTGGGGCTGAGTGCTGGAGGGGAGCCCCTAGAATCTCAGGTGATGCTCTACTGACCTCCCCACCTCCCCGTTCTGTGAGAAAACATCAACCAGCCGTATCCTATGTTGGGAATGGCTTCACATGACGCTTGAAGGACAATGTTCCGCGACAGCTACCCATGTATTCTGATGGGACCACTTCATAAAATGAAAATATAGCAGAGTATCTCCCCGTGAGTTCACACGCATGTGTGGACACCACCAGCTCCAGCCATCACTACTCAGACGCAAGGATCCTAGCCCACAGCATTTCCAGGGTTTCATCCAGCTAGCCTCTCATCTCGGTGTAAAAGTGTGATGGCTAAAACCGGGCGGTGGTGGCACACGCCTTTAATCCCAGCACTCGGGAGGCAGAGGCAGGTGGATTTCTGAGTTCGAGGCCAGCCTGGTCTACAGGGTGAGCTCCAGGACAGCCAGGACTATACAAAGAAACCCTGTCTCGAAAAACCAAAAAAAAAAAAAAAAGAAAGAGTGATGGTGTGATGGCTGGTTTTCATCTCAAATTGTCACACATTAGAATCACTTGAGTAGAGCCGCCACCTGGATAACTATCCTGATTGCTTTAATTGCCATGGGAAGACCCGCCCCAAAATTGGCATCTTGGGTAAAAAGATCATGGCAAAGGGGAAGGCCGTACACTGTTTGTTCCACTGGCCTTCCCTCTTGCTGCTGGGTTGATTTAACCTGTTGCTGCTGCTGATTCATTCGCTGAGGTTAGAACCAGTGATTCCAGGTTTCCATCAAGATCGAGAGACCAGTGTCTCTTAAGGAATGGACCAGGTTTTCAGAGCCAGATTGAGACTGCAAAGGAACCCAGCCTCCTGGGTTGAGCAAGGACCAACCTTTCAGGTAGGAGAGAACTGTTATTTCTGTTTATATTAATTCATACTCATCCTATCGGTTCAGTTTCCTGTCCCCTAGACTCAGGGTTGTTTTGAAAGTTATGATCAAACAGCTCCACTATGCAGTGTCCAACAGTAATGTATTGTGATGGAAAGGATATCTGATATCCAGCACTTGGGAGGTGAAGGCAGGAGGATCAGGTCATCTTGGGCTACACATCAAGTTTGAGGCCAGCCTGGGCTACATAAAGATTTGTCTCAAAAACAGAAAGAAGACAAAAGGGAAGGAGTAAAGAGAAGAAGATGTCTAAATACAATGTACCACAAAGATGTCTATTGTCAGCCCCGTGCCAGTCACTGCTGGCCACTGCTGCATTGTGGGCTCTTGTCCACAGCAGACACCTGCAATGACCTCTGACTGGCCTTACCCTTCTGCTTCATTTCCACCAGATTCAAATGACAAATCCAGGCTCAAAGGGAGCCAGGAGATAGTCATTGATTCCTCCAAACAGGGAAAGAATTTGGATGTGGGATGGCCCAAGACCATCTGTCCACCCTAGCAGACCATGACCTTGAATCAGATGATAGTCCATTTTACAGATAAAAAGACTAAGGCCCTGAAAGATTTATTCGCTGTCACCCAGCCTCACAGACTTAGAGGAGCCCCATAAGCTATGAAACGGCTAAGAGCTGATTTTCCTCCCCTTCAGTAACAGCTCTTGCTAGGACTGTTTGCTTGGGGATGGTTTTCAAAGACTCATCTACATTTCCTGGGACTCTGGGGATGGCTTCTATCTCCCTGGCTACAACCACAGATGTGTTAGATCCAAGGCAATTCCTATGCAGTTCCCACCATCATCAGCACCTGTCTTGACGTTCATCACATTGGTGCTTTCTGCTCACTGGAGCCTCATAGAGTCTCAGTTTTGGAGTCCAAGCCAGAATCCTACCCAGGGCTCTTGTTTCCAGAGTCCATTCTAGCATCCAGACCCCTCAGAGCCTTAGACTGAACAAAGCACATGCCCCAGGTGAAGAGGCCCGGGCTATGTTTGCACCTGATCACCCTAGTCATTGGCAGGAAAGTGGAGTTCCCGAGAACTGTGCTTCATCACACTGCACACGGATGAGGTCCACACACAGGAGCTCAGGTTTGAGTGCAATCCTCCTTCCTCTGTTCAGAACTGCTCACCTGGTCACCATGGGACTAAGATGGACATCAGAGGTGTACATCGCCTGCCCAGATAGATTGTTGGTACAGGAGCTGGCAGAGGTGTGGGCTGACATGAGAGGACAGGGCAGCAGGGTGGCTAGAAAAGAACGCTCTGCACCTCCAGAAAGACTCTGTTCTCTCACAATCAGGAAATGTGCGCACATGTTAAAAGTCAATTATCCTCTCCTGCTTGGAATTGATTGCCACGGACTTAAATTTGTGGGTTATTGGAATAGCTGGGGAAAGAAACCTGGAGGTAATTAGATTCAAGTAGACCAAACATGCACAGCTCAAAGAACTGGACAGTCTGTGACTGTTAGCACCTTGACTTGAGGCCCACACCTCAGCACCTGGAAACTTCCATGTGCTTTTGCCCTGTTCCCAACCCTTCCGGTGGGGAAACTTTGGCGACACTCACACTGGGTGGGATTCTCCTCTGATCTCCCAGAAGCCTCACAGCTTCTGTGTCATGATATTGGGCACGCAGGCTGTTACAACTTATGTATCTGTCTACTCCATTCCAATCTTAGCTCCCAGGCATGGACAGTAGGCTTCCTGGAAGACTGGAGGAAGAAATGGAGAAGAGAACAAGAAGCCAGACCCCATCTCACGTCCTCCTCTGTCCCGCTGAGATCCAGGCTCATATATATCAGGCTCCATCCTACCCAGCTCCAGGATTTGGCTTCAGACCAGGTTTCTCCAGTAATAAATCATTCATCAGCCCCAAATAACTCTAGCTAATGCTCTGCTTCTGACTAAACTCAAGGGTCCCCAGTTGCAAAGAACTTATCCCCCAACTGCAAGTGTTGCATATGCCCCTGCCAGCACTCAGAGAGGTTCCCCAAGAGCGTCAGAAGGTTAGCATGTACTCTAGGCAGGCATTGAAGTCCCAGAAGTACATAAAGTCCACCAGGGTTTTGAATTAGCCAAACACCTGAAATGTTTCCAAAGAGAATGGGCAGAGTCAGAAAGTGATAGGTAAACAAGCAAGTGCCATTAGCAAACAATTCCAACAGTGAGCTGGTGCTGTCTCTTTCCTGTTCTCTTCCTCTTTTGAGTCACATATATCCCAAGCCAGTCTTAAACTCACCATTAGACAGGCATGATCTTGAACTTGTGATCTTCCTTCCTCTATCTCCCAGTACTGGGGTTACACTCATGTGCTACCATGTCACTTTTATTGGATGCTGGGGATTGGACCCAGGGCTCTGTGCATGCTATAGGCAAGCACTCTGCTTAAACTGAGCTAGAGCCTCAGCTGCACCCGTTGGTTCATTAAGAGTGCTGAGGGAGGGTATGTTGGAGACACACTGAATCCTTGAGATATAACCAAGCAAGGAGAGTAGTGCCAGGACACGGGTTTTTAAGGACTTAGTCACATTCAAGAATGTGCTAACATTCTGACACACTAATGTTCAGGGCTACCCATGCCCTCACTTTGCCAGTCCGCTTAAAGGACCTTCTGCCCCACCCCCATTCCACACCATCAGCAAGCACTTCAACTGAAACATCTCTCCCTACAGGCATTTATTCTTCTTTTCATTCTTTTTTATGTTTTGTTTTGTTTTGTTTTGTTTTTGTTGTTTTTCAAGACAGGATTTCTCTGTGTAGCCCTGGCTGTCCTGGAACTCACTCTGTAGACCAGGCTGGCCTCGAACTCAGAAATCTGACTGCCTCTGCCTCCCAAGTGCTGGGATTAAAGGCGTGCACCACCACTGCCCAGCTTCTTCTCTTCATTCTTTAGATCAATAACTTTAATATTTTGGGGACTGTAAACCTCCTTGAAGAAAATGTTAAAAATGATAAAATACATGGTTCCTTCTCCCTGGGGAAAAATTTACATGTAAATTTTATATATCATTTCATATATTCAATGAAGATTCTTGGCAGAGTCCTTAGACTCTAAGTTAAGAACTATTTAATTTTACCCTCTCTTGATCCAGAGAACATTTAAAATAAATCAAGATTGACAGGTTTGAGATAGGTCAAGAGGAGACTGGATAAAATACAAGGTACAAAGTGAAGCCTGGACTGAGAGTGGCACAGACGCTGTGCCCTACAGCTAAGTCTGTGTCATATATTTAGCTCTGAAGACTCTAGCAACCAAGGTAAAAAGGGAAACACGTCACTTGCGCAGGTCACGGCGTCCATGAGATAAAAACGAACCACTTGTTCCTCAGAAGAGGCACAAACAGGCTCCGTGTGGCGGGTAGAAGAGATTCCTTCCTGAAAGACCCGGAGAATGACAAAGGGCAGTTCTCAGCAAAGCCTCCCCCCAGACTTTCCCCACAGCACAGCAACCAATGTCTCCCCTTTTGCCTGGAACTCTCTTAGTTTGAGTGTAGTCTGAGACAAACTGGTCTCATGTTTTTAAAATGTAACTTTATATTTATTTACTTTATGTGCATTGGTGTCTTGCCTGCATGTATGTCTGTGTGAGGGTGTTGAATTTCTTGGAACAGAGTTACGGATAATTTTGAGCTGCCATGCGGATGCTGGGAATCGTACGTACCCTGGTCCTCTGGAAAAGCGGTCAGTGCTCTTGACTGCTGAGCCATCTCTCCAGCCCTAATTTTGGGTTACAGTTCAGCTTGTGTATGGGCCGATAAGAGGGCTTATCAGGTAAAGGTACTTGCCACCAAGCCTGATGGTGTCTGTTTCATCTCCAGAACACACATGGTAGAAGGAGAGAACTGAATCCCACAAGTTGCCCCTTGACCTCCAGGAACATATTGAATGTAGCATTAAATGTTTTATTTGTTTGTTTGTTTGTTTTGTTTTGTTTTATGTGTATTGGTGTTTTGTCTGCATGTATGTCTGTGTGAGTGTGTTGAATCCCCTGAAAGTGGAATTGTAGACAGTTGTAAGCTGCCGTGTGGTTGCTGGGAATTGAACATGGGTCTTCTGGAAGAGCAGCCAGTGCTCTTAACTGCTGAGCCATCTCTCTAGTGCCTCACATTAAATGTTTTATTTTTGTTTTTGTTTTTTTTAATAGTGTACAGATTTTTTTGTCTGCATATATGTTTGTACACAGCTTGCATGTCTGATGCCCATGGAAGCTAAAAGAGGACTTTAGATAACCTGGAATTGGGGTTACAGATGGTTGTAAGCTGCCATGTAAGTGTTGGGACTTGAACCTAGGTCCTCTAGGAGAGCTGCCAGTGTCTTAACTGCTGAGTCGTCTCTGCAGTACCCTCCCCCATACACATACACACACACACACAGACACACACAGACACACACACACACACACATTTTTAAATAATTTTGTAAGCCGTTGAGTATAACTCCGTTGGAAAAGAACACATTTAACACACTTAAGATTCTCTATTCCATCTCCAGTAGGGGAAAAAAATGACACAACCACAACAAAACTACTTCAATGAGGATTAGTCTGCAAAGTTATACATAATTAAAATTATTCTTGGGTTGTTTTGTTTTGTTTTGTTGGTTTTTTGGTTTTATTTGTTTATTTATTTATTGGTTTTTCTTTTTTTTTTTT
>NW_022196900.1:67677337-67686092 GCF_008632895.1 Mastomys coucha | reverse complement strand
TCTACAGAGTGAGTTCCAGGACAGCCAGGGCTACACAGAGAAACCCTGTCTCAAAAAAAAAAAGAAAAGAAAAGAAAAAAGAAAAGAAAAGAAAAAGAAAGAGAGAGAGAGGGAGAGGGAGAGAAAGAGGGAGAGAGAGAGGGAAAGGGAGAGAAAGAGAGAGAGAGAGAGAGAGAGAGAGAGAGAAAGAAAGAAAGAAAGAAAGAAAGAAAGAAAGAAATTCTTTTCATTCCCGAAGGAAAACAGAGAACTGTCACTAAACATACACAGCCTTTTCCTCCCTTGCCCATGGAATAGGCTACAATTCCTTTAGTGTGAGAACTAATGAAAAGACTGATTTGCCCAAGGGCTGCACCACTACAATCATGTTCAGAGTACAAGATCCACACCCATGAAGGAGCTTATGAGGCGCCTTGGGACTCACAGAAGGGGCAGTCAACTTACCTCTCCTTTAACATCCTGACCCTGGTTGATGCTGGCTATACACTCCAAATTTAGCATAAACTCTATTTTTCTATTTCTATCTCTCTCTAGTCTTTTGATAGCAAATATAATTGAATTCTGTAAGCTGAACTCTACCTATCTCACAACATTGCTGTGAGAATTTAAAAGGTTCAGTATTGTGGTCTGTGGTTGTTCTTGTGGTCGATTGGTCATTTGGGCTGGGTTTGGTCCTTCAGCAGCAATGGATGAAGAGTAATCTTCAAGTTTATTAAACACGGTAGTTTGTTTTGTGTCTTTAGATTTTTGGTTTACATTTTTGAAATGGGGTTTTATGTAGCCCAGGCTGGCCTTAAACTCTAGGCCTATGCCACTACATGTGGTGCTGAGGACGGAATGCAGGGTGTCATGCAGATTTATCAAGCACTCTATCAACTGAAGTACTGCCCTAGCCCATCTCCTGTATTTCCTATGGGAGTTCTGCATAGAAGCCCTGTTGGGAATTTGGCAAAAGACCCTGTAGCAGAGACAGGCTGTAGGGGTTAGCCCTTGATAGTTATAAAGGACCACAGAGGTTACTCTGGAATCTCTCACATGGGCTGCATTAAGTAGGAGAGTGGGCCCTGTGGCCTTGCCTCTGTCACCACACTTGGTGAGTAACTCAAACACACCCAGACAGCAACCTCTCTCCTGAGTTTCTGGTGTTTAGACTGCACAGGCCCTTCCCATGTGGCTTGATGGTCTCCAGGGGCAGGCAGCCCTGGCTGGCTGGGATCTGTCTGGAGGACTGGCACACTGGGCTGTGTGCCAGGAAGGCAGCCACAAACCAAGGAGACACGGAAAGTGAAAACATGACACCATGGAATGCTGTGCAGATGTGAGGGGCTGGGACTAGCAGACGGAAGTGAGTTCAGAGGCCAGAGAGATGGAGCTTGGACTGTGCCTGTGGGGAGGGAGGGAGCGAATGGAATTGGTTCTGAAGGCTCAGGGTAGAATCTATCTGATATGTATTTCCCAGAGGCTTAGAGAAGGATGGTTAGACACCTACTGTGGTTGAAATTCTAGGATAATGGCCGTGAAGTCTGACTTAACTTTTGGGACAGAACCTTCTTCCCCACCACTTAACAGTGCTATGAACAGCCAGCCGCTTATGTCTCCGGAGACTCACTTTACATGGGAACTCTGTGACATTCCTATGCTGTAGAATTGTTCCAAGGATTAGATAAAATGGCTAACACTGCTATGTGGTACTTCATTTACATTGGTTCTGCTAGCAACTTTTATGTATGTAAACTTCATCCTCACAGGAATCCAGGGGAGGGGATATTTTCTTCCTTACCTTTGACGTGATAAAATGGAAGTTCAGAGCGCCTAAATAACTTGCCCCAAGTCACACAGCTAACAAGTGGTGGAGATAGGACTTAACCTCCTGGGGAGACCATTGTTCACCAAATTGCTATTGCTTTCCTTTCTATGAAGTACAGTTACCTGTACACAGGACCTGCTCTGTCTCTATCAGCTGCCAGCATCGGGATTGCGTTTTGACAGCTTTTGGGGGGCATATTTTGCATACGACAATTACATTATGGCTATTTAGGGAATCTTTCCGAACCTAAATCCCCTCACATCACACTTCTCCTCAGTGGTTTCCAGTTTGATCCACAGAATTTGTCTAGCGCCAGGCTGCTCCCTTGTATCTCTCCAATCTTGAAGGGATTTGCAGTAGCAGCCAGACCTGCCTGGTGTGGCCTCGGCTAGCTTCCTTCCTGTCTGTTGGTGACTCAGTCATTAACCTAAGAGATGGGATCACAGGACTGACAAGTCTCTGACAGATCCCAGAACCACTGCAGATCCTGGATCTGCGGATGCTTTCTACTCAGGAGCCCAGCAGCTACATAAACAGACTACCCAATTTGCAGGGTCCAGTATATAATTAAAAGACATGGGGGGTGTCCTAGTGTAGTGTCTGTTGCTGTAATAAACACCATGACCAAAAGCAATTTGGGGGAGGGAAGGGTTTATTTGGCTTACACCTCCACATTGAGGGAAACCAGGGTAGGAGCTCAAGGCATGAACCTGGAGGCAGGAGCTGAAGCAGAACCAGATAGGCTCCAGTGAGTCTTCTCCGATTCCCCAGTGACAGAGGAGAAAGGTTCAGCTTTTCAGCTCGTTCATGTGAGTCCCTCAAGCAAGATGTACCACCTGTAACTCCGATAGCTTAGGGTGCTTGGTAAACTTGCTTTGAGGAAAGTAGGAATTTTACAGTTACTGCCAGCCACTGGCATGCGCCATATCTTTTATGAAACTCTGAGGGCAGAGAGAGGGCGAAGCCTAAAGACTCTCTAGGCAGTGGTGGTGCACGCCTTTAATCCCAGCACTTGGGAGGCAGAGACAGGCAGGTTTCTGAGTTTGAGGCCAACCTGGTCTACAGAGTGAGTCCCAGGACAGCCGGGACTACACAGAGAAACCCTGTCTCGAAAAAAAGACCCTCTAGCCCGGTGGTTCTCAACCTTCTGAAAGCTAAATCCCTTTAACAAAGTTCCTCATGTTGTAGTGACCCTAACCCTAAAATTATTTTGTGACTACCTCACCTCATAACTGTAATTTTGCTGTTACAAACTGTAATGTGAATATCTGTGTTTCCGATGGTTTTGGGCAAACCCGCCTGAAAAGGTGGTTTGACTCCCAAAGGGGTAATGACCCATAGGTGGAGCACTGCTAAAGTCTAGCCTAAACCAAACATTGACCAGGAGTTTTAATCCAAACTCCACCCTTTGCAAAGCTACAAGCCCTGAGTGGACCCTGCATCTTTTGTTCCTTTCTTCCTGCCAAATGCCCACAAGAAGCTGAGTCTAGACAGTGCAAAACAAAGGAAACATTAGGCTCCAAGGAAGCTAAAGGCCAGCTGGGCTCCCACTGCCGGCTACATTATGCTTACAAGTAGCTGCTGGGCCTTCACTTGAGATTCAGTCTGATCTTTTTCTTTTCTTTTGTTGTTTTGAAACCGGGTCTTAAGTTTGTAGCCCCAGATGGCCTGGAAATCATTCTATAGGCCTTGAATCTGCAGCAATTCAAGGTGGGGTTGGGAGGCTGGGATGATAAGTATGTGACACCTCATCCAGCTACAACTTGATGTTTATAGGATCCTGGGCCACATTCCCCTGAGGCACCAACTCTGAGGCCTGGGAATTTGTCTGCTATGCCAGGACCCCTCTGAGGTCCTAAGAGTACTCTTTCCTGCTCACAGAATCTGAGTCACTGGCAGGACCTAAGCTCAACTCCAGGCCTACTATGTACTCACTATAGCCTTGGGCAAACTGTATCTGAGCCTCTATTTCCTCATCTGCAAAATGGACTCCCATGTTACCCAACCTTCCCTCTCAGGCACTCTCTTCCAGGAGGCCCCTGCGCACAAAAGGCAATTAAGGTCACAGGATTCCAACCTACCCCTCAGCAGCTTCCTGAACACAGCTTGCCACCACTAGCTTCTGGAGGCTGCTGGGGCTTCAGGGAACCTGGTCAGAGGCCATCTGTGGGTGGGGCGCAGTGTCAGCTGCTATTCCTGGAGTAATGGAACCCAGCTGGTTTCAGGTTCCCTCAGGGAACCCTGGCCTCAGGCAGTTTGCTAAAGGTGAGCAGAGTATCCAGCATAAGCATGCTCTCCTGAGCCTTCCATGTGGCCAAGCCGAGAGGACTCTGGAGCACCAAGTGAGCTGTGGGGATTCCATGTCCCTCTGCAGCTGGCCTTAGCTTCTAACTCCTACTCCCCAGAATCTACTCAAGCCTCCAGATAGGACCTGTGTGCCGCTTGGTTTGCAGCATCTGAATGGATGGATGGACGCAGGCAGGACAAAGCCCTAATCCCAGCTGCTGTACACAGGGTCTGTTGTGGTCCTAGTAGCTACTTTGGCTGGTTGGCTTCTCTGTCTGAAAAATGGAGAGAATAAGGGTTTCCTTGCAGGGTTGCTGAGAGTCCTAAGAACAGTTTGTACTCAGACAGTGGTCACGGTGGAGACCAGGAGCTCCTAAGTGACAAATGCTATCAGCAATCTCTGTGTCCCCAGCACCCGGCCTCAGTGCTGGCTGGCGGGGTAAGGAGGAGCAGAGGGCAAAGCTGTGCTAATCTATCCGTGGGTCCCTTCGTGAACAAGCTTAGTTTCCAGAGCCCTGCTGTTAGGAGGTGACAGAACCTCTGAGAGGAGGGTTCTTGAGGCAGAGTTTTAGGTCATTGTGGGGTGGGGGATGAGGTAAGTCCTTTTGTATGTGGACACGTGTGTGAGACATGTATCCGTGTGCCTTCATGTTTACATGTGTTTGTAAGTGGAGCCCAGAGTTTGACAGCAAGTATCTCCCTTGACCACTCTCTACCTTAGATATTGGAGCAGGGTCTCTCACCTGTACCCAGAGATTGCTGATGTGGGCCAGTCTAACTAGTTCTGCTTGTTCTGGGGATCCCCTCTCTCCATCACCCAAACTGTGGGATTGGGGGAGGATGACCTCACCCACCTGGCTTTCCTGGTTTTGAGGATCTGACCTCTGTCCGGCATGTTTGCACAGCAAGCGCTTTGCCTGTGAGTCATCCTTCCAGGCTCACTCCCTCTTGGCAGTTCTTTCTTTCTCTTTTGGTTTTCAAGACAGCGTTTCTCTGTGTAACCCCGTCTGTCCTGAAACTTCTCTGTAGACCAGGCTGACTTCAAACTCACAGAGATCCGCTGAGATCAAAGGCATGGGCAACCGCTGCCTGGTCCCTTTGGTAGTTCTTATGTTGTTACATAGCTGGTGGTGTGTAATCCTAGTGCTGTAAGAATTTCACTGATTCAGGGCTAGCCTTGGCAAGGTAGCAAGCTGAGACGCCAGCTGTGGATGTTTGAATGAAGTGGCCCCAGTAGGCTCATATTTCTAAGTCTTGGTCCCCAGTTGGCTATTTGGAAAAGAGTAAGAAGTGTGGCCCTATTGGAGGAGGTGTGTTACCAGGAACTGGGCCCCAACCAAATGCTTTCTTTTATATTGCCTTATAAAAGATGTCTTATCAGTGAGGTGGTGGTGGTACATGCCTTTAATCCTACAATTTGGTAGGCGGAGGCAGGCGGATCTCTTATCAGACTTTGAGGCCAACCTGGTCTGCAGAGTGAGTTTTGGGACAGCCAGGACATAGAAACCCTGTCTCAAAAAGGTGTTTTATCATAGCAATAGGAATGTAACTAATATGGCAGTCTGGGCTATTTGTGAAGCCCCTGCCTCAAAACAAAAGCAAAACATAAAATAATGATAAAAGAAATACAGCCATGAGCCAGCTCCAGCTCAGCTGCAGAAGCCTGAGAGCCTATGCTCTATCCTGGGACCCATGTAAAGGCTCTAAGGACCAGGGCCACAAAGTTGACCTCGGACCTCCATGTGAGCACTGTAACACTTGCTCCCACATGCACGTTATGCACACAGGGATACAGGAATAAATAAATTAATAGATACATATTTATTTACGATAAGAAAAGGGGAGCCAGGTGGTGGTGGTATACACCATTAATCCCAGCACTTGGGAGGCAGAGGCAGGTGGGTCTCTTGTAAGAGTTTGAGGCCAATCTGGTCTACAAAGTGAGTTCCAGGACAGCCAAGGCTACACAGAGGAACCCTGCCTCAAAAAACAACAACAAGGGGCTGGAGAGATGGCTCAGCAGTTAAGAGCACTGACTGGTCTTCCTAAGGTCCTGAGTTCAAATCCCAGCAACCACATGGTGGCTCACAACCATCTGTAATGGGATCTGATGCCCTCTTCTGGTGTGTCTGAAGACAGCTACAGTGTACTTACATATAAATAAATAAATAAATCTTAAAAAAAAAAAAAACCCAACAACAAAAGAACAAAGGCAGTGGTTAAGACCACTAGGTACTCTTCCAGGAGTCCCGAGTTCAATTAGAACCAACCACATGGTGGCTCACAACCATCTGTAATGGGATCTGATGCCCTGTTCTGTCATGCAAGCACACATGCAAATAGAGCACTCACATGCATAAACTACATAAACCTTTAAAAACGAAAAAGGTCTGTTCTGTGACACATAGATTCTGAACTTCCAGAACTGTGAACTAAATCAATCTCTTCCTCCTCTTCTTCCTCCTCTCCTTGATCCTTGATCAGAGATCTGCCTACCTCTGCTTTTAGAGTGCTGGGATTTTTAGAGGCATGTTCTACCAGTGCCCAGCTACCTCATTTCTAATAAAGTTAGCTGCCTCGGGTATTTTGCTGCAGCAGCACAAAGCTGATAAATGCAGACATGAATGCATCATTCGGCTTCTGTGTTTCAGATTTTCCATACTAATTCCTATTAAATCTTACCTACAGTCGTTACCTCTGCATTTGCCCTGGCCCTCAAGCATCTGCCTTGGCTTATGTGTACCTGGACAGGAAGTTCACCTCCTAAGGTTTCCCATTCTGCCGAGTAGAATCTTCTTCCTTCAACTCTGGGTCTATAATCTGAGGTTTGTATCCACTAGGCCTGCTTCTGCTCTCTAGATCTGTGTACAAGCCTCGTTCCACTTCCAGGAGAAATTAGGACACAGAATAAGCACTGAACTAGACACCTCATTCATCCTTTAACCTTGACATCAGCCTTCAAAGTGGAGACTGTCTCTACTTCAGAGATGTGGAAACCAGCCTCAGAGAGGATGTAAGCTTTCTTATCTGATAAAGTTTTGGTTTTTTTGTTTGATTAGTTTTTTGTTTGGGTCGGGGTTCCACTTTTTAATTTTTTTCTTGGTTTTGGTTTTTGGTTTTGTTTTTTCTATGTATACCAGGCTGGTCAGATTGGTCTCAACCTTACAGCAGTTCTGCCTGAACACTGGAGTTACAGGTTACCGTATCCAGCTGACATAATCCATCCACGTGACCAAGCATTTCTCCAAAATGCTGCCATCTCAATGCTTGCCAAACTGCTGGAAGAAAGGATTTGTCTCCAGAGTTTTCCTTCCTGTCTCTTACCTTCAGTACATGTGTGACATTTATCTTTGCCAAGAGTAGAAATGAATCAGGTATAATCCATGCTCCTGGCATTTATATTCTGTTCCAAACCCTGTGAAAAGAACTGGAGGAGTGGTGCCGGAGCGAGCAGGCTTGGAGCAAGCGGAGGCCCTGAGTTCAATTCCCAGCAGCCACATGATGGCTCATGGCCATCTGTACAGCTACAGTGTACTCATACACATAAAATAAGTGAATGAATCTTAAAAAAAAAAAAAAAAAAAAGAACTGGAAGAGAAGCACAGGGAGTTTGAACACTGCAGATCTCAAGCATCCAGGAGGGCTTCCAGGAGGCAACATCTGGGCTATTTTGACACTACTAGTAGTCGTCCAGGCTCATGTCAAGGAGCAAGAAAGCAAGATGTTGCAAAGTAATTGTAAGTAAAAAGCTAAAGCTGAGGGGCTAGAGGTGTAACTCTGTTAGTAAGATCGCCTGCTTAGCATGCTGAAGGCCCTGGGTTCAATCCCCACCATTGCAGAAACTGGGTGTAGTGGTGCACGTCTATAAATCCAGCACTTGGGTGATGGAGGCAGGAAGATCAGGAATTTAAGGCCATCTCTGGCTGCACAGTGAACTCAGGGCCAGCCTGGGATACATGGTATTGTGTCTAAAAAACAACAACAAACAATACCAGGAGCCAGGATACAGAGAGGGCAGTGTCCAGCTAAGGAGGATCTGCTTCAGTCACCAGCCCAGGCTGCCTTGCCTGAGTGCTTACAACTCCTCTGGGCTTTGTTTGTTCCAAGTATGGGATTTCATTCACCAGGTCAAGAATCCCTCTCCTTTAAACAGATGTCCTGGAAGAAGGAGAAGTAGGGTGCCTACTGCTAGAGACAGGGGATCTCAAGGACTGAATGAAAGAGGACCAAGTTCTTGGTCCCTGTTAACAAGTAGCTATGGTGCATAGGTTTGGATTTATGGCAGGCCTGTTCCCCTGGGCCTCTCATAGTGTCCCAAGCTAGAGCAACCCATGGCCCCCGAACCATCACCCGGCCTCTGTCTGTAGGCTGCTGGCACTGAAGTGGGTCGCACAGTAAGAAAAAACAAAACAAAACAAGACAAGTAGCTATGATGAACAAAGACCATCAACTGCCTCTACCCCCTGAATGCTGAGATTAAAGGTGTCTACCACTATGCTTGGTTTAACCATCAAGTATTTAGAGAGAGAGAAAGGCTTCATCCAGGTGTGTAGTGTTAGCATCCAGGGTCTGTGATGATACATGGGCGGGTGAGAGCTAAAGAAGGTGGTCTTTGCCTGTTCCTCCAAGAAGAATGCTGCTTTTATGTCAACCAATCCGGGA
>NW_022196900.1:67665806-67676939 GCF_008632895.1 Mastomys coucha | reverse complement strand
CCCTCATTCCCTTTTCATCATCGGCTTCCCCTTCCCTTTTTCTTTCCTTCTCTTTATAATATCAAAAAAGGAGGTATGTTAGCATCCAGAGCCTGTGATGATACATGGGCGGGTCCACAGACCTGTTGCCAGGGCAACGGCCACCATATTCTCAGAATCCGTTGGGCTCACGTCCCACCTTGACCTGCGACTGCTATATGGGTACTTTCCTCCATCTTGCTCTCTCTCTCTCTCTCTCTCCCCTCTTTCCGAGCCACTACCCCTACTCCCTCTCAATTAAACCTCTTACATGTGGAACTGTTTGGGCCTTGTGTACTTCCTGACGCGATCCGCCGTTCCAACACATCATGTAGTACATGCCTTTAATCTCAGCACTCAGAGAGCAGAAGCAGGAGACTGTGTGAGTTGAAGTTCAGCCAGTCTACACAGTGGGTGTTCTAGGACAGCCAGGACGATATAAGGAGATCCCAGTCTCCTTACAAAGAGCGGGGCAGTGGTGGTGAATACCTTTAACCTCAGTTCTCAGGAGAGAGCGGCAGGCAGATCTCTGAGTTAGAGGCTACATTAGTCTACAGAGCTAGACTAGTAGTGTTCCCAGGACAGCCAGGACTATTCAAAGAAACCCTGTCTCCTAAATCCTGGGGAGCGGGGAGGGGTTGGGGGAGAGGGAGGAAGAAAGAAACCTTGCAAATAAATAAAAACACCACACATCAAAATTAACCAGATCCAAGAAAAAAAAAATCTGTAACTCAGTGAACTTCTGTACAATGAAGACTGGCCTTTAGAATGGAGCTGTGGAGCTTCACATTACATTTTAAACTTTCAGTATTGGAATGTATTTTATTCAAAACCCTAACAAAATCCTGATAGAATTAGACCTAGAAAAGCAATAAGCTTTATATCATTTTTCCTAACTCATGTCCGTCATCTGCACTCAGTCCTTCCTCAATTATTCTTAGTGTTCTAAGCATATGTGGCTTACTTAGGATTCTTTAGCCATGAAGATATTAATTCTGGTCTTTGGCATTAAATGTCCAAGCACATGCTTTAAGATGCTAGGGTGGCAATGCTGGATCCTGTCCCTTCATTATTTCAAAATTAAAAAAAAAAAATTAAGCTCAGAGCCCAATCAAAGAGAGCTGATTTTATCTTCTGTGTGCTGGAGCCAGGTTAGCTGCAGCCTACTGGAGGCAGGATGGGGGTGGGGACTTGTTTACAACCCTGTGAGCTGCAGAGCCTAACGTGTGAGGAGGAGCCTAAGTCTGATTTGTCTTGGTGGGGGAGGCTGTCACAACATCTCAGCAAGCAAGCACTGAAGGACTGCGATATACCCAGCCTCCCTCACCTCTGAGGGTAGAGATAGGACCAACCAAATCCCTTGTTCCCCAAGACCTCACATTTGTTTGAGGAGCAGAGACCATAAGTACAGAGGTTGGCAAATGTCAAGGATGTTCTGATGGGTGGGTGGAAGCTATGTAGGAGCAGGGACTACTGCATTACTGCAGCCTGAAGAAATATGCAGACTTCCAGACCAGGAGACTAGAGACCGAAGGGGTTCCAGGAGAAAATCCAGTATAGGTAACCTGGGTACTTCTGTTGTTTCTCTCTCATTTCATTCATAATAAACTTACAAATGAAAGTGTATGTATTCAAGGTATACAGTGTGATGAGTGTATACTTAGTGTACTGATTGTCAGTAGTTATCGAACACATCTACCCCCACAGTTAGCATGTGTGTGCTGACTACCTTTTGCTGTTGGATGGTAGCTCACAGCCAACTACAGGCAAATCCCTGATGCAGAAACCCAAGGAACACGAAGGAGCCAAATACATTGGTAGGAATTGGCATGGGGGTGGGAGACATGTTGGAGAAAGGGCCCTTTCTGATTTAAACAGTACAGAGGCCTGATACATAAACTGTAATATAATCAGCACTTCTCAGACCAGAGGAGGAGCAACAGCTGGGAATCGCTTCCACTGGGAGCCCCCAGCAGGTGCCGTTCTCAGGGAGTAGGTTCAGGCAGCAGAGAAAAGAGAGGGGCCCCAACTCCCCTGTCCCAGGCCCACCTCTTGCAGCTGCTCTATGCCATCAACCTCCCCTCCCCAGAAACACCCTTCCTTTGCTCCCCAGATAGTTAAAAGATGGCAGCTGGTTTTAAAAGCTAGACTCCCACAGAAGCTAACAATACCACAGGGCAAGAAACAATGACCTAACTGAAGAATCTGCCTTTACAGTCCATCATTCTGCGATAACGGTAATGGTTGTTACTTAATCCTCCCAAGGACCTGTCAGAACTTTCTTATCTACCTGAACACAGAAAGTTGGGTAACTTGTCCAAGATCAGAGAGTCAATAAAATGCAGAACAAAGAGTGGAAACCAGTATATGCCCTTTGGACCTAAGAAGTGAGGTCTAGGTCCACACAACCACCGCAAACCATGAGATGGGAGGCTTCCAAGTGATGATTTGAGCTGCAAAAGCAGCTTGGAAGCCAAAGCTTTCTAAAACTGCATTTAACCTTCTAGTATCCTCATCATCATTAGTATGTGTGGGTACCTGCATGCTACAGACATACAGGGAGCCTGGATTCCCTTACCTTGTTTATATGAGGGTTCTGGGGATTGAACTCCAAGTATCAGATTTGGGGAGGCAAGCACTTTTACCCACTGATTCATCTTAAGAACCCCTAAAACAATTACTTTTTAATGAATTTTTTCTCATTCCTTGTCAGGTGCCCTAAACAAGTTAGTCTGTCTTTCTAATCCCAAATGGTGCACACGGGCACACAATGCTGTCAGGGCACTTTCTCTGCCCTGTGCTACTCTGCACAAAAGTTTTCAAGCAATTTCACGAAACAAACAAACCAAAGACAAAGGAACTTATTTTTGGATGTATTTACATCTATCTTAAAAACCAGCAAACAGCTGTTTCTTGTTCAACCCATTCACACAAGCGTCAAATCAGAATGAATGACTCCCACTGTCTTTGGAATTGCCCAAGCTAAAATTTATGTTTCTCTTTAAATTCATGCTTGACTGTACTCTAAATTTTGCTTATCCAGTTGTCTCAAACCTCTTCCCCACCCTCCCTTGCCTCACACTCCTTAGCTCAGGCCCCACATCATCCATGTGTCCCATGTTGGATTTTTTTTTTTTTTTGAAACAGAGCCTCATTATGCAGCCCAGACTGGCTTGGAATTCAATCCTCTGAACTCCTGGAGCTCTGGGATTATGAGTGTATACCGCATCTGGCCTGAAATGTAACATTCTGACAGCTAACCTTCTGCATGGTTCCCAGCTCCATCTCAGGATGAGACCTAACTATGCAGGCACCTCAGGTCCCAGGCAGGAGTTACTCCATGAATGAGTGAGTTCCCCACAGCCAAGTAAACTGACGGCTCAGCATCTCAGAAGCCATTGTTTAACTATGAAAACTTTAACTTTGGTTTCTGCATAGTCCAGGCACTCCCTCTGTGGACCAGACTGCCCTCAAATTCAGAGCTCTGCCTGCCTCTGCTGTGTGCTTCAAAGCCATCACACTTGGCTTTGAAAAGATGATTGTTATGAAGAAAAAGGCAAAAGTATTTGCAACAAAGAATGCCAGTAGTTATGAAAACATAGTTTTTTGAATAAACTCTTAATGTTTAAAAAAAATATTTTTATATTTTGTCTACATGTAAGCATACACACGTGTGTCCAGTGCCTGAAGAGGTCAGAAGAGGGCATTGGATCCTTTGGAACTAGAGTTAGGGATTGCTGTGAGGGGTACTGGGAATCCTGTCTTCTTCAAAAGCAGCAACTGCTCTGAACTACTGAGCCTTCTGTCTCCCACTTCTGTTTTGTTGTTGTTGTTGTTTTGATCTTTCAATACAGGGTTTCTTTGTCTAATAGCCCTGGCTGTCCTGGAACTCACTCTGTATACCAGGCTGGCCTCCAACTCACACAGATCCACCTGCCTCTGCCTCCCAAATGCTGGACCAATTTTTAATTTTAAAAAGGGCTAATTTTGGGGCCAGAGTGATGACTCAGATATACTGGCTGCTCTTCCAGGGTTCTGAGTTCAATTCCCAGCAACCATATGGTGGTGCAAAACCATCTATAATGAGATATGCCCTCTTTGGGTGCGCAGGCATACATGCAGGCAGAAAACTATATATATAGTAAGTCTTTAAGAAAAAAAGCAAGCTAATTTTCATTATGTGTATGGGTATGTACACATGAGTGTAAGTATCCTCCAAGGCCAGAGGCACTGGATCCGCAGATCTGTAATTACAGGCAGTTGTGGGCTGCCTGACATGGGTGCTGAGAATTAAACTCAGGTCCTCTGTAAAGATAGTATGTGTTCTCCATCACTGAGCCATCTCTTGTCCCAGAATAGAATCCTCAGTTTTTGGGTGGGGTCTAGAGGGATGCTATCAGCCACTAAGTGCACTTACTGTAGCCAGGGGGCAGTGCCACAGGCCTCTAACCACTTGGGAAGCAGATTGAGTTCCAGGATGGCCAGGGCTACACAAAGCAACCCTGTCTTAGACTCCCCTGCCTCACCCCCCAAAAACCCAAAACACCCAAAACAAAACAAAACACAACCCAAAACACATGTTGCTTTTCTAGAGGACCTGAGTTTAGTTCCCAGGACCCATATGGTGGCTCACAACTTCCTGAGACTCCAGTTCAATGATACCAGCAGACAGACATACATGCAGGCAAAATACTCATATACACAAAATTAAAATGTCAAAAGAAAAAATTAAAACAAATTGTGTGTGTGTGTGTGCGCACACATGTGTACTGGTGGCTGAGGAGCCCTGAAGAGGGCACAAGACAGTTAGAAGCAGCAGTGGGTGCTAGGGAACCTGGGTCCTCTGGAAGAAAAGCAGTGCTCTTAACCCAGGTCATCTCTCAGGCTACCAACCCCACCCCATCTGACTTTTTCTTTAAATTAGCATTTTTTGTTTCCTACTAGGTAGATCCTGGAGTCAGGCTTGGCACAAGTGGCTTTACCTGCTAAGCAATCTTGCCAGTTCCTGTACTTCCTTTAAAATAAAACATTCAAACTATGCATTTAAAAAATATTGGCACACACCTTTAATCCCAGCACTTGGGAGGCAGAGGCAAGCAGATCTCTGAGTTTGAGACCGGCCTGGTCTACAGAATGAGTTCCAGGACAGCCGAGGATACACAGAGAAACCCTGTCTTGAAAAACAAACAGGGCTGGAGAGATGGCTCAGCTGGTAAGAGCACTGACTGCTCTTCTGAAGGTCATGAGTTCAGCAACTCATGGTGATTCACAACCACAGGTAATGAGATCTGACGCCCTTTTCTGGTGTGTCTGAAGTCAGCTAGAGTGTACTTACATATAATAAAGCAAGGACTGAGCAAGCGGAGTTGACCAGAGCGAGCTGGGCCAACTGGAGTGAGTGGGATTGACCAGAGCAAGCAGAGGTCCTAAAAATTCAATTCCCAGCAACCACATGAAGGCTCACAACCGTCTGTACAGCTACAGTGTACTCACATAAATAAATACATCTTTTTTTTTTTTTTTTAAAGAAAACCAAAACCAAAACAAAAAATACTGGCAACATGTGGTGGCACATGCCTTTATTCCCAGGGCTTAGAAAGCAGAGGCAGGCAAATCTCTGAGTTCAGGACAAATCTAGTCTGGACAAAAGACCCCAGGCCAATGAGAGCTAGAATGAGACTTACAGACTTTAAAAAAATTTTTAAAAATAGTTTAAAATTGTGTTAGACACACACACTATTTACTATCTTAACCATATTTACATGTACACGATAGGTCTCTGTTGAGTTTCCTTTTAGACAGGATTGCCTGTCTGCTCATGGAATGCTGAGATTACAGATGCATGCACACCCAACTCACGTCTTGTAACAAAGCACCAGCAACTGCAACTTTTTGTCTTACAAACCTGAAACCTCTACATTCATTTGATAATTCTTTTTTTGTTGTTTTTTTTGAGACAGTGTTTCTCTGTACAGTCCTGGCTGTCCTGGAACTCATTCTGTAGACCAGGCTGGCCTTGAACTCAGAAATCTGCCTGCCTCTGCCTCCCAAGTGCTGAAATCAAAGGAGTGCGCCACTACCGCCCGACCATTTGATAATTTTTTATGCATGATTCTATACTAGTACACGCAGAACTTATCTTTTGGTGGCTGGCTTATTTCCCTTAGCAGGGTCTTCAGTTTATTCCTGTTGTATCGTACCAGAATCCTCTTTCATGGCTGCTTACGCTGTATGCCGGCAACCTGTTTTTTCACTCACTGACATTTCGGCTGCTTGGACCTTTGGCTGATGTTACTATGAACACAGGCTACACACAAGTCCCAGGGGACACAGCTTTCAGTTCAGAGAAGTGGAATTACTAGCTCACAGGGCTAATTTAAAATTTCCTATCATTCTCACTATCAGGTACCTAAACATACAGGCTTAGTTTGCCTTCAACTAATCCAGAACTGAAAACATCCGTAAGAGCTGAAGTCCAGGCATTTTCTCCACAAAGCTGATAGTCACAAACATTGGCAAGCAATTTCATAAAACAAAAATTTATTTCTAAGCTGTTAAATTCCAACCAACAGTAAATACATAAGGCTCCAATTTATACATGATGTTTATTTACTTATTGGTTTTTCGAGACAGGGTTTCTCTGTGTAACCTGGCTGTCCTGGAACTCATTCTGTAGACCAGGCTGTCCTCGAACTCAGAAATTTGCCTGCCTCTGCCTCCCAAGTGCTGGGATTAAAGGTGTTGCCCACCACCTCCTGGCTGATGTTTAATAGCAGTGGTTCTACTGCTAGATGATTCTGTTTCGAATACATTTTCTTTTTTAACTTTGTTTGTTTTTTTCGAGACAGGGTTTCTCTGTGTAGCCCTGGCTGTCCTGGAACTCACTCTGTAGACCAGGCTGGCCTCCAACTCAAGATGTATTTATTTATTTAATTATACTAAATACACTGTAGCTGTCTTCAGACACCCCCAGAAGAGGACATCATATCTCATTACAGATGGTTGTGAGCCACCATGTGGTTGCTGGGATTTAAACTCAGGACCTTCAGTAGGGCAGTCAGTACTCTTAACCCGTGAGCCATCTCTTCAGCCTTTGAATGCATTTTCTTAAGAGTTTTGGTTCACAGCAAAACTGAGACAATATAGCAATTTCCTATGTATGAAAAACCAGCCCTTACATAAAAGAGTTTCAACAGAAGGCTTATGCAGACCCACCATCCTTGAAGCCCTTGCTTGCTTTATGGTTTACTCTTTTCACATTCTACCAATGTACAGGCTCATGACCTGTACTCACTAGCAAGAGTACCATACAGAGTGGGCATGAGCCTAAAAAACTGTTCTCTAACCATCCTGCCACATTCACTTGTAGAATTTTATGTTGTGTAGAAGACTTTTGCCTGCATATCTAGTGGTGTTTTTGTGTATACCTGCAGAGGTCAGAAGAGGTTACTGAATGCTCTGGGACAAGACTGAGAAGGTTCTGAGCCTACGTGTGGGTCCTCATTAAGAGCAGCGAGTGCTCTTATCTGCTGAGCCAGCTCTGCAGCCGGCCACCTCGGTTCTAACTGCAGCTCAGGAACACAGTGCTCTGAGTGCTCTACCACTGAGTCTCGCTGCCAAGCTCTAACTTACCTCTAGTCTTTCTCTTCTTTTTTGTTTTTTTTCAAGACGAGGTTGCTATAAATAACCCTGGATGGCCTCCAACTCAAAAGATGCACCTGCTTCTTCCTTCAGAGTGCTAAGACTAAAGGTATGCATCTACTTTTTGAGGATACCAGTATCCTACATTTGTAATCAAGAATGGAACCCTTTCAGATTGGCCTTTTGTTCAGTAAAGCCCTCTACATCTTTTGTGATTCATTTCTTTCTTGTAGTAGATAGTCCATCTGTCTGGATGTATCATTTACCCTTGCATTTACTGAAGGACACCTTCATTGTGCTTCTAAGTTTTGGCAATTATAAACAGGCTCCTAAGTAAATGCACATGCTGCTTTTGGTATGAGCATATTTCTAATTCCCCTGGGGAATTATAAAGGGACAAGATTACCAAAAGGTGCTGAATGCTTCATTTAAATACCGATCAACTGTCTCCCCAAGTGGCTGTGCCACTGTTTGTCCCCTTTCATGATGCACATCCCTGCTACTCAGTATACCACCTGCACTGCTGTGTGGCCCCTTAGGTCACACAGTGTGCTCCATGAAGTCTGCACCCCTCCTGCCATGCTCTCTATGGAGGGCATCTCATACATACATTTGCCATTTCTGTATCTTTCTTTACACAGGGTCTCACTATGTACCCCTGGAACTTCCTATGTGCACCAGGCTGTCTCTGCCTCCAAAGTGCACCACCACACACGGCTCTGAGTTGTCTTTTAATCAAGTCGTTTGTCTTCTTTTACATGTTTTATTACATGTATTCATATATTATGTGTGCACTCCTTCATGGGCTAGAGGGCATCATGCAGGAATCCGTTGTCTACTTCCCCTGTGCGGTCTCAGGGACTAAACATAGGTCATCAGGTGCTCCAGAACTGTTTGTGTGGTGTTTACGTATAGTTGCCCATGATTAGTAACTTTCCAATGCTTGTTGGTCTTCAATCATACCAAATACTATTTTCAAGACATTCTAAAAACAAACTTGATGTCTTTTAAAAACTGTCTCTGCACTCAGGAAAAACCCTCTCCTGAATCAGCTTCGGAAGGCTGGGAGAGGGCTGTGCTCACAACCTTCAAAGGCAAGCCTTTCTTCTAGAGCAGCTAGCTGCCAGACTGGAAAGGGGGATCAGGGTAGTGACAGGAAAAGGGCAAGCTCGCCCCCTGGTGACAAGTAGAGAAACAACAGAAGGGAAAAGAATTCTTAAAAAGGCAAACACACACACAACAAAGCTGGCCACCATGATGAAGACGCTCCATCCACCAGGATCTGGAGAGCAGCCGCATAGCAGATGGAAAAGCAACTCAAACACTTCACTCATCCGGACAGTTTAACAGACTCAGTCCTGCCTGGCACAAGTGGTGCATGCCTGTAACCCCAGCTCAGTGGGCGGGGGAAGGGCCAGGAGTTTAAGGCCTGCAGAAGGCAGCACAGGGGCCTGGTTTTTTGTTTTTGTTTTTTTAAAGCAGAAAGAAAAAGAGTTTCTGCTCAGTGGACAACTTCCTGGCATCCATCATGTCCCAAGTTCCTAGCTGGAGCTGTTTCCAGAGTCATGTCTTCCCGTGAGGAACAGAGCCAGCCAAGAGGCTAATTTTTAACCGCCAGAGATCTGTCTAGAGGAGAGGCTTAGGTTTTGTCTCCTTTGGCAACAGCAAGGCTAATATAACCGCCTCAACTTTCTTCAGCACGAGGCTCCTGATTCCTCTAAATCTGCTGAAAGGTCTGACTGGATCGGCAAGGAGCCCACACCACGGTTGGGTTATGTAAGGCAGAGGGTGGCAGTCGTGACTGCCTCGCTGTTCTAAGACCTCTGTTATGCAAATTAGGATACTTTCTAATTTTCCAAGCTCTTCCGACTAAAATGATAATGATGGCTGATTCTTTCAGGCCTATGGCTGCTAAGTTTCCCAACTTCTCTGTCTCCCCAACCCTCAAAAAGTCTATGGCTTTGCAGTTTACTCCTATTTTTCACAGGTCCAGTTTAGAAATTAAGACACACAGCCCCATAAATGTAGATGTCTTCACAGAGTATACACAAAGGATTATTTACTAAAACACTTCTGGCCACTCCCAGCAGGTGACACTCTGGAGCAGATGGCACTGACTGACCTCCAAGGGCTCATCTGGGATGGGAGAGGAGCTGCCAGGGTGAATCGTCTGTTACTGGGAAGGGGGCTGGGCCACACACTACCCAAACGTTAAAGGTTGGACGTTTTTCTGCTGTTCTTTGTGCAGCTGCCGGGCCCTATTTTTCAGCACTTCGGCCTTGGCCTCGTCCTTATCAACACCATCCCCCAGTTTGTACATGCGGCTGGCATTGGCGCAGGCCCAGACGTGGCCCAGGTCACAGGCCTTCATCGAATATTTACACGCCAGACCCATGTCCTTAGGAAAGCCAGGGCCACCCTGTAGAAACATGGCACTGAGGTTGAAGCAGCTGGCTGCATAGCCGCCGTCACAGGCCCTGGTGTAGTAGTCCCTGGCTTTCCCCAGGTCAGGCTGGCCATCCTCATTGACCTGTCCGTCATGTGCCAGTAGTCCAACGTTGTGACAGGATTCCACAGACTTCTTTCCTGGTTTCTCACAGGCCATCAGAAAGCAGGAAGAGGCAGCCTTTAGGTCCTGAGTCAGGCCACCTGCAAAGACAGAAAACAAAGAAGAAAAAGTAAACTCAAGGGCTGGCCAGAAAGCCCAGTGGGAGAGCTTTTGCTTAACACGTTAGAGGGCGTGGGTTCAATCCCCAGTCACCAGGGCTGAACCTTTGTTTCTAGCCAAGGTTGGGGAACAATATACCTGAGTCAAGTCCTGAGAGCATAAAGCTAAAGCAATATGGAGGAGGGTAGCCAGTTAGGTAGCCATGAAATCTTTGGTTCCCACACTATCCTACAGGGAAGCCAAGACAGGAGGAGACATGCCAAATCAGAGCACCAGAGACTACCTCCTGGGGCTACAGTGAGAACAGAGCATTTTAAAATAAGTAACTGAATGTTTCTTAATCTAAATTTACAGTTGGCCCTACATATTTATGAGTTCTGCATATGCAGATTCCATTAGTTAAAAACACTATTTCAGCATTCAAACCAGACAACAGCTGCAAATTTAACTAACCATGGACTGAAAATATTCAGGGAAAAAAGCATGGCTGTGCTAAAAGTGTATGGGCTTTCCCTGTCATTATTCCCAGAACAGTCCACAGCAAGATAACTATTTACATTAGCGTTCATCTTGTCTTAGGTAACACAAACTAGAAATGATTTCAAGTGTACAGAAGGATGTGTGTGTATTTATGTGAATACTCTGTGCACAAGGACCTGGAGAACGTAAGGATGTTGATCCTACAAAGCTCCAGAAACTAACCTCCCAGGGCAGACTTAAAAAACAATCAAACAATCCGGCATGGTGGCGCATGCCTTTAATCCCAGCACTTGGGAGGCAGAGGCAGGTGGATTTCTGAGTTCGAG
>NW_022196900.1:67655851-67665710 GCF_008632895.1 Mastomys coucha | reverse complement strand
AACAAACACAACAAAACAAAATTCCTAAAAAAACTAAAAAAGAAAGAAATGACCCAGGAGCTGGGAGTAGCGGTAAACATCTATAATCCCAATACAAAAAAAGCAGAGGCAAAAGAGAAAGTTTGAGATCACCTAAGTTACATAAGGTTGTCTGAAAAACAGTCGTGGTCATTTTTTATTATTTATCCACAGCTCTGGGATTTTGTTTGTTCTTTTTGAAATAGTGTTATTACATGTGGCCATGCTGGCCTTGAACTCAGAGTGCTAGGGTTAGAGATGTACCATGGTATCTGACAAGGACTGGAACTCAAGTCCTTTCTTCTTCCTGTGAGCCAAATTTAGTGACTTGCTTCCTTTTTTTAAAGATTTATTTTATGTATATGAGTTCTCTGTCACACTGTCTTCAGACACACTAGAAGAGGGCATTGAATCCCATTACAAATGGTTGTGAGCCACCATGTAGTTACTGGGAACTGAGACCAGGACGTCTGACAGACCAGTTACTGTTCTAACCACTATGCCATCTCTCTGGCCCTAGTGACTTACTTCTAATAAACAGAATATGATAGAAATGAAAAAAAATGTGACTCTCCAACACAGACCATAAGACACCGCTGAGCTGGCAAGATGGCTGTCGGGTAAAGGCCTGCTAGTAAGCCTGAGCTCAGTCCAATCCCTGGGACTGGCACGGTAGAGAAAACTGACTCCTGCAAGTAGGCCTGTGACCTTCACACATTTGCTATGGTACACACATGCCACAGACAGATACATAAATAAATGCTCATTTAAAAGGCATCTCGCCGGGCAGTGGTGGCGCACGCCTTTAATCCCAGAACTTGGGAGGCAGAGGCAGGCAGATTTCTGAGTTCGAGGCCAGCCTGGTCTACAGAGTGAGTTCCAGGACAGCCAAGGCTACACAGAGAAACCCTGTCTCGAAAAAGCAAAACAAAACAAAACAAAAAAAGAGGCATCTCTTCCCTCTCTCTTTTTAAGAAAAGATCTATTATACAGTTTTGGCTGTTCTGGAGCTTTCTTATGTAGCTCAGGCTAGCCTCAGAAGAAATACACCTGTCTCTGGCTCCAAATGCTGGGACTGTCCAATGCTCTCTTCTTTCCTCTCCTTCCCTGCCTTCCCTCTCTCGTATTTTAATGAATACAGATGAGAGCCTGCATGCATGCCTATGGGGCATCAGATACCATAGCACTGGAGTTACAGAAAGTTGTAACTGCTATGTGGATACTGGGAATGGGACTCAGCTCTCCTGGAAGAGCAGCAGTGTAAACCACTAAGCCAAACATTTTTGGATTCTCTTTACTGGGGTACTTACTTTGAAGGAAGCTAACATGATTAAGCCACCCAGGGAGAGATGGAGAGCTCACAGGGATCTCCTGACAACAGTTGTCAGGAGCCAAGGCCTTGCCAGCAGGCCAGTGAGGAAGTCAACATCTAAATGGCAAATTCAATCAAGCCTTCCAATGACTACAGCAACAACTCCCTGTCCTGTGTTTTGACAAAAACACCCAGCTTAACCAACCCCAAACTCCTAACCCATAGAGAAGAAGAGATAACTTGTTATCTGGCAAAAAACTTAGTATTATTTAAGAGATAAAGCCAATTAGGGCATGAGAAAAAATATAAAGGCTAATTACTCAACTCTTACTCTGTGCTCAGTATATTGATAGCTTTACTAATATTTCATTTTTAAATTTTATTTATTTTATATAAGTATTTTGTCTGTGTTTATGTTTGTGTTTATGTGTGTACCTGGTCCCTGAGGTCAGAAGTTGAGTCTCCTGGAACTAGAGTCACAAATGGTTGTGAACCTGGGTCATCTGCCAGAACAACAAGTGCTCTTAACTACTGAGCCATCTCTATAGCCCACATATTACTATCTTTACCCGAACTGCCCAAAGTAATTCCATTTTGTTCTAGCTTATCAAATTCCATCCACTGCTCTCCAGCACACACATACACACACACACACACCCACACACCCACATCCTGCTGAGCAGAACCTTCTCACACAGCTTCCGGACGCCCATTGTTTTCAACACGAAACACACAGTTTTAACAAACTGACCCCCACCCCCACCCCATGCCTCTGTTGTGATGTAATTGCGATCTGGAGTTAGCAACCAACTCTACTTCAATTCAGATGGAGAGCTCTTCCTGGTGCGAGTCTGCTCTCAGCCACTGACAAATAAAGAACTCGTTATTGGCCTTGTATTCTTGGTGGTCTATAGTCTATTCAAGTGGGCATTTCATACCTATACTATCATCCATCTATCCATCCATCCATCCATCCATCCTATGGAGCAAGAACTATTTCCTTTATTATGTTTTTATTTTGAGTTCTGAGACAGGATCTCAGTCTGTAACCAACTATGTCCAGACCCTACTTCTCCCAGTTTACAGATGATAAAACTGGGACACAGTTAAAAATGACTAGCTAAGGCTAGGGTGGCTGTCACCCCAATCTGTAGTTTTTCACTCAGCAAGCAGAGCCAGGACCTTCCTGAACACTCCAGGCCAGTCTGGACTACAAACTGAATTCTAGGCCAGTGTCTTAGGGTTAGGGTTTCTGTTTGGGATTGGGGTGTATATTTCTCATATCAAAGCAGACCTGGCTTCCAGGTTCTCCCAACATCCCTCAGTCCCTATCTGGTATATCTTGCCCCTAACTTTGAACTTTCCAGCCCAGAGGCTGGGCTGCCCTTGCCCCAGAGGCTCCTCCCTATAGAATCCAGACATTTGCCTCACCCCACCCCTTCTCCTTCTTTCCTCTCCTGTGCTCCCTGTCTCTTTTTCTTCCCCCTACCAACCATGGCGACTACCCTGGACTCAATTCTTGGGGCCAGTGAACTCGCCCGAGAGCAGCTTTCCAAGAAACCTCCCTTTAATATAATCTAATCTGGCTTGAACTGGCTCATTTCATAGGCAGAGAAGTAAGTTTCTAATGCTGTGCTGAAACACTATTACTAAAAACATTGGGGAGGAGAAGGTTCATTTGGCTATAGTTGCATGGTCCATCACTGAAGGAAGTCAAGACAGGAACTCAAGCAGGACAGAAACCCAGAGGCAGGAGCTGATGCAGAGGCCATGGAGGATGCTACTTCCTGGCTTGCTCAAACTGGTTCTCTTTTTCTCTCTCTTTTTAAAGACTGATTGATTTATTGATTTATTTTATGTATGTGAATACACTGTAGCCATCTTCAGACACACCAGAAGAGGGCATAGGATCCCCATTACAGATGGTTGTGAGCCACCATGTGGTTGCTGGGAATTGAACTCAGGACCTCTGAAAGAACAGTCAGTACTCTTAACCGCTGAGGCATCTCTCTAGCACTCAGACTGCTTCTTATAGAACCCAGGACCACCAGCCCAGGGATGGCACTACTCACAATGGGCTGGACCTTCTCACATCTATACTAATTAAGAAAATGCCTGGCCTGGCAGTGGTGATGCACACCTTTGATCCCAGCACTTGGGAGATAAAGGCAGGTGGATTTCTGAGTTCGAGGCCAATCTGGTCTACAGAGTGAGTTCCAGGATAGCCAGGGCTATACAGAGAAACCCTGTCTCAAAAAAACAAAAAAACAAAACAAAACAAAACAAAAAAAACAAAGAGAAAGAAAGAAAAGAAAATGCCCTACAGGGCTGCCTATAGCCTGATCTAATGGAAGCATTTTTTTCAACTAGGACTTCCTCCTCTGAGATGACTCTAGCCAGCATAGCCAATAAAGCTATAAATAAAACTCTGCTTTTTTTTTGTTTTTTGTTTTTTGGGGTTTTTGTTTGTTTGTTTGTTTTTTCGAGATAGGGCTTCTCTATATAGCCCTGGCTGTCCTGGAACTCACTCTGAAGTCTAGGCTGGCCTCCAACTCAGAAATCCACCTGCCTCTGCCTCCCAAATGCTGAGATTAAAGGCATCTGCCACCACTGCTCAGCAAAACTCTGCTCTTAAAAAACATTGGCCAGGGGGTGGCGCAGGCCTTTAATCCCAGCACTTGGGAGGCAGAGGCAGGCGGATTCTGAGTTTGAGGTCAGCCTGGTCTACAGAGTGAGTTCCAGGACAGCCAAGGCTACACAGAGAAACCCTGTCTCGAAAAAACCAAAAAAATAATAAATAAATAAATAAATAAATAAAAAAAAATAAAAATTAAAAAAAATTGAACTGGATCTAATAGTGCATACCTTTAGATCCAGCATTCAAGAGGTAGAGCCAGATGGAGCTCTGTGAGTTTGAGGCCAGCTTGGGCTATGTAAAGAGCCTCTGTCGTCCTATGATCTCCACATGTAAGACATAGAACTGCCCCACACCTGCCATATACCAAAATAAGTAAATGTACTTTAAAAAAAAATTTTTTTAAGGGGAAAAAAAAAAAAACTAGCCAAGGTCCTACAATGTGTAAACCCCAAAGGTTGCTTCACTTAAAGGACCATGTTCTTCCACTACCCCTCTGCTGAACCCCTACCTGTACTTTGTCCACAACAGCACCCCATGCCTGTGAAACCCGCAGCTCACCTTTTCCAGTCACGTAATAGGCTCCCAGCTTGTAACAGCTGTCCCCATGCCCGTATTTCTCACAGTTGAACTTCAGCACCTTTGCGGCTTCATCAAAATTCTTTTGGATTCCTTCCAGATAGTCCACCAGCCGATAGCAACCTAGAAGAGGGAAGAGGTGACCATGCCGGCAGCTGCTGTTCAGGGGGCCCAGGTACAGTCAGATCAAGTCTAGCTCTCAAATGTGCCAAGCAGACTTAGCACAGAAACAAAGTGTCCAGCCCTTCTTAAAAGGGAACATGTCTCCCACTGGCCAGCAATGTACAGCCCAGGAAGACTAACCCCAGCAATGGCTCTACCACTACCAGACCACCTGACCCTGTCAGCCTGGCCTACACACTAGCTGACCTCCAATGACTGACACTTTACTAACGTTGGAACTTCTCTGCAAGTTCTGTAATAAAAACACTAAAACTTAAAAGAGTTTGTGGATGCCTTTTGCAGCAGAAAACCAGAAATGAGATTAACTACCTTACTCCCTGGCCTGGGGAAACCTGAAACCCAGAAAATAGAAATGGAAGCTACCAAAGAAGTGGGAATAGGTTTCCATATCTGGGATGTTCCAGTTCTAGCCAGCCGCTTAGCATTCCCAGCAACACCAAAGACTATTGTCATTCATTTTCAGTCATCACATATTTGAACATATGTGTGTGTGTGTACCTCTATATACACACACACTAGCTCATGTATGAAAGCATATGACACATACACAGCTGCTGGGAATATTGTCATTTGCCCTCCTAATATTTATACGTTTATGCCAGGCATGCAAGTACACACCTATAGTGCCAGCACTCTCAAGGTGGAGACAAGATAAGGAGTTCAAAGTCATCCTCCACGACCTTGTGAAAGAGTACAGCTCAGGTGGGTTAGGAAAGAAGGAAATACAATAAGGAAACATGGTATTTTCAAACACTAAGTTGTAACTGAAATAAGATGTGCTGATGAGAACATTTACTGTACGTCTTATGGTTAACAGTCTGGGCACCAAGGAAGGTCCCATCGAGGACTGTGTGATGGCTGAGCTGAGACCTGCATATGAAGAAAGCACTAGCTACTTAAGGATTGAAGAGCTGGAGGTGTTGCTCCATGAGAAACCAAAGTCCAGGGCCCTGGGTGGCTCCATCCCTATCGCATCAAGACAATAAATGGAAAGAGTCCAGAAAGTCCTGGAGAAAAAGAGTGTAGACAAACAGGTGGAAGAAGAAATAATCACGGCACAAATACGGTAGGAGGAGGCTGAGTTAAGGAGGTATGGGGTAGGAAGGAAAGAACCTATAAACACCCCCAAAAATTAGTACTGTGCCTCTCTCCACAATGGGACGTTACTACTACAGACCATAAAGCAAAGAAGAGTTTTTAGGGGTAGGAAAGTAGGGCTGGAGCGGTGTAACTCAGTGGCACAGTTCTTGCCTTGGTTCAATCCCGATCTCCACAATGAAAAACAATGCAAGCAAGCTACCGACTGATCAATCTCTTAAAAAGAAGGGAAGTGGTAAGATTCCCTTTGCATTTTAAGAAACTCTGCACAAGTACATGTGTCTGCACCTGTCTGGATGACGACGGAGGGAGCTAACTGGTGAGAGGACATTCTAACACTGAGAATGATAACAAGAATCAATGTTATTTTTGTTTTTTTTTTTCAAAGATTTATTTATTATTATACATAAGCATACTGTAGCTGTCTTCGGACACACCAGAAGAGGGCGTCAGATCTCATTACAGGTGGTTGTGAGCCACCATGTGGTTACTGGGATTTGAACTCAGGACCTTTGGAAGAACAGTCAGTGTTCTTACCAGAAGAGCCATCTCGCCAGCCCCCGTTATTTTTGTTTGTTTAATTTGAGGCAGGGTCTTATATAACCTAGGCTGGACCAGAACTCACTATGTAGCTATGGATGTCCCTGATCTTGCTGCCTCTACCTCCTTGAGTGCTAGGATCTCATGCCAAGCATGTGCATATGCAGTCTGAACCAGGAATAGTACTCAGAGCCTCATGTACACTAGGTGAGCGCTCTACCATCTGACCTATAACCCCAGCCCTCAGCCAGTTCTCATCCGGCTGTCCTCCACTCCCTGCTCGGCACCTCCTCCATGTAACTCAGATCAACTACCACGAACTCCTCAAACACACCTACACAATCAGGTCTAAATTCCTTGCTTAGAAAGCACACTACCCTGCAGCCCAGGTTCCCTGGACAAACTTAATTCTGGAACTGGAACTAGCGCTCAGTGGTAGAAAACTTGCCCACTCCACTCCAAAGCCCTGGGTTTGAGCCTCAGGACTGCAAAACAACAAAGATTAATCTGATTTGATTCTGAGCAATCCTGAATTCAACCTTCCAAAAGGCTTCTTTGGAAGCCTTCTTTTGTCCTCCCACCTCTCTCTCCCCAACTGACTACACAGCTTGCCTCCGTGGACTATGCCCAACCACCCTGGTTCTCAGAGACCACGAAGGGTCAATTCCTCTGAAATTTCTCTTCATTTGGGACATGGACTAGCTCCCAAAAAATAACCCTGGGTTCCTCATCCAGAGTCACGCTAGAGTGGACTAACTTCAAGAAATAGGAAGTCAGCAGGCCAGTGGTGGCACATGCCTTTAATCCCAGCACTTGGGAGGCAGAGGCAGGTGGATTTTTGAGTTCCAGGACAGCTAGGGCTATACAGAGAAACCCTGTTTTGAAAAAAAGAAAAAAGGAAAAAGAAAAAAAAAAGAAAAGAAACAGAAAGTCATTTCTTGGGAACTAGACTGTCAGCTACTAGAAAGAAGGGCCAGAGCCATTTTCATTCTTTTCCCTTAAATAAAACAATAGGAAAACAACCCACAAACAGACACTTCTCTGGTCATCACCACCTCACTGCACACAAGAGGCCATTTCTCCCTCTCACCTTTTTTTACTACCTCTGCCTGGCAAAGACTCAGAATGGATTCTTTCCTCCTTCAAAGCTTTATTCAAAAGCCATGCCACTGGGCAGTGCCCTTCACTCAGTTCTTTAATCCTATTTCACTTACCTTAAAAAAATATTGGGGCTGGAGAGATGGCTCAGCGGGTAAGAGCACCGACTGCTCTTCCAAAGGTCCTGAGTTCAAATCCCAGCAACCACATGGTGGCTCACAACCACCCGCAATGAGATCTGACGCCCTCTTCTGGGGTGTCTGAAGACAGCTATAGTGTATTTATGTATGATAATAAATAAATCTAAAAAAAGCCAAGCATATTAAAAAAATATATTGAATTTTGTGCTGGGTGGTAGTAGTATTACTTTCCAGCACTTGGGAGACAGATATCTGAGTTTCAGGCTTGCCTGGCTGACAGAGGAGAGTTCCAGGACAGGCAGGACTACCCAAAGAATCATACCTCAATAAATAAATAAATAAATAAATAAATTTGTTAACAGACCTGTGGCTCATGCCAAAAACTCAGAAGATAGAGGAAGGCAGTGCTGAGTCCAAGGCTAGCGTGGACTGCAAGTTCTAGGCCAGTCAAGGCTACATACTGACAGTCTCGAAAAAAAAAAAAAAGATTTAATTTTATTATTTTAAATTATGGATATGTGTGTATATGAGCATGTGGTGTGGAGGTAGCAGAGGCCAGCGACATCAGATCTCTTAGATCTGGAGTTACAGATGCTTGTAAACTGTCCCACGAGGGTGCTGTGCTCTGAACTCTGGTCCTCTTGCAAAAACAGTATGGGAGCAGGGCAGTGGTGGAGCATGCCTTTAGTTCCAGCACTTGAGAGGCAGAGACAGGAGGATTTCTGAGTTCGAGGCCAGCCTGGTCTACAGAGTGAGTTCCAGGACAGCCAGGTATTATAGTGAAACTGTCACGAAACAAAACAAAACAAAACAAAACAAAAAGCAGTATGTGTTCCTAACTGCTGGACCACCACTCCAGTCTCCCTCTCCAATTCTTTTTTTAGGACTGGTTTTGCTATGTAGTCCAGGCTGTACCTTACCTCCTGAGTTCTAAGTGATCCTCCTTCCTCAGCCTCCTGAACTCTAGAATTACAGGTGCATGATGCCAAGTCTGGCTCGCATTTACTACTATCGCATATTTCACTTATTTCCTGCGTGTTAACCGATTCCCTCAATCGTGTACGCTGAGGTTCCATTTCACCGTCACACCACCAGTCCTAGCACCCCAAACCCGACTTCACAGCGTGTAGCCTGAGGGCTCCGCCCTCCGCAGCAGGCCCCGCCCCCCGTGGAATCCAGTTCCCCGCCCACAGGCCGCTCGGCTCCCTGACCCCGTCCTTAGGCGTCCTCGTCCCGCCACGTGAACACGTTCGCAGCCCACGCTCGCGCCCCTCCCCTCTGTCCCAGGCTGCGCGGCTGACGCTCACCCTCCGGGTCCTTCTCGCGGTAGCATTGGTAGTGACACTCCACCTCCATGTTCTCCAGGAAGGACTTCACCTGCTCTTCGTCCTGGAAGTCAACCAAGCCCGCCATGACTCCGACTCCCACAAATCGCGTTGTGGCCCCGCCCCCAGTTACGTGAGCCAGCCCGGGGGCGGGGCCTGCGGCGGCGTGCGTGACGTCAACGCTCCTCAGTTCGGGAGCTGGGGTGTAGGGTGAGGAGACGGATTACAGCTTCCCAGCAACCTTTGCGGTGGTAGCGTCCTCTCCCCGGCTCTTTTTCGTCTTTTTGGACAGCCCTCTCCCAGGTTTCTGCGTCGCCTTATTTGAGGGAATACTGCCCCTTAATGGTTTTCTCCATGTTGTCGGTATCAGCCAGCCGTTCTTCAGTTCCGGTTCTAAAGCCGACACAGCCAGGAGCTCCGGTCCCTGCCTTCCCAAAGCTTCCAGCGTTGGGCTGGAGCTCTACTGCATCGTAAAACAGAACTCGAAATTCTTCGGGAAAGCATTCGTTTATTTGGGCAGCAAGCATTTTGAATACCTTGTGTGTCCACATATGGCCGGAACAACCGAAATTAATAAACCTTTGCAATTGCCACGGGATGCACTTATGTCTATATTCTTTGTAGACCCATCAAGATAACCGATATTAATGTGACTGCGAGTTATGATTAGAACACATCAGCGGTCGGAATGATAGTGACACCATGGTGGTGATTGCTAGTGTGAGGACAGCAGCATGGCGGATTGAAGCCAAAAAAAAAAAAAAAAAAAAAAGCTACGAAGTCACGTGATGCAACAAATTTAACCAAAGAGGTTTACTGGGGCAGGGGGAAAGGGAAAGGCCTTTGGGAGTGGGATCATGATTTTAAAAGCAGTTCCAAGACACATCTTTCACAGGATAGCACAAGCTCTGCTTTACTCCAAAGCCTTTCC
>NW_022196900.1:67638021-67655841 GCF_008632895.1 Mastomys coucha | reverse complement strand
TTAAAGGCGTGCACCACCACTGCCCGGCCAAAGAACAGTTTCTAAACAGGTCCACGTCCCCTACCTATATCCTTTCTTTTCCACTACCTCTGGTGGATGGTGGGCTAGAAGGGAGATTAAAACAATTAAGAACCATCATTAAAAGTAAGCATTGAGGGCTGGAGATATGGCTCAGCGGTTAAGAGCACTGACTGCTCTTCTGAAGGTCCTGAGTTCAAATCCCAGCAACCACATGGTGGCTCACAACCGTCTGTAATGAGATCTGATGCCCTCTTCTGAGGTGTCTGAAGACAGCTACAGTGTACTTACATATAATAAATAAATAAATCTTTAAAAAAGTAACTGAAAAAAATTAAAGCTACAATAATATCAAAGGACTAGCCTTGGAGGGGAGACAGATCTTAGTTGAGAATCACCACCTCACTCTGAGGATGGAGCTCTTGCCTATCATGCTCAAGGTCCTAGGTTCAATCCCCAGTGCTGGGGGTGGGGGGAGGAGAAAAAGAGGAGGAGAGATGGCTCAGTGAGATAACTCAGAAGGGTAAAGGTACTTGCCACCAAGTTCGGCAATGTGAGTTCAAACCACAGGGTTCTCATAGTGAAGAACAAGAACTGTACTAGTTGTCTGCAAGGTCATCCTTGATTAGCTACTAAATTGAGGCAAACCTGGGTTAAATAGTGAGACCTAGTCTCAAAACAACAGCAATAACAACAAACAAAACTAGGAAAAATGGTAAGAATTCCAGTATTGTATTTATTAATTGTGAGCCTGGACCTCATTTCTATTCTGTAAATACAAATCTATTTCCTCCTGTCAATGTAACTGAAAAAAAAGTCTGGCCGGGCGGTGGTGGCGCACGCCTTTAATCCCAGCACTTGGGAGGCAGAGGCAGGCGGATTTCTGAGTTGGAGGCCAGCCTGGTCTACAGAGTGAGTTCCAGGACAGCCAAGGCTACACAGTCTGAAAGACACCCTGTCTTGAAAAAAAAAAGAAGTCTGTACATGGTGCCTGGTTCAGAATAATAACGGTTGCAGAAATGTTTCTTGTCATGCCTGGAAAGACATAAAACCCTGTGTTCCACCAGACTGATTTCTATGTCCCTTCCACTGGTGAGGTCAAGAAAGAGGAAGGGGCTGTGGTATAGCTCAGTGGCAGGGCGTTTGTCTGGCATGTGCACAGGCCCTCACTGGATGCCCAAAACTATGAGAAAATAAAATAAAAATAGAACAGTATTCAGTGAAGGTGCTACAGAGAATTAAAGTCAAAGACCGGCCACAAGTACTGCTTTTTCCCATAGTCTTATTTATGGAGTTAAACTGCACTGGAACTACTGAGCAGTAGAGGGCGGTAGAGGGATGGTGAACAATGGAGCCACCAGGACATGTACGAAATCTCATAATATGCTTTCTTGCTTGCTTTGTTTTTGAGACAGTTTCACTGTGTAGGCCTAACTAGCCTAGAACTCACTGACTGTGTAGACCAAGCTGGCCCAGAATGCACAGAGAATCTGCCTGCCTCTGCCTCTCCAGTGCTAGGATCAAAAGCATGCACCATTATACCTGGCCACAAATGTTTAAAAAATAAATGTAAGATCTTTTTTTATTTATTTATTTTATGTATGTGAGTACACTGTCGCTGTCTTCAGACACACCAGAAAACAGTACCACATCTCATTGGAGATGGTTGTAAGCCACGGGTTGCTGGGAATTGAACTCAGGACCTCTGGAAGAGCAAGCAGCCAGTGTTCTTAACCACTGAGTCATCTCTCCAGCCCCTAAATGTAAGATCTTAAGAAAAAAAAAAAAGCCAGTTAGCTGCTGTGTTGTTTTATGAAGTCCTTTGTTTATCTCTGTAGTCATTTCCTTCCCCCTGTTCTCTGAGATCAAACCCAGAGCCTGACATTCTAGGCATCCTCTCCCACTGGGGTATACCTAGATGCTTTAATTTTTAAAAATATTTATTTATTTATTTAATGTATATGAGTACACACTGTAGCTGTACAGATAGTTGTGAGCCTTCATCTGGTTGTTGGGAATTGACTTTTAGGACCTCTGCTCCCTCTGATCAACTTTGCTTGCTCCGGTCGGCTCCACTCACTCAGTCCCTGCTCCCTCCAGCCCAAAGATTTTTTTTTTAATTTATTATTATAAATAAGTACACTGTAGCTTCTTCAGACGCACCAGAGAAGGCATCAGATCTCATTACTCATGGTTGTGAGCCACCATGTGGTTGCTGGGATTTGAACTCAGGATCTTCGGAAGAGTAGTCGGTGTTCTTACCGGCTGAGCCATCTCACCAGCCCCCACTCAGATGTTATATTCTTACGAATAATGTGCATACTTTGTAAATGTCTCAGTTGCTTAATGAACACATTGATTTATGATATAAATTAATCTCTTGTTTTTCATGTAATAACCCTTTTCTATAAGTGTGATATACAGCTAGTAGGCATGCTTCCAACTGTTGCAGAAAAACTGAATTCATAGAAGTGAAGCGATTTTCCATAAGACACTGTGAAGGAGCGGAGCGTTTCTAGTCTTGTAGTTGGCAACTGGCATTCGAGATGCTGGAGGGAAGAATTTAGGAACATTGCAAAGCTCACTTTTCTTTTTCTTCTTTGAGACAGGGTTTCTTTGTTTAGCCCTGGCTGTCCTGAAACTCACTCTGTAGACCAGGCTGGCCTTGAACTCCAGCCTGCCTCTGCCTCCCAAGTGCTGGGATTAAAGGCGTATGCCACCATCATCCGGCATAAAGCTCACTTTCTAACTCCGGGCTTAGATTCAACGGACACTCAGGGTCATTAACCATGTCCAGGGCTTTACACAATTTCATTTAGTCTTCCCAGCATTCTCTTCAGCTATTCAGTAGCATTCCCCGGCACTTTAATGATACTCAGACTTAAAGGATGCAACTTTACTCGTGGTAAAGTTGGTTTCAATCAAACCATGCAACTCTCAGAACAAGAAGAGCATCAGTTAATACATATGATAAACTCTTATTCTTTCATTTATTTTTATAAACTTTTTTGTTGGGAACCGTGAGAACCCTGAGATAAACATCCTGCCCCAGCTAATTGAGAACCCTGAGATTAACATTCTGCCTGACAATCACAAGGATCCTGCTTGGCCCTGAGAAAAAGAACATTCACGGAAATCCACCCCCTCCTCACCTGTCACTTTGGAGCTCAACCCCAGAAGATTTTGTAACCTTCCATCTCCCTCCTTCCTCTCCCCCTCCTCTTGTAAACTTCCTTCTCCCTTCTTCCTCCTCCCCTCCCTCCAAGATTTTTGCTTTAAATATGCTCTCCTCAACCAAGTAAACGGCTCTTGACAAGCAATGCTTCCTTGAGTCCTGTCGTCTCTCTTGCCCATTCTTTATTCACAGGTTGTGACCCTCCTCGTTCCCCTGAATAACATGACCTTCAGGCCAGGTCACTTTTTGTTTTGTTTTGTTTTTCAAGACAGGGTTTCTCTGTATAGCCCTGGCTGTCCTGGATCTCACTCTGTAGATCAGACTGGCCTTGAACTCAGAAATCCGCCTGCCTCTGCATCCCAAGTGCTGGGATTAAAGGCATGTGCCACCACTGCCCGGCTTATAAACTTATTTATTTACCTTAGATATATGAGTGCACTGTAGCTATATTCAGATACACCAGAAGAAGGCATCTGATCCCATTACAGATGGTTGTGAACCACCATGTGGTTCCTGGGAATTGAACTGGAAGAGCAGTCAGTGCTCTTTTGTTTTGGTTTTGGTTTTGATTTTGGTTTTTTTTCCGAGATAGGGTTTCTCTGTGTAGCCCTGGCTGTCCTGGAACTCACTCTGTAGATCAGGCTGGCCTCGAACTCAGAAATCTGCCTGCCTCTGCCTCCCAAGTGCTGGGATTAAAGGCGTGCGCCACCACTGCCCGACTCAATCAGTACTCTTCACCTCTGAGCTCTCTCTCCAGCCCCAAAGTTCTTATTCTTAATGACAAAAGGACAGCCAATTAAAAACAGTTTTGGCCTACAAGATGGCTCAGTTGGTAGTGGCACTTGCCACGCAAGCATGGCCATCTGAGTTTGATCCTTAGAACCCAAATAAAAGTGGAAGGAAAGAATCAGCTCCATGCTGAACAATGGTAGCAAATGCTTTTAATTCCAGTACTCAGGAGGTAGAGGCAGGTGGCTATCTGAGTTCAAAGCCGTCTTGGTTGACAGAGAGAGTTCCAGCATAGCTAGGTGACACAGAAAAACCCTGTGTCTAGAAAATCAACCAACCAACCAACCAACCAAAAAACAGAATTAACTTCACAAAATTGTCCTCTGGCTCCCATGTCTTCACTAAGATACACACCTGTCCATATAGATTAGATTATACTCATAACACATACACTAATATAATTTAAAAAATACTAGCTAGTGAAATCATTTCATTTATTAGGTTAATAAAGCTTGCCATTCCAGAGATTAGCAGCTAAGAGGACTTGCTGCTTTTGCAGAGGATGGTAGTTCAGTTCCCAGCCCATACTGAAGGGCTCCAAACACCTGTAACTCCAGCTCTGAGAGATCTGCTTCCCTCTTCTGGCTTCCCAGGGCACCTGCACACACAGCACATGCACTATACATATATTTAAAATTTTTATTCTTAAAAAAAAGATTGGGAGGGTTGGTGAGATGGCTCATCGGGTAAGAGCATTGACTGCCCTTCCAAAGGTCCTGAGTTCGGATCCCAGCAACCACATGGTGGCTCACAACCACCTGTAATGAGATCTGATGCCCTCTTCTGGTGTGTCTGAAGACAGCTGCAGTAAATTACCCTGGAGCAAGCGGGTCGGGAGGGAACAGGGCCAGCAGAGGTCCTGAGTTCAACAGCAGCCACACACATGATGGCTCACGGTCATTTGTACAGCTACAGTGTACTCATACACATAAAAATGAGTAAAATAAATCTTAAAAAAAAAGATTGGGAGGCTGGAGAGATGGCTCAGTGGTTAAGAGCACTGATTGCTCTTCTGAAGGTCCTGAGTTCAATTCTCAGCAACCACATGGTGGCTCACAACTGTCTGTAATGGGCATCTGATGCCCTCTTCTGTTGTGTCTGAAGACAGTGACAGTGTACCCATATATATGAAATAAATATGGCTGGAACAGGGCTGGAGTGAATGGGGCCGGATCGAGCGGGGTTAAGGGGTGGAAAAAAAGATTGGGGTCAGCAAGATGACTTAGTTGATAAAAGTGCTTGTTGCCAAGGCTGATGAACTGAGTTTTATTCCTGAGACTCACTTGATAGAGGGAGAAAACAGAAAAAAAAAAAAAAAAAAAAAAAAAAAAAGATTGGCCTCCTATGTTTGTGAGCATGCTGGGAAATTAGCATTCCTATAAACTATTAGTAGAGCTATAAATCAATGTTTTCTCTTTGGAGAAAAATTTCACAATATTTACTAACGTTTAAACTGTGCTGGGGTTAGGGATTAGTTCAGTGATCGAGTGCTTGCCTAACTCTCCTGGGTTCAGCCCAGGAGTTCCAGCATAGCTTGGAAAGCAGCAAGCCATTATTTAAAAAACAAAACAAAACAAATCAATATTTAGGCTGAGGAAGCAGCTCATCTTTTGGAGAACTTGCCTGGTACCATGGGTTCAGTCTTCATCATAAGGCAGGTATGGCGCAATCCTAGCACTTGTGAGGTGGAGGCAAGAGGGTCAGGGTTCAAGGTTATCCTCAGTTGCATATCTGGCTCTAGGCCAGCCAGAGTTACAGGAAACCTCTGTCTGTCTGTCTCTGTCTCTGTCTCTTTGTGTCTGTCTGTCTGTCTGTCTGTCTGTCTGTCTCTCTCTCTCTCTCTCTCTCTCTCTCTCTCTCTCTCTGTCTCTCGTTTTCCAGACAGGGTTTTTCTGTAGACCAGGCTGTCCTTGAACTCAGAACCACCTGCCTCTGCCTCTGAGTGCTGGGATAAAGGTATGTGTCACCATGCCTAGCCAAGACCCTCTCCCTCAAAATTAATTTCAAGTCAGGCATAATGACACATGTTTATATTCAGGTGGCTAGAACTTGAAGATAGCTGTGTGTTAAAGGCCAACCTGGGCTACATAACAAGATTGCCTTTGTTGGGGATCAGGAATCTCCATACAAACCATAAACACTGTTCTCAGTTAAGCAAGAATAGTTTATTGAATGAATATCCCAAAACTGAATATTCAGGACCACAAAAAGGACTTGGGAGCCTAATTTTATGGTATCAGTGTGTCCTCAGGGCAGGCTTATAAAGGAAAACACACACACACACACACACACACACACACACACACACACACACTGAGCTCATATGTAGGTGTAGGAATTGCTGCTCAGTGGCCAGCTCTGACTCAAGCTGTTTCAGACATAACAATTCATATTGACCTTTGATTTTTATGGGCCCAACGTAAAGCTTTGTGGAACTTCTTAAGATTAACATACCTCATAAAAAACATACAAGGTGGTATGTGGTTAGCACAAACCTGAGTCAAGTTATTTTTCTATGTCAGTGACTGGCAGGCGTTTTACAGCAATATGAAATAGTTGGCAGGTGGGAAACAAAATGGCTACATATGTGTTGGAGAGGGCAAACCTCAACACCTTAAGTAAGAAACTACATTTAAAAAATAAAGTTAAATAAAAAGTAAACTCTGGCTGGGCAGTGTTGGCACATGCCTTTAATCCTGCACTTGGGAGGCAGAGGCAGGTGGATTTCTGAGTTCGAGACCAGCCTGATCTACAGAGTGAGTTCCAGGATAGCCAGGGCTACACAGAGAAACCCTTTCTTGAACCCCACCCCCCTAGCACACACACACACACACACACACACAAAGTAAACTCTGGGAACTGAGAGTTACTGGGGTAGAGTGGTTGCTTAGCAGATGCAAGGCTTTGATTGGATCTCCACTTCTCTAATGAAAAAAATATGCTTGAAGGAAAATACACAGAACTCTTAATAATAGTTCCCGAGAGTTAGGATAGAGCATGGGAATAGTGCACAAGGGAATTCAATGTTTGTGTTTGTGTTCCGTGGTTATTTTTTATTCAGATCCTGTAGTGGGGCTAGGGATCTAGCTCACTTAGCTGAGTACTCACTCACCAATACCCTGGAAGGTGTTCAGTCCCTGGCACCTAATAAAGTGGACACAGATGCATGCCTGTAATCCTAGCACTGGTGACAGTGGCAGAAGAATCAGAGGCTTATGCTCGTCCTTGGATAAATGAAGCCCTATCTAAAAAAAAAAAAAATCAGGTTTGAGGGGCTGGGGAGATGACTCAGTGGTTAAGAGCACGAACTGCTCTTCCAGGGGACCAGGGTTCAATTCCCAGCACCCACATGGCAGTTTCTACCTGTCTGTAACTCCTGTTTCAGGGAATCTGACCCCTTCACAAAGACATACATGCAGGCAAAATACCAATGCACATAAAATAAAAATAATAAAAAAATCAGGTTGCCTTTATAAGCAGACAAAATAGTAAGAGCACTTGCTAAAACTGTGCCATTGGGGCTGGAGAGATGGCTTAGTGGTTATGAATATTTGTGACTCATGAAAGGCTCTATCATGAGGAGCTAAGCTCACATCTCAACACCTACATTGGGCAGCTCACAAATACCTTTACTCTAGCTTCACGGGACTCAATGCTCTCTTCTGAGTTCATCAGGCACTGGCACTTGTCTGCATATATCACACACATGTACACGCATACAAGAATAAAAAGAATAGATAAATCCTGTTTTAAGTGCCTTTTTTCTTTCTCTTTCTCTCTCTCTCTTCCTTTCTTTCTCTCCTTTCTCTTGGTCTGGTTCTGTTTGTTTTTCTAGACAAGGTTTCTCTGTATAGCCCTGGCTGTCCTGGAATTCGTTCTGTAGACCAGGCTGGCCTACAATTAGGAGCTCTGCTGACTCCGCCTCCCAAGTGCTGGGATCAAAGGAGTGCACGGCTAGGGCCCAGCTAAGTCATTTTCTTTCTTTTTTCTTTAATGTGTGTGGCTGTTTTGTATGCAAGTATGTCTGTGCACCACCACCTGTGTGCCTGGTACTCAGAAAAGAGAGAGTTTCTGATTAGTTGGAACTGGAGTTGCAGCTTGTGGTGGGCCACTATGTAGTTGCTGGAAATCAAATCAGGGTCGTCTATAAGAGCAGCTAGAGTTCTTAACTGCTGAACCATCTTTCCAGGTCTCTATATTTAGTCTTATGAGCTATTTCTGGAGAAGTATTGATATCTGCTTTCTGTTGGTGTCCTAGTTAGGGTTTCTGTTGCTGCAAAGAAACACCACGACAAAAAACAAGTTGAGGCCATGGAGGGGTGCTGCTTACTGGCTTGCTCCCCTAGGATTATTTCGCTTGATTTCTTATAGAATCCAGGACCATCAACCTAGGAATGACCCCATGCACAATGGCCTGGGGCCCTCACACATCAATCACCAATTAAGAAAATGCCCTACAGACTTGCTTACAGCCTAATCTTATGGAGGCATTTTCTCCCTTGGGGTTCTCCCCTCTCAGATGGATTCTAGCCTCTGTCAAGCCAACATAAAATTAGCCAGCACAGTTGGAGTGTGTTGCTTTTTGTTTGTTTCATTGATTGATTGGTTTTTGTGACAGTTGCATTTATCTCAGACTGGCCTCAAACTCATATACGAGCCTCTGATCCTCCTCCAGCCTCTACCTCTGGAGTACATCACTATACCAGGGGATCTAACCCAGTCCTTTATGCATGTTAGACAGGCAGTCTGCCTTGTGTCTGTTTGTTGATTCTTTCAGGTTGTTGCATAAAGGAGTTACACTTAGTCCAAGAACATAATACAAGCTTTGAGGTTTTAAAGCTCGTGGCAAGGGACAGAAGGGATATTCTACTCCTTGCAAGGAAATCATCACCGAAACTTCAGAGAGCCATAAGCATTTGGAAACTCATGAATGGTCAGCTGATTGTCCTTAGCCTGTGCAACTTCTATCAGGAACTGTCCTATGTTCTTACTCTTCTCATCCTGCAGCTGAATTCCTTCATATTCTGGAGGCTCTAGTATAGCACCATGGCAGGCAAATTCATTCCTAAAGACCTTCAGTAGTTTCTTTTTATGGTAACTATTGGCAAACCCTTGAAAAGTAATAAGGGGGGTGGGGACTGGAGAGATGGCTCAGTGGTTAAGACCACTGACTGCTCTAGCAGAGGTCCTGGGTTCAATTCCCAGCAAGCACATGGTGGCTCACAACCATTTGTACAGCTACAGTATACTCATAAACATAACATAAATAAATAAATCCTTTAAAAAAGAAAAAAGAAAAATAGTAAGGGTCTCTGTTGGATTGTTAATATATGGATTGAATCCTCAGTGCTGGCAGGCAGCAAGCAGGTCATCACGCTCACTTGCATCATCAAAGGGCTCCAAAGAATGTAGGTTCTGGATAGTGGACATTCAGTAGGATTCCTTTCCATGGGTGGAAAGGCCAATGGAAGGCAGTTGTACCTGTGTTGGGGCGTGGGGAGTGTAGGGAAGTGAGAGCACTCTAGGAGGAGCAGGCAGCTGAGGACTCCAAGGTGGGTCAGTGACTCTTTTTTTTTTTTATTGCATTTATTTATTTGCTTGTGTGTGTGTGTGTGTGTGTGTTTTGTTTTGTTTCTTTCTCAAGACAGGGTTTCTCTGCGTAGCCCTGGTTGTCCTAGAACTCTCTGTAGACCAGGCTCGCCTCAAACTCAGAAACACGCCTGTCTCTGCCTCCCAAGTGCTGGGATTAAAGCTGTGTGCCAACACTGCCCAGCTCTGTGTGTTTGTTTTTGAGACTGGGTCTCACTGCATGATATTGGCTAGCCTGAAACTCACAGACACCCTCCAGCCTCCGCCACTCTCCAGCCCTGCTCTGTCTAGGTAATTCTGCTATCACACCTGCTTGAACTTATTATTAGTATGGAGCCAAGATGATCCTTGAACTCCTGACTCTCCTGCCTCCACCTCTTGAGCATTAGAGTCATAGGCATTTACTACCATGCCTGGTCTAATAGTTCTACTTTTAGAAAGAGATTCAGACAGGTCAGAAAGGTCTCTCAGCACAGGTCCAGGATCCTGCCTGTGGTAGAGAGGCAGGACCAATTATGCTTTGCTATGAGGTCATCTTGGAAGCTTGGGATTGGTGTTTGTATATTAACTAACCTCCCTCAGCATCCTTTGTGCTAATGGTGACCTCGGCATCCTAAGACTTTCCCAGCTCCAAGTCTTGGCAGATGTGGGAACCTTCCCGGAACGGGCAGCACAGTGGTGGGAGTGGCCAGCCAATCGCTCAAGCCCGGAAGCCTGCTGCCCTCCCTCACTGCCTCCTTTCTCCCTCCCCAGGCTGTGACAGCTGCTACCCAAGCCCAGACTCATATCAAGGGTGATTGAGTTCAAGTTACACCATCATCACGTGACCTGGTGGCCCAGAACCCGAGTAAAGCTGGGGATCTATGAACCCTTGAGCTTGAAGCTGGATGGATCTTGCTTTTACAAGGGAGAGGAATGGAGTTCGCAGAAGGGGCTTGGTGTCAGGGCACAACAATAGTGACAGCACTGAACTTCTTTTCCCCACCCCCTCAAGTTAACAACTTGGGTGAGAACATTTCCAACTTTATCTTTGGACTCCTCTAGATTAGGGTTTCTTCTTCTTCTTCTTCTTCTTCTTCTTCTTCTTCTTCTTCTTCTTCTTCTTCTTCTTCTTCTTCTTCTTCTTTAAATGCTTTTTACTTATAAATAAGTATGTGTCTGTCTATGAGGACAGAGATGATCAGCTCACCCGGACCTAGAGTTACAGACTCTTGCCTGACGTGTGTGGTGGAAACTGAACTTGGGTCTTTTGCAAGAAGACTATGTGCCTTTCATCACTGAGGCATCTCTTCAGCCTCTAGATTAGGATTTCTTAAAACTTTTCCACTCCTAACCCTCTCTCACCAGAGATTTTTTGTTTTTTACATGACCCCAGGTCTACAGCTATATATAATAGCATACAAATAAAACATTTGCTGATAATAAACCATTAAGAATTTTTCGTTTGTTTGTTTTTGGTATAGGTAAGAAAGTGAGACAGAATCTTGTTTTGCAGTCCAGTCTGCCCTAGAACTCATAATGTAATTTATTTTAAAACTTTTTTTGTGACAGCCAGGGCTATACAGATAAACTCTGTCTTGGAAAAAAAAAACAAAAAAAAAACCAACCAACAAACAAACAAACAAAACAACTTTTTTGCTGGGTGTGGTGGTTCAGGGCTGAAATTCTAGCACTCAGGAGGTAGAGGCCAGATCAAGGGCATTCTTCACTTCATATACTAGCCTTGCCACATCAGACCCTACCTCAGAAAACCAAAACCAAAGCAGTGGGCTGGAGAGAAGGCTCACAAGTTAAGATCACTGATTGCTCTTCCACAGGATGAGTTCTTATATCAACACTTACACACCAGCTCACTATACTGTAACTCCAGTTCCTGGGGTTCTGGCGCCCTCTTCTGGAGTTTTGGGACACTGCATTCACATGGTGCACATACACACAGACAAAACACCTCTATATGTAGTTTTCCTTGTCTTTCTATCCTAACTAGTAAAGAATGCACAAACAACTTTGTTAGGGAGATCACACAGATGTGTAAACTAAGGATCAGGTAGATGTGTTTGCTTGAGTCCTCCTCAGGTAGAAAAAGGTAGAACTGAGGAACTCTTAGAGTTTGAACTGTCTGACCCCTTTGAACATCAGCCTGCTCTACATAGGGAGTTCCAGGCCAACCAGAACTTAGAAGTGAGACCTTATCTCAAACAAACAAACAAAGAAGCCTTCACTGTAACAAGCATTCTTCCAGATTGCAGGGGTAAAGCTGTAAACAAAGAGACAGAAGTCCCGGCACCCTTGTAGTGTAAGTCTTAGTAATGTTTGAGAAAATGACATGTGAAGATTGGTATTGGCCTGATACATATCACACACTCAGCAAATGGCAATTGCCATCTGCAGGGGAAAAGCCTGAAAACAGAAACTTGCTTGCATTACATTTAAGCTGCAAGCTCCTGAGAACAGCCTCTTGCCTACATCATTGGAACTTAAAGCCGGGCTTAGGGCAGAGTAGGGCTTGGCAAATATTGAAGAATGCGTCATCAAAAGTCAGAGATCAAACCAAGAGTGGTGGCCACGCCTTTGATCCCAGCACTTAAGAGGCAGAGGTAGGTGGATCTCTGGAGTTCAAGGCCAGCCTGGTCTACAGAGCAAGTTCCAGGACAGTCAGGGCTACACAGAGAAACCCTGTCTTGTAAAACAAAACAACAACAAATAAACAAATGAAAGAAAGAAGGAAAGAAAAAGAGAAAGAAAGATCAACATTGAAGTTTCTCTGCCTTTACTATGCTGTCTTTAAACCCACAGCTCAAACATAAACCACGTAGTGCAGATATGCCTTCTGCCCGTCTTTTGTATATTTCACACTTACCAGTGTTGAAAGGTAACTTCCTCAACACATCCCATGTTGTGATAGGTTCAGAATGTGGTTGGTATGTTAGCAAATCTGTGTTAAATCAATGAATGAACAAATCTTACCTATAGAGATTTGAGAAAATCCAGACATGGTGGTAAACACCTATGATTCCAGTACTCAGGAGGTTGACAGGGGAGGGCTGTGCACTCTAGGCAGGCGGATGCTACATCCTGTTCTTGTTTTGTTGAGAGGGGGGAGGGGAGATATTGAAGTGAAGGAAATAGCACTAGAAAGTTAATTCCAGTTCTTGGGGTTTTGTGTTGTGTGCTCTTTGTTTGTCTGTTTGTTTGAGACAGAGTAAGGTCTCACTGTATAACTGTGGCCTGGAACTTGCTCTGTTGACCAGGCTGTCCTTGAACTCACAGAGAGCTGCTGCCTCTGCTTCCTGCATGCTGCCATTATAGGTCTATGTTGCTATGCAATGAGGCTCTTACTTTCTACCTGACCCCAAGGTTAGGAGGAGATATACTAAGGAGATATACTAATTCCTAAGAACTTTGTGTTTAGTTATGGGTAGGTGTGTGTGTCTGTGGGTATGCGCGGGCAACTGCAGAGGGGAGGTAGCAGATCCCTGGAAGCTAGAGTTACAGGTGTGGTTATGAGCCACCTGATGTCCAAGCTGGAAACAATACTATGGTAGTTCCCTGAGGGAGCAGATCCTTAGTCTACCATCCAGAGCCCTCCCATTAGAGCCCTAGGGACACACCCCAGCTACATTGCATGAACCAGTCAATCTCCCCTGAACTCAGGCTTTCTTTCTACAATCCCCCAGCCTTAGCTCAGGACGGGACACACATCCTTTATCTCGCTCCCAGCCTAGTTCTCCTTTTGAGATTGGACTGGTTGGCCTTGGGCTGTGGTCAGGCAACTGAGGTTAGATAGTTCCTTCTCTTAGGTAGCTGCTGTTATTTCCTATTTTCATTTGAGTGCCTATTTTACCAGACAATGAACTCCTGAAGGTTAGGAACCCAGTCTGACTTATTTGACCACTAGATCTCAACCTGTCACTAGGAACTTGAGAGGTATTCAATTTATTCCTTGTGGCCAATGATTTCCTAAATGTTTTCTGAGTGTCGTGCATATCTTTGTATTTTTAGATCAGAAATCCCTGAGAGTTGGGACCTGATGTTCAGTTCTTTTCATCTCGCTCAGGATGTTCCATGTGCCTGAGCATAATAGGCACTGTTCATCACCCTCACTGAAGGATTCTGTTGGTGATTGTAGCCCTGCTCACAGTGATGTGTGAGTGCTCCAGCATGTGGACTTGGGGAAGTTCAAAGGACCTAGCTGGTTGCAAATCTAAGAGCAAGGAAAGAATCTGGTTTTGTGGTAAACTATCTCACGTCAGCTGAGATATAGTGCTTTCTAAAAAAAGCTTACAGCACATCCACTATGATTGGTGCAACACAGATGTTAGCGTGGCCCCTGTGCACATGAACACTACTCAAATCCATTCCATATTTCTAACTAGGAATGGTGTTCTATAGATGCCAAGACTCAGGAAACTGAAACAGGTTTCCATGAGTTTCAGGGCAGCGCAGGCTACATGGTGAGAGCCTGTCTCTATAAAAAAACAAACAAACAAACACGGGCTGGAGAGATGGCTCAATGGTTAAGAGCACTGAGTGGTCTTCCAGAGGTCCTAAGTTCAATTCCCAGCAGTTACATGGTGGCTCACAACCATCTGTAATGGGATCTGATGCCCTTTTCTGGCGTATCTGAAGACAGCTACAGTGTACTCACATTCATTAAATAAATCTTTAAAAGAAAAAGAGAAAGAAAGAAGGAAAGAAAAAGAAAAAGACAGGCCCTAGAGAGATGGATGGTTCAGTGGCTAAGATTAGGTGCTGTTTGAGTAAAGGATCTAAATTAACTTCTCCTCACCCCTGTAGGACTATTTACTATAATATCAACCCCACACCTTCTTCTAGACTCTATGGATATCTGTAATCATTTGCACACACTCCACCACACATACATATGCACATAATTAAAACTAAAGAAAATAAATCCTTAAATAAAATCAATACAAACCAGCAATAACCGAGCCTCCCAGATTTCAGGAGTCTATTCCCAAAGCCCCCACCAATACATAGCAACGGACACGAATGTGTACTCGAGCAGGAGGGAATTAAGTTAATAATACGTTAATAAATATGCACTTCTAAATGTCACCAAGTACTGGCTGTGCCAGTAGTTAGGGTGTTCTAACCAAGTGTCACACAGCACTGAAGATGAAATACAAGCTTGCTATCTTCAGAGTGATCTGCCCCAGCCTGCCTTTCCAGCTCTCTCTCCCACTTCTGGCCACATAGTTTGCACAGGCAATAATAATATAATAACAATGTCTTAAGCACATTGTCTCGTTTCATGCACCAATGCCTTCACATAAGTGTGTCTCTCTACTTCTTTCACCTTCATAACATTTAGATAATTCTTCCTTGTCTTTCAAGAACCAGGGAAAACAGTACATCTGAAAAAGTGTTGTAAGCCAGGCAGTGGTGGCGCTCGCCTTTAACCCCAGCAATTGGGAGGCAGAGGCAGGTGGATTTCTGAGTTCGAGGCCAGCCTGGTCTATAGAGTGAGTTCCAGGACAGCCAGGGCTACACAGAGAAACCCTGTCTTGAATAAAAAAACAAACAAAAATAAGTGTTGTAGAAGCCTTCTCTGATCCCACTGCCTTCCAGGCTGGCCTGGAACTTGCTATGTAGATCAGGGTGGCCTTAAACTCACAGAGATCCAGCTACCTCTGCCTCCAGGGTACTGGAATTAAAGGAATACCCTACCACACCCAGGTTGATTTTTGTGTATTTCTTTTGTTACGTTGGCACTGGGAAAACAACCCAGTGCTCAGTGCGACACAATCATTAACTCTTCAGCCGACATACGTTGCACGTCCCAGCTAAGCTGTTTGTTTTCGTTTTGAGACAGGTTTGCCAGATTGTCCAGTTTGGTCTCTTGACTTCTGGTGATCCTCCTGCCTCAGTGTGCTGCATAGTTTTATGTTAACTTGACACATGCTAAAGTCATCTGAAAGGAGGAAACCTTATTTGAGAACATGCCTCCATAGATTAGGCTGTAAGTAAGTCTGTTTCTCAACTAGTGATGGATGGGGGTGGGTCCAGTCCTGCCTGGGTGGTCCATGACAGGCTGAGCAAGCCAGGGGAGCAAGCCAGTAAGCAGCACCCCTCCACGGCCTGGGTGGCCTGGGTGTCAGTTTCTGCCTCCTGGTTTCTGCCCTGCTTGGGTTCCTGTCCTGCTTGGGTTCCTGCCCTGCTTGGGTTCCTGTCCTGCTTGGGTTCCTGTCCTGCTTGGGTTCCTGTCCTGCTTGGGTTCCTGCCCTGCTTGGGTTCCTGTCCTGACTTCCTTCAGTGATGGACTTTATGGATATGGAGGTTTAACCCTTTCCTCCACAAGTTGCTTTAGTTGTGTGTTTCATCAAAGACACTCAGGCTCCCAAGGGGCTGGAACTACAGGTGTAGGCCACTGCCCTGGGCCGACCGTGCTTCTGTAATGGCGGATCATGCTCTCTTTCTGTTATTTGTCTTCTCCTCCCAATACACTGGAGGGTAAGGGCTAGTTCTTGTCCATTTGTGTGTCCTCCAATGTTCAGTATACAGCAGGAAAAGTTTTCATTGGGCAGGTGATTCAGCAGAAAGAATGTAGAATAAAGAAGTCAGAATAGAATCCCTAGCCACTCTATGCTTTATCTTTTAGAATTTAAATATTTATGTTTTTAATTATTTTTCTGTGTTATGGGTGTATTCGCCTGCATGTATATCTGTGCCCAATGCATGAGGCTAGTGTCCATGAAGGCCCGAGGAGGACATCAGATCCTTTACGACTGGAGTTATGACAGTTATGAGCTGTCATGTGGGTGCTGGGAATGGAACTGGGTCCTCTGGAAGAGCAGCCAGCACTTTAAACCACTGAGCTATCCCTCTCCAGCCCCATCTCTCCTGCTCTGCTCCCTTCTCTCTCCAAGAAAGTGAAAGGGTCTCACTATGTGACTCCGACTGACTTAGAACTTTCTGTCTAGCCTAAGCTTATCTCAAACTCACAGCACTCCTTCTGCCCCAGCATCCCAAATGCTGTGATCACAGCCTTGAACATTTGTAGCCTGGTCTACAGAATTAAAAATTCCAGAGCCAAAGCCCTAACCTAGTCTAATTAAATTGGAATACTTGGATGATTAACTAAGGATTTATGGTTTTGGAAGCTCCATAGATTATTCTAATGGGAAGTCAGTGTTGCCGACTACTAGTTTAGGGGAAAATATCACAGCCTAAACTTAGGCTTCTTGAAGTGGGAGTATAAAAAAGGAGGGGAACAAACCAGGCTGTGGTGGCACACACTTTTAATCCCAGCACTTGGGAGGCAGAGGCAGGTGGATTTCTGAGTTCGAGGCCAGCCTGGTCTACAGAGTGAGTTCCAGGACAGCCAGGGCCATACAGAAAAACCCTGTCTGGAAAAACAAAAACAAAAAAACAAAAAAAAGGAGGGGAAGGAGCCATCTCCTCAGCCCCTTGACTTTGTCTTTTCTATCTAGGTTTGTTTTTATTTATTTTAATTTTTTTAAAACTTCTTCCCAAGACACTTCTTTTTTCTCTTCTTTTCTTTTTTTTTATGTGTATGAGTACACTGTAGCTGTACAGATGGCCGTGAGCTATCATGTGTGTGGCTGCTGGGAATTGAACTCAGGACCTTCTGCCGGCCCCGCTCACTCCGGCCTGCTCGCTCCAGCCTGCTCTCTCTGGCGTAATTCACTGTAGCTGTCTTCAGACACATCAGAAGAGGGTATCAATCTCATTATGGGTGGTTGTGAGCCACCATGTGGTTGCTGGGATCCGAACTCAGGACCTTCGGAAGAAGTCAGTGCTCTTACCCGCTGAGCCATCTCGCCAGCCCCCTCTTTCAGATTTTTTATTTTTAATCGTGTGAATGTATGTGTTTGGACATGAGCATGTGAGTTCAGAGGCCAGAGAGGATGCCAGATCCCCTGGAGCAGAGTTACAGATGGCTGTGAGTCATCCAACATGGGCGCTGAGAACTTCGGGTCTTCGGAAAAGCCCCAAGTGTTGCTAACCACTGAGCCATTTCACCAGCCTCTAGAGAAGATCCTTTATGGAAACTTCTGCTCTGAATCTTGGGTCCTCCTGAGTAGCTGGAAAGCAGCTCAGGGCCTTGTGCTGTTTACAGAGTGACAGCTGACATTTTCTCATAGTAAGATTGGTTCTCCATGTAGAGAGAGGAACTCACTTATTGTTAGTTAGTTCCCGAAAGATAGAAGACTTTCAGAGTAGTTCCTGCCCTCAAAGTTTCTGGCTGTGAATCTTTTTTTTTT
>NW_022196900.1:67636130-67638011 GCF_008632895.1 Mastomys coucha | reverse complement strand
CCTGCCTCTGCCTCCCAAGTGCTGGGTTTAAAGGCATGCGCCACCACCGCCCGGCAAAACTGGCTGTGAATCTTAAAAATAACAGCAAAGGAAGACATGTGTGAAGGTGTACACTTTTAATCCCAGAATTAGAAGGAGCCTGAACCATTGCATCTTCTTTTAAAATGTATTTGTTTACATTATTTTATTTAAGTGTGAGAGTGTAAGTACTATAGAGCAGCATTTATGATAATGTTCATATAGTCTTAGTCCCTCCCACCTTTCTTTCTTTCTTTCTTCCTTTCCTCCTCCTCCTCCTTCTTCTTTGTCTTCTTCTCCACCTCCTCCTCTTCCTCCTCCCCCTCCTTCTCGTTTTCCTCCTCCTCGTCCTCGTCCTCCTCCTCGTCCTCCTCCTCCTTCTCCTCCTCCTCCTCCTCCTCCTCCTCCTCCTCCTCTTCTCTTCTTCTTCTTCTTCTTCTTCTTCTTCTTCTTCTTCTTCTTCTTCTTCTTCTTCTTCTTCTTCTTCTTCTTCTTCTCCAACAACAGAAGACCAGACTGGCCTCAAACTCATCCTGCCTTGGCCTCCTGAGTGCTGTGATCACAGGCAGGAGTCATCACACCCCTTCCCCCCCGCCCCCAGTCAGCTCCTTTTTGAGTGTTTCTGGTGACCCTCAGCCTACATGGGATAGTTCTCACTCTTGGATTGTTCTTTGTTTGACTACAGTCTACTCTCCAGAAGCTTCCCATTGCTCCTATTGCTTTGGCTCTCTCCCATGGAGGCAGACAAGTCCAAGCAGTAGCTTAACAACCTGGGACTCTCCTTGGCTTGGGCTATGCACACACTTCTGTTCTAACAATTCACCTAGCAAACCCACTGACAATCTAGGACTCCCACCTGCAACAAACATGTCCTATTCACCACACTCTAAACAATGGGATAAGATCCTCCTCCTCCTGACAGCCATCAGATATAGGCACTTTCTACTTGATCATGTTGTAGATATGGGGACTGAGAGGCAATCAGCCTGGAGGAGGAGGAGGAGGAGGAGGAGGAGGAGAAGGATATTTTGAGACAAACCTCACTACGTAGCCCTGACTAGCCTGGAATTCACTGTGTAGATCAGGCTGGCCTAGAACTCACAGAGATTCACTTACCCCTGCCTCCCACATGCTGGGATTAGGACATGGGCCAGCTTGCATTAGTTTTGGGTGCAAGTGCAATAAGGCAAACTGTTCTCTGAGTAAACTTTCATGGAGAGTCTTCTATGTACCATCTTATGCCTATAATTAAAATCAGATGCATTATGGGAAGGGCCATGCACAGTAAGCAAAGACTTACATAATCTAGGTCTGTCAATCAAAAAAGAGAACTATCTATGCTGTTTCCTTCAGCAACCAAAAGCTTCCTTCTTTTGAACTGCATAAAACGAAACCCCAAACAACAATCAGGCCCTTTGAGTTACCTCATTCATGTGCCCTGCTGTCAATCTTTTAAAAATATTTACATTTATTTATTTACTGTATATACACAGAAGCCAGAGGATGACGTGGGGAAGTCAATTTTCTTCTTCCAACATGTGGGTCCCTGGGTTCAGACTGATCAGACTCAGGTCATCAAACTTGGAGGCAAGTACGTTTTCCTGCTAAGCTTTACCAAAGTCCTCAACATCAGTCTCCAATCTTGACAGTATATTTCTTTCTCATTTCTATTGCTGCTTTTTAAAAAAATAACATCCCCTGGGTACTTTGCAATCTATGGGAACCTTTGTTACAGTTCTTTGAATCTGGAAGCAGGCCAGGCGGTGGTGGCACACACCTTTAGTCCAAGCACTAGGGAGGCAGAGAGAGGTGGATTTCTGAGTTTGAGGCCAGCCTGTTCTATAGAGTGAGTTCCAGGACAGC
>NW_022196900.1:67635153-67636120 GCF_008632895.1 Mastomys coucha | reverse complement strand
TTAAGCTGTTTGAGACACCCTCTCAAAAACAAAAACATAACGACAAACCTTCACTGACTTAAAGTTATTTGATAAGTAAAGTTTATTTGGTAAGTAAAATTAATTTGTATGAATGAGAAATACTTTTATCGGTCCCCCTAATTTTAAGAGATTCTGTTATAGTATTTGTTTATTATTTTGTTTGTTTATTTGTATTTTTGTTTTGCTTTGTTTAAGACAGGGTGTGGTGACCCAGGGAGTGGCATGTTAGGAGGTGTGGCCTTGTTGGAGGAAGTGTTTCACTGTGTGGGTGGGCTTTGAGACCTTCCTCCTAGCTCCCTGGAAGCCATTCTCTCCTGGTTGCCTTCGAAACGAGATGCAGAACTCTCAGCTCCTTCTCCAGCACCATGTCTGTCTTCATGCTGCCGTGCTTGCTGCTATGATGATAATGGACTAAACCTCTGAAACTTTAAGCCAGCCCCAGTTAAATGCGGTCCTTTATAAAAAGTTGCCTTAGTCATGGTGTCTCTTCACAACAATGGAAACCCTAACTAAGACAGAAGTTGGTATCAGGGACTGGGGCATTGCTGTGATAGGCTTGACCATGCTTTTGTTTGGAAGTAGGTGGATTGTGGGACTTTGTATTTGGAAGGCAGTGGAATGCTTTAAGTGGAGCTTAATAGGCTGTCCTATTAAGAGTATGGAAGACATTGGTGCTGAGGGGGATTTGAACTGTGGAAGTCTGGCTCTAGAGGTTTCAGAGGAAAAGAAGTTTAGTATGTTGCATAGAGATTGTTTTTTTATGATGTTTTGGGGAAGAATGTGGCTACTTTTTGCCCTTGTCTGAAGAGCCTTCCCCAGGCTAAGGTGAAGAGACTCAGATTAATTGCATTGACAAAGAAGTCTCAAAAAAGTCCAGCATAGCCGGGCGGTGGTGGTGCACACCTTTAATCCCAGCACTTGGGAGGCAGAGGCAGGTGGATTTCTG
>NW_022196900.1:67623260-67635026 GCF_008632895.1 Mastomys coucha | reverse complement strand
AAAAAAAAAAAAAAAAAAAAAAAAGTCCAGCATAGACTTGGTCCTCTGTTCTACTCTCATTAAGAGCATTTTGATTAAGTGTAGCAAACTTAGAAAGTATAAAAACAAAATGTATGGTTCAAAGAGTAAAGAGGCACCAGGAAGTGGAATGAAGCTAAGTCCTGTGTTCAAGGATATTAAGTAGAAATAAGGGAATGGTCAAGATCCCACCCAGCTAAACTTATGCATTTGTAGTTGTATGAGGGAGAACTATATCATGTTAGATTTATTATGACCTGGTTATTGTTTTCATTTAGATAGAAGGAGATATGATTATGTGTCAAGTTGACAAAGCATGGATTGTGATGGCTATTCTTGGTTTTCAACTTAACTAAGATCTATAATGAAAAGCTTAGGTCCAGGCATGGTTGTATAAACTTAATCTCAGGAGACAGAGGCAAGATCTCTGAGTTCAAGGCCAGCCTGGTATAGAGCAAGTTCCAGGTAAAGTAAAGCTTAAGTCCAGGCATGGTTGCACATGACTTTAATCCAAGCACTCAGGAGACAGAGCCATGCAGACATCTGAGTTTAAGGTCAACCTTCAGAGCAGGTTCCAGGACAGTGAAGCTTAGGCAGTGAAGGAGTTGGAAAACAGAAAGCTAGTGATAATGTAATAGAACAAGGAGGCCATGTTCCAGCTCCAGAAGCAGCAGAACTTGGCAACTTTGGTCATGTGGCTCTGGCTTCAGAGTCAAGAATAGAAGGGACTACTGGGAAAATTGATGCTAGTTAGCTGGAGATAAGAAATTAGTGGTGATTAAGAAGAGACCAGCATCACTGAGGTGAAATCTTCTGGGAAGTGTTTTCTGAGAGCACAAAGAAGCTGTGTTTTAGAGATAGCCAAGGTTGTTCCTCATGCTGCAGCTGTACCTGGTAATGTGTAAGAGTCATCCAGGTGGTACTGGTTTTGAAGGCATGAAGGGGCCATGAAGCTTGGCACTGTGAGAGGCAAGGGAAGGGCATTGGTGAAGGTGCAGCCTCAGTTGCAGTTGAAGGCCCAGGACTGAAGGGGTCATGCAAAAAATCTGAAGCTTGGCACCATGAAGGGAGCCTGTGAAAGGCTATTGGTGAAGCCTAATTGCAGCAGAAGACTCCAGTGAATAATAATAGCAGTGATGGAGTGGAGTCAACCAGAACCTAGAAGGCAGAGCTGAAGAAGTGACCCAAACCCTTTGGAGGAGCTCAGAAGATCATGTGTGGGTCCCAGACATTGGAACAAAAAGCTGTAAAGTTGAAGTTGCCTTGGATACCCCAGAATGTTATAAATAATAGTGCCATGGGTTACCTGCTGAGGATAGCTGCTAACAGGGAGTGGAACGAGCCCAAGAGAATGAAATTTGATGTTGCTGAATGCCAGATCTGCCAACAGAAGTCAACAAGAATGAAAGGAGTTGGAGATATGAAGAATGCTTTGATATCAGACATGGAGACACGGAGTTTGGAATTTGGCCAGCTGGTTTTGGTCTTGCTTTGGACTAGTATTTCTTGCTATGATGTTTTGGGACAGTAATGTATATCCTGTGTCATTGTCTTAGTTAGAGTTTTACTGCTGTGAACAGACACCATGACCAAGGCAACTCTTATAAGGACAACATTTAATTGGGGACCTACAGGCTCAGAGGTTCAGTCCATTATCATTAAGGTGGGAGCATGGCAGCATCCAGGCAGACATGTTTCAAGAGGAGCTGAGAGTTCTACATCTTCATCTGAAGGCTGCTAGGAGAAAACTGGCTTCCAGGGAGCTAGGTTGAGGGTCTTAAAGCCCACGCCTGCAATAACACACTCCAACAGGGCCACACCTTCTAATAGTGCCACTCCCTGGGCCAACCATATTCAAACCATCACAGCCATGATATGTTGGAAGTATGTGATCTGCTTTTTGATATTGATTTTATAGGGGACTATAGTTAAGAGATTGATTGAAGCCGGGCAGTGGTGGTGCATGGCTTTAATCCCAGCACTTTGGAGGCAGAGGCAGGTGGATTTCTGAGTTCAAGGTCAGCCTGGTCTACAGAGTGAGTTCCAGGACAGCCAGGGCTACACAGAGAAACCCTGTCTCAAAAAACCAAAAACAAACAAACAAACAAAAAAGAGTTGCCTTGGTCATGGTCTCTTCGTAGCAATGGAAACACGAGGTTTCTTTGTGTAGCTCTGGCTGTTCTGGAACTTGCTCTGTAGACCAGACTAGCCCTGAACTCACCTGCCTCTGCCTCCTGAGTACTGGAATTAAAGGTGTGCGCCACTATACCTGGCCTTGTTATTTAGTCTTGATTGGCCTAGTGCTGTGTAACTCAGAATGGTCTACAACTCACAGCAATTCTCTTCTCTCAGCCTGCAAAGTGCTGGGATTACAGATGTAATCCCATATTACACCATGACCAAGGCAACTCTTATAAGGACAACATTTAATTGGGGACCTACAGGTTCAGAGATCCATTAATTGGGGTTCTACAGGTTCAGAGGTTCAGTCCATTATCATTAAGGTGGGAGCATGGAAGCTCTTGCGTATTCTTACTGGGTTAATTAGAACTAGATAAGTGGCCACTCATCACAAGATTGGTGACCACAATGAAACTCCTCTGGCAAGCAGAGCTTATAACTTAATGTGAAGAAGTAGTTTTCTATAGCAGTTTAACAAAATTGCTTCAGAATAATTAAAATAAACTTTCTGTTATTTTGGGAAAGCTGTGCTCATTTTGATAAAGGAAGGATTCAAAGCATTTTAAAAAAAAAATCAAAAAACTTAAATCCAATGATAATTCTCCACTATACTTTCCTTTTCTTTTTTAAGAAATTAATGTTAATGCTTAATCCAGTGGTCTGTGCTCTCAAAACTTCTGTATCCTTTTATTATACCAAGCTACAGGCTCTGGTATTTTGTTTGTTTGTTTTGTTTTGTTTTGTTTTTTTTCGAGACAGGGTTTCTCTGTGTAGCCCTGGCTGCCCTGGATCTCACTCTGTAGACCAGGCTGGCCTCAAACTCAGAAGTCTGCCTGCCTCTGCCTCCCAAGTGCTGGGATTAAAGGCGTGTGCCACCACTGCCGGGTGAGGCTCTGGTCTTAACCTGATTATAATTGAGTCTCACCTATGATATTCAGGTAGTATTGTTTAGAGCCTATTTCACTGTGGAATAGAGCTTAAGGTTCAGGTGAGTACCCCCAGCCACTGAAGTGGTTCTGGTCTTCTGTGGCTCCTTTTTGAATCTGGAAACAGGATCTCTGGTATGGTTGTCTCTGATAGTGTCATTGATGTATTCAGTGACATGAAAGTGCACAAGTTGTCAGAGGAAGTAAAGAAGCAGAAGAGGGGCTGGAGAGACGACTAAGCGGTTAAGAGCACTGACTGCTCTTCCAAAGGTCCTGAGTTCAAATCCCAGTAACCACATGGTGGCTTACAACCATCTGTAACAAGATCTAACACCCTCTTCTGGAGTGTCTGAAGACAGCTACAGTGTATGTACATATAATAAATAAATCTAAAAAAAAAAAAAGAAAGAAAGAAAGAAAGAAAGAAAATGCATTTAAAAAAAGAAAAAGAAGCAGAAGAAGGTAGTGTTCTTCTGCCTGAGTGAGGCCAAAAATGTCCTCCAGGAAGAGGCAGGGAGACCCTGGCAGGTGATGTGGGCCAAGAGTGGGCATCACCTACTCATCTTTGTCAGACAACTGCAGCTTTGAGCTCTAGGATGCAACCTAATGGACCAAGGAGAGGAAGATGTGTGATCTGTGCTCTGTGTCTGAACCCCTTGTGAATTACCACCCTGTGGTGAACAGGAATGACCCCCATAGACTCATGTGTTTGAAGAGGCATTATTAGGAGGTGTGGCTTTGGTGGAGTGGGTGTGGCCTTGGTGGAGGAAGTGTGTTCCTGGGGCTGGGCTTTGAAGTTTCAGATGCTTATGATGGGCCCTCTGCTCCTCCCCTAGCACCATGTCTACTTATGTGCTGCTGTGCTTCCCATCATGATGGTATGGATTAAACCTTTGAAACTGTAGGCCAGCCCCAATTAAATGTTTTCATTATAAGATTTGCCATGGTCGTGGTGACTCTTCATAACAATAAAACCCTAAAACACCCCTTAAGAGCAAAGGATGCTATCAAGAGGAAGCTGACATGGATCAAGCATAAATTATAATTAAGCCACTCGGAGGAAGCCAAGGCCAATCCTGGCAGAAAAGCTAGGAGGCAAGACTGTTATCTCCCTGGAAGGCAAGGCTTGGTGCATCTCTTCCAGCTCCCTTCCAGCAAATTTGTCCCCCAGGCTGGGGAAATCTCAGTGGTCAAACAAATCCCTGATCTCTGTGCTGTGAAAAGAATAATCTCTGTGTTGCTCTAAGGAACACAGGGACAAAGTGAAAATAACTGGTCAATGTTAGGGGGCGTCTACCTGAGAAGGCTGCTCTGACATGGCTTTAAGCCTTTATTAGCCAGCCAGCCACTACACTGGGTGCTCAGAATCTCAGTGTAGCTCCTGCCTTTCTCAGGTTGAGCTTTTTTTTTTTTTTTTTAAAGATTTATTTAATGCTGTATGTAAGTACAATGTAGCTGTCTTCAGATGCACCAGAAGAGGGCGTCAGATCTCATTACGGATGGTTGTAAGCCACCATGTGGTTGCTGGGATTTGAACTCAGGACCTTCAGAAGAGCAGTTGGTGCTCTTACCTACTGAGCCATCTCACCAGCCCCAGGTTGAGCTTTTAAGCCAAAAACCATGACCTGGGTTGACATACTTTACCAAACAAGAACAGTTAGCCAGAAGTGGAACTATAGAAGCTAAAAGCAAGGTTAGTACATTCAGAGACTTTGCAGAGCTCTGGGCTTTGATGGATTAGGCCTTCGTTTTAGTTTGGGCAGGTGGGCTGTCTATGTGCTGAGTTTTATAGCCTGAATGGCACTTCCATCATGGAATTGTGCTAAGGTCTGAGGCCCTGTTATAGTCAAGATTTCTTCTTGTAAAAAAGGATGTGGTTAGACCCCAAAGCAGGCATCTGTCTTTATCCCTAACTTAAGTGGTATCTTATCCCATTAGGGTGAGTTACACTTCATGCTCTAAGGAAATTGGCTAATAGGTACAAGGGAAAGGGGGAGATTCAAGGGATACTGACTCTTGTAGAACTAACTACCTTAATAGAAAAAAAAGTTTTCTTTTACACCTGGACCAAACTCCTCTATCTATCCTTGACAGTTCTGGCCTCCCACAAACCACATTTGTTCTTCTGGTTTTCCTGGGGTTTAGAGCAGACTACACTAACTTTCTTTTTCTTTTCTTTCTTTCTTTTTTTTGAGATGGTCTCATGTAGCATCCTTGAACTTGGCTTGTAATTAAGGATGACCTTGAGCTCTTGATCTTCCTGCTGTAACCTTCCATGTGCTGGGGTTTCAGAGCTGGGCCCCCACCCTCTCTTTTTATTTTCTGACACATAATTTCTCTATGTAATCCTGGGTGTCTTGGAACTTGCTCTGTAGACCAGGCTAGCCTTGTAATAAGAGATCCACCTGTCTCTGTCTTCTCCTGTCTTCTGAGTGCTGGGGTCAAAGTTGTGTACCAATGTGCTTGATGTTTAATTTTGGCTTTATTAGATATACCTTAATATGTATCCTAGGTTGGCCTTGAACTTATGACCTTCCTGCCTTTGCCTCTTGAATGTTAGGACTGTAGGCATGTGCTACCATATTTACCTTCTATTATTTTCTTGTATTGTATGTACACGTGTGTGTAGGCATGTGTGCCATGACACACATGGAGGTCAGGGGACAGTTTGTGGGAGTCAGTTCTCTTCTTCCACCATGTAAGTCCTAGTGGCTGGGACTGAGGTTGCCTGATGCAGTGGGGCCTTCGTCTACTGAACCATTTCACTAGCCCTTCTATTTCTTTTTCAGTCAATTCATATTTTCTGCACATTATACCTGTTGGGTTTTTATTTTATTGAGTTAAGTTCTGTATATAAATGTGAATAGTCCCCGTCTTCCTAAGATGTAGTCATTTGTTCCTTGCTTCCCCATATGTTGACCTTTTGTCCAATAGACTTTTATTTCTATACACTGTAACAGGACCCCAGACCTTAGTACAACTGACTCCATGATGGAAGTACTATAAAAGTCAGGCAATGGCCAGGCAGTGGTGGGGGATACCTTTAATCCCAGCACTGGTGAGGCAGAGGCAGACAGATTTCTAAGTTTGCTCTGGCCCTACTCACTCTGGTGTAATTCACTGTAGCCGTCTTTAGATCTCATTAAGGGTGGTTGTGAGCCACCATGTGGTTTCTGGGATCTTAACTCAGGACCTTCGGAAGAGCAGTCAGTGCTCTTACCCGCTACATCTCGCCAGCCCTGTTTTTTGTTTTTCAAGACAGGGTCTCTACCTCTGTAGACCAGGCTAGCCTTGAACTCAGAGATCTGCCTTCTTCTGCCTCTAAAGACCTGTGCCATCACTGTCCAGCTTTTCAGATAAGATCTTACTGTGTAGCCCTAGCTAGTCTAGAACTCATAGTATAGATCAGACCACCCTGGGATTCACAAGGATCCCACCGTCTCTGACTCCTGAATGCTGGAATTAAAGGAGCATGTTACCATACTTAGCTTTACTTTTATTTATTTATTTATTTTTTGAGATAAGATCTTGGCTTTTTTATAGCTAGGCTGGCCTAGAACTTGTTAAGCAGCCTACTGAGTCCTGCCTGGCTATGTGGAAGGGATGGCATGACATGGTTTCCTGCCTCTGGATCAGAGCCAGCAGGGCATGGGCCTCCATAAGTGTTGACAGTTGCTAGGCATGAAGCTTGTTTGTATGACAAAATATATGTTTTACTTCATGTTCCTCCTTTGGGAAATATTCTCCCTGCCAAGGTTATCAGGCAATGTACTCTCTGCCAAGGTTAATTACTTCATGATAATCAGAGTCAACATGAGTCCAGGAGTGTGGTCTAATGTCTCAGCAAAATGGTAAATACTGACAACTTCAGGACATCCCTTAAGAGTATGGAAAAGAACTTGAGTAAACATGTGTTCAAAAATATATAATTTCTCAACTATACGAAATATAAGGGTGCAGTATAAATTGTATAAGGAACTTCACAGATCTATAGGAACAGAAGCAGCTGCATGTCAGAAAGATACAAAGGCAGGCAGATTCCTGAGTTCAAGGTCAGCCTGGAACAGATTGAATTCAGGTTCAGGCATGGTCCGAATGGTAATCTCAGGTTGGGATCCCACCCAGCTTGGTTATTGTCAGTGCTTACAAAGACAGGCAGATCTCTGAATTCATTTGCAAAGTTAAGGGGCAAAACGTACTTGCTGTCCTTTTCTTAAGAGGCCGAGGCTAAGGTCCGATGGGAAGGTCAAAAGGGAACTTGAAGTAAATGACTGAATTGATATGCAAATAAAAGATGGAACTTTTTGGAGATCTTTGGAGAACGAATTAAGAATTTTTTTTTTTTTTTTTTAGATTTCTGATTTTGTCAGAAAATCCATGAAGAGTGAACAAAGCTCTTTTAGAATTTTTTCTAACTGGATTTCTGACCTTGGTCGGAAATCCCAAGAATTACTTAGAGAGTTAACACAGTTCTTTTAGAATCTTTTTTAGAAAATCCAAGAACATTTTTCATAGTAGTTTTTCTGATTCTGGTCAGAAAATCCATGACCTACCCAGAGAAGTTTTAGAATTTTTTTCTAGAAAGAGAGAGGCGTCTCAGTAGAGAGCTATCTCAAGCAGAGACTGCACAGGAGTTATGTATGTACAGAGAGCTGCATAGGGAGCCACCTGGAGCAGATTACAAGGCTACCAGCTTGCATTCAAGATTTGACTTCAAGGCCTTTTGCTGCTCCCAAACACCCCTTTCTGAGGACCCCCAACCAAGCTGAGAGAGAAGGGATAGGGCTGGTGAGATCAGTGGTGGGTGCTCACTGTGCTTCTAAGCCTGCTGACCTGAGTTTGATCCCTGGGTTGCATATGATGAAGGAAGCCAGCCACCAAAAGATATTCTCTGACTTCCATGCTCCATGGCACACATGTATGTACACACACACACACACACACACACACACACACACACACACGGTGGAGCACAATAAAGGAAAAAACCTTATATTAACCTCTGGCTTCCACATGTGCATGTGAACCTGCACACACCATATATATAAGGGAAAAGCAGAGTGTAGTGATACACAATTTTAATTTCACTTTTAATGTAGAAGTAGATGGATCTCTGTGAGTTAGAGGCTCGCTTTGTCTTTATAGTGAGCTCCAGGCCAGCTAGTAAGACCTAATAAAACAAAACACCATCATATGGGCTGGACATGCTCAGTGGGAGAGCACTTGCCTAGCATATCTGACCTGTCTGGGGCTCAATCCCTGGATGGACACGGACACGGACACACACACACACACACACACACACACACACCCCGACCTTCAGTGTAGTTCAGCTAATTTAAACTTATTCCTGTCTACCTTACTAATAAATGAGACTCAGACTATGGTTATTTTATTTGGTTTTGACAATTACTGGGGGGTAACCCCCAATCTACTTTTCTAGCTGCTGGTCTGGCTACTTCCCTAGCAGTGTACCCCAAATACTTGCTGTTTCTCTTGGCCATGAGCTCATGATTTATCTCTTTTCATGGCAGCTTCTTCTTGCTCTCCCTCTTCTTCCTCTTCCTTCTCCTCCTCTTCCTTCTCTCTCTCTCTCACTCACACATCCTCCTTCTCTCAATCTTGTCTTTTCTCTCTCTCTCTCTCTCTCTCTCTCTCTCTCTCTCTCTCTGCAACCATCAACCAGGTAACTCAAAACCTGCCTACCTCTAATCCCTCCAGTAATTGGCTGTATTATTTTTATTTAACCAATAGCTTTAAGTTAAGGAACAAGGTTCGCACAACAAAAGCTGGTGAACGTGAGAATTGTCTCTTAGACCTACTCCTACAGAATTTAGCATTCCAATACACAGCAGCAGACCAAACCTCAACACTAGAATAATCACATTCCCAGAGATTAAAATGTAGGAGGACTATGCTAGCTTTGGGTGTGCCTCAGTGGTAGAGAGCTTGCATAGTGTGTGTGATGCCATCAACTTAATATCCAGCACTGCAGCAACCTGGACAAAAAGGTAGCGCAGTGCTTGCCAAGGGACGATGAGAAAGAATAGGGGCATAGACATTCAGTTTTGCAAGAGCAGCAGAGTCTGAGTAACTGAGGATGTTGCCCAAGAAGAGAGCACTTGCACAGGATGCGTGAAGCCCTGTAGTTAATTCCCAGTACCACAAACAAGGTGGAAACAAGCAAGTGACAAGCTTCTGGAAGTGCCTGTTTGGTGATGGCTTCACCAGTACTTAGTGCTGCCTGAACTGGATACTTGATAGTGATTAAAATGGAAGATGGCCCAGCGGCAAGAGGCCAGGGTTAGGGTTAGGTCTCCAGAAGAAACAGTGACACATTTCCTCTAACAAGGCCACTCTTCCTAATATCACCAACCCCCATAGGCCAAGCATTCAAACAGAGGAGTCTATGGGGGCCATACCTATTCAAACCACCAAAGCAGAGAAATGGAGAGTTGAAGCCAATCGGGACTACATAGTGAATTCAAGGCAAGCCTGGGCTACAGAAAGGAAAAAGCATAGAAGTGTAGTTATAGGTGGTCTGGAAGTCATTGTCAGTGATGGAAACTTATATAGATGTTCTGTTTTGTCCATTTGATTTGTCAGTGATTTGAAAGCAAAAATGATTAGTTAAATGAGCATGAGGAAGGAAGTATGGGAGGCCTGAGAAGAGGGACTTGAAGTACCATCTAGAGGATGGAAAAGTATAGCGTAGCCAAGCACCATCTGAACATAAGATCAAAGGAAGGAGAGGCATTCAAACGACAGTATGCTTTGGGGTTTCCCCCAAACTGAGGCGTCAGTACAGGTTCAGGATTGGAGCTTTAAAAAACACATTTTATGCTGGGCGGTGGTGGCACATGCCTTTAATCCCAGCACTTAGAAGGCAGAGGCAGGTGGATTTCTGAGTTCGAGGCCAGCCTGGTCTACAGAGTGAGTTCCAGGACAGCCAGGACTACACAGAGAAACCCTGTCTCAAAAAAACAAAAACAAAAAACAAGAAACAAAACAAAACAAAACCCTAAAAACCAACCAACCAACCAACCAAAAAAAAAAACCACACATTTTATTTTATATGTATGAGTGTTTTGCCTTCATGAACATATGTGTCATGTGTGTGCCTGGTGCCCTCAGAGGCCCAAGAGGATATCAGATCCCCTGGAATTGTAGTTATGGTTTTGGGCCTCCATGTGGGTTCTTGGGACTGAGTCTGGGTCCTCTGGAAGAGCAGACAGTGCTCTTAACTGCTGCGCTATCTTCCAATCCCTGAAGCTCATTTTGTTTGTTTGTTTGTTTATTTGATTTTCAAGACAGGGTTTCTCTGTTATAGCTCTGGCTGTCCTGGAGCTCACTCTGTAGACCAGGCTGGCCTTGAACTCAGAAATCCACCTGCCTCTACCTCCCAAGTGCTGGGATTAAAGGCGGGCGCCACCACTGCCGGGCCCTGAAGCTCATTTTGATAATAAAAAGGAAAGAGAGAAGAGAAGGAGAAAGAAAGAGAATACTGGGAATGATTTTCATCATGGGCAACAGGCCCTAAATGAAGTCCATTAAAATGAGATGCTGAAAGAAGTGTGATGATTAACAAAAGGAAGAGCTTGGAGAGGACAGGGTCTTCAAGATCTTGAGTAAGTTGAACGTTGGAGTATTAGAGAGTGAAAAAGAAAAGCAGGTTAAAGAGGGAAAGTTCCATAGTCAAAATTGAGGTTGTGGGGCCTAAGGATGTGACTTAGTGGCAAGCAGAATACTTGCCTAATATATGCTATGTAGAGGGACCCTTTCCCAACAAAACAAAACAAAAACAACAACAAAACAAAATCATGTAACAGAACGCTAAAATCACTAAAAACGATGACAACAAAAATTAATGACTGTGAATCAGAAGTTAAAATTCGAAGAATAAGGATAAACACTGCAGTCTCCTGGAGGTAAGGTTTAAAGTTCTTCCAACCAGAAAGACTAAAGCCTGGTCAGAGGGCGTTGGCCCCTTTAAGGGATGGCGTTCTTCCAAGGGAGTCTACGCTGGGACGGGGCGGAGTCTGAAGGGAGCGGGACCACCTTGGGGCGGGGCGAGGTATGCACGGGGGAGAGGGGCGGGACTTCTAAGGGGCAGGGCGCGGTAGGCTCCCCGAGAGGGGCGGGACCTCGCGAGGGGAGGCGGGGCGCAGCAGGCGCGGCGAGCGAGGCGGAGTCTGTGTGTCGGTCAGCCTGCGGCAGCGGCTGCTGTAGTTCAGAAGAGCGAGGCCGAGGCCTGGGCCCAGCCCGGAGCCGCTGCTGGACCCGAGCCTCCTGGAGCCCCCGCGCCGGCTGATCCTAGCGGCGGGCTCGGGCTCCGCCTGTCACCGCACGCAGGACCGAGGCTGCATGCCGGAGGACCAGGCCCTCGCAGCCATGGTGAGCTAGCGCGGCCTGCCCCCCCAACCCCCCGCAGGGTGGCCCGAGGACGCCGGGCAGCCGTCTCACCCTTCTTCCTGCAACCTCGGCCTCTGTCTCCTCCGGCTCGCGTTCCCCATCCACCAGTAGGAGCAAACCCCTTTAGGAGACATCCCTTACTCCCCCTCCTCTCCGGTGACACCCTTTTGTCCCCCGCTGACAGCCTCCTCGTTCTCCTCGCCCCCCTCCCTTAACCCTCCCCTTTCTC
>NW_022196900.1:67618888-67623250 GCF_008632895.1 Mastomys coucha | reverse complement strand
TCCCTCCTCAACCCCCTTCACCATTTTATCTCCGGCTCCCCCTCTCTTCCCCTTGGTCCTCGACCATCCGCATTTCCTTTGCCCCTCGTCGGATGTCCTCCGTCGCCGGCTCACACAACTGTCCCCATTTCCTTCTGCAGGCTTCAGGGGGCTAAGCAGGAGCAATTTGAAGGCAGTTGCTTCCCGGGAGCTGTTGGGCGGGCACGTACAGATTTGTAGCCTTTCTTTCTCCTTTCTGTTTTGGAGTGGGGAAATGAGGGGAGATTGGCGGTATGGAAGAATAGTCTGGAAGCTTTACTACCTAGTGTCATTGCAAAAACCCCAGTGGGGCGTGTTACAGAGTACATCTTGTAGCCTTATGCGATCATCAGACCTTTTGACAGAAATAGCCAAAAAGGTTGTGAGATTTCTATTTCGTATGTGTTTTCGTGTGGAGTTACTGTTTGGGAATTAAGAATCTTTTGTAATTTGTAGGCTTGACAGTTGTTGCTCAGAGCACATGATTTGTTTTTGTTTGGAGGCAGAGACCAAGGGCATTTGAGGTCTGAATATCAGCTTGGCAGTCAGATTATGACCGTCTTTCCAATACCTTCCTTCTAAAGGTTGCATTTGTCTTGCCTTTTCTGTCCTTTCTTGGAGAAACCCTTTATTTGCAAATTTTCGTCTGCTTCAAAATGGCTGTGACTACAGTCCCTTTTTAAGTGAGTTACCCGTGTTTTGCAGTGTATATATTGAAAGCCTTGTTCCATCATATACAAAAAAACTACATTTTGACCTGGCAGTGGTGGCGTACGCCTTTAATCCCAGCACTTGGGAGGCAGACAGATTTCTGAGTTCAAGACCAACCTGGTCTACAGAGTGAGTTTCAGGACAGACAGAGCTACACAGAGAAACCATGTCTTGAAAAAAAACAACAACAACAACAGCAACAAAAATCCCCTAATTTTGATCTCTGGGAGGAATAATACATTCTAGTCAAAAAGACTTCTTGCTAATCATAGTTTCCTAGGTTGTATTCCCCTCCATCTGATTTTAGGAAGGTAACTTACTGTTTGGTCATTTAACTGGGAAACATTCCCTGACTCACCCGACTCTGCCGATCCTCCATTGTCTTATCCCAGTGACTGCCTCTCACTTGTACCACTGTCACTGTGTGCTGATCTGAGAGTCTGGGAACAACTGGGCCTTACTTAACTCCCTGGATTCCCAGTGCCCAGGTCAGGTAGACACTTGAATGATTTGATTTATGATCTCATGTCCCCACCAGACAAATGCAGTCTTCCACTGAAATTACTCAGGGTGAGTTGAAGTGTCTTTTGGTGCAAAAAGGAGCAGAGTAAGATGTAGTGATGACTCTTCTCAGACTAGAGAGCCATCTTGCTGGAGAAGATACCTGGCTGTAAGACTTTTGGAAATTGCAGGCCTTTCCACTGAGACTGAATGAGAGTCAAAAGAGTAATTTTTTTTTTTTTTTTTTGTCCTAAAAGGTGAATAGAATTTACGTGGGTCATTTGGGAAAGAAGAAGAAAACTTCACTTGAAGTGTGACTAGGAAGAGATTTAAGATAGGTTGTAAAAGCTGGGTGTTCCTTTAGTCCCAGCACTGGAAAGGCAGACACAGATGGGTCCCTGGGGCTAGGCTGGTCTACAGAGTTCTAGAAGAGCCAGGGCTACACAGAGAAACTGTGTCTCTGGGGGGAAAAAAGATTTATAGTGAAGGATTACCTGTTTACTACCTGGAAGGATGGAAGAATAATAGGAAGTGTGGTGAGAAAGATATTGTCTTAGTCCATTTAGGTTGCTATAACAAAATACCATCAGCTGGCTGGCTAATAAACAGAAATTTTCGTGAACTTTGGAGCATAGAATATCCAGGGACAGGGACCAGCACACTCATTGTCTGAAAGGGGCTTTCTTTTATATATATATATATATATATGTGTGTGTATATATATATATGTATGTATGTATGTATGTATGTATGCATGCATGCATGCATGCATGCATGTGTATATGTGGAGGCCAGAATTTTTAAAATTTTTTTTTTGTTTTTAGAAATATGTATGAGTAATTTGCCTGTGTATTGCCTGTGTATATGATGTGTGCTACATGTGTGCCTGGTGCCTGTGGAGGTCAGAAGATGGTGTCAGGTCCCTTGGAACTGGAGTTATACATAGTTGTAATATTATTTGGGTAGTGGGTATTGAGCCTTGGTTCTTTGAAAGAGCAGCAAGTGTGCTTAACTGATGAGCCATCTCTCCAGCTCTCCTTATTTATGTAATTTTTTGAGACAGGATCCTTTACTGAATCGGAAGCTTGTCCATTTGACTAGACTGGCCTGGTCAATGTGCTCCAGGAATCTGCCTGTCCCTGCCTCCTAGCACCAGGCTTACAGGCACACATTGCCATGCTGAGCTTTTTTATGTGTGTCCTGAGGATCCTTGTGCTTTCAAGGATAGCATCTATACTATCATTTCCCCAACTCCTCCTTTTTCTACTCCGCTACAACAAGTCTCAATGCAGGCTGGTTTAAAAGTCACTGTGTAGTGGAGGATGGTCTTGGACTCCTGATTTACCTGCCTCAGCCTCTCTAGTGCTGAGATTTTAGGTACGTGCCACAACACCTGGTTTATGTAGAGCTGCATATTGAACCCAGACCTTTGTGCATATTAGGCAAATATTGTGCATATTAGCAGAGACATCCTGAGTCCCCCTTTCTTGTTTAAGGTAGTCTTGTTACATAGCTCTAGCTTGTCATGTCGTACTGGCTGGTCTCCAACTGAAGGGTGTCTTACTGCCACAAGCTTCCTGAGTGCTGGCATGCACTACCACGCCCGGTGTCTAGAGGGAATTTCTGCCCTGGTTCATAGATGGCATGTTTTCCTGTTTCTCCTGTGATGGAGGAGTAAGGTTGTTCCCTAGGGGTTCTTTTATATGAAAGCACTAGTCTCATTCAGACAGTTCTGGCTAGTGGATCTAACTACTTTTATGAAGGCCCCGCCTCCTTATACATCCTCTTACAGGCTAGAATAGGTATTTAACATATGAATTTGGGAGAAACACATTCAGACCACAGCAGATAATTAGGCATTATTGTGTTTTAAGCTTCATATTCAACTAACTAGAGTTGTTCTCGCTTGTTAGAGATGTACACACAGTAAGTGTGTGAGAAGGGTGAAGAGGGAGAACACTGGGCCGTTGTGAGCTGGAGATTACTAGCAGGGGCTACTTTTTTGTTTTTCTTGCACAGTAGCTTAATATATTTAGTAAATAATTGGGTGATTGTTACAAAGCTTTGTATTATATATTTTTCAAGTGTTACAGTGCATTTTGATACTTGATACATTTAAGGCAGAAGTTCTCAAAGTTTGCTGTGATCAGGGAGGGTTTGCTGGGCTGCCTACCTCTAGAGTTTGATTTATTAAGTTTGGGGTTGAGCCTAAGAGTTGTGTTTCTCTCAGGAGCTCATGTAATGCTGATCCTTCAAATCTGAGATGCAGTCCCAACTTTTTACTCATCTCAGTGTTTCTGGAGTGCCATCTGACTGTGTTTGCCTGGGGAATATGGTAGACTGCAAAACAGGCGTGGTCCCTGCCTTCTCAGATCTTTTATTTCGAGACAGGGTTCTCTGTGTAGTCCTGGCTGGCCTGGAACTCACTCTGCAGACCAGGCTGGTCTCAAACTCAGAAATCCACTTGCCTCTGCCTCCCAAGTGCTGGGATTAAAGGCTTGCACCACCACTGCCTGGCTCCTTCTCATATCTTTTTGTATGTAAAGTAGTTTTAAATATGAACAGTTTTAGCATACTTAAAAATGTGCTAAGACAGACATGGTAGAATCATGGAATGTGATAGTCAGTGGTGGCTTTGGAGAGGATCCTTGTTTCAAGTGGACAATTGAGGAATTAAATTATAAGGGTTTTGTTGTGAAGAGACTAGTATAGTTAGGAGGAACCACATGTGCACTTGACTTTCCTTCCAAGAAATTAAGGGAAATCCTGATGGTCCTGCCTACTCCTCAAAAGATGAAAAACAAAATAACAAAAACTCCTGGGTCACACCTGTCTCTGTTAGCAGCTCACAGAATGTATCTCAGGAGCCATCTTTTTGTATTTCTAGCTGTTGTTATTGGTTAGAGTCTGTCTCATCTTCAGAGTATACAACATTGATGCAGACTTGGGTTTTGGCCAACTGCTAAGAACTGGACAATATTGTATAAGCACTTTAGTTACAGTTAACTCCAACTCTTAGGAGGCAGAGGCAGGCAGATCTCCAAGTTCAAGGCCAGTCTGTACTACAGAATGAATTCCAGGACAGCCAAGGCTACACAGTGAAACCATATCTCAAAAACCAAAAGCAAAAAA
>NW_022196900.1:67616384-67618855 GCF_008632895.1 Mastomys coucha | reverse complement strand
AAAAAAAAAAAAAAAAGCCTCCCCCCCAAAACAAAACAACAACAACAAAATGGGCACAATGGAGCACCTGTTAATCCTTACACTCCAGCACTCAGGAGACAGAGGCAAGAGGATCTCTGGGAGTTCAAGGCCAGCCTGAACTTTGTGTTGAGTACCAGGGCAGTCAGAACTACATAGGAAGACCTTGTCTCAAAAACAAAAAACACTCAAGGAAATAGAGTAGTGACGAGCACTTGATGTTCTCCCAGTAGACCCAAGTTCAATGCCCAGCACCCACATGGGAGGGTATGACTCACAGCTACCCCAGCTCCAGCTCCAGGGAATACCTCTGGTCTCTACAGACACCAACATTTACATGCACATGCTCACACTGACATATGTAATTAGAAATACAAATAAATCTTAAAAAAGAAGAGGGGAATAAATAAAATATCCAATAAAAGAAAGAAGCCAAAAAAAAAAAAAAAAGAAAGAAAAAAGAAAAAGAATAAAAACAAGAGGGGAGCTGGACAGTGGTGGCGCATCATTTAATCCCAGCACTTAGGAGGCAGAGGCAGGCAGATTTCTGAGTTTGAGGCCAGCCTGGTCTACAGAGCGTTTTCCAGGACAGCCAGAGCTGCACAGAGAAACCCTATTTCGAAAGACCAAACCAACCAACCAACCAAACAAACAAACAAACAAAACAAGAGGGGATATTGGGAGGAGGAGGAGAAATAGGCACAGGTAGATAGAGAGAGTGGATGGAGGGCCAAACAAAATGAAAAGTATAGTAAGTAGTTCCTTAAAGGATACTGGGAAGAAAGCACTTAACGGTTCAGAGTGCTTTTGATGCTGCTCCAGAGGACTTGAATTTGGTTCTCAATGTCCACATCTCGTGGTTCACAATCTCCTGTAACCCCAGCTCTAGAGGATGTGATGCCCTCTTCTGGCCTCTGGCTGCTCTAGGCACCTGCACTCACATCCATATATTCACAGATGGACACACATAATTTAAAATACGTTAGAAACAATACTAATATAATAGCTTGAAATGTTAAATGTCTTCCACGTGCCCTTTTGTTTGAAGTTACTGACCTGGGGAAATGCATTGCCTCAGGGCCAGCTTTTTTAGTTATAGCTGGACCTGGCTCAGGCTTTAGTCCTTTGCTCTCTCACTACTGGTGGGCTTGGTAGGATATAACCAACTGCTATTCCTACCATGGAGGAATAGATGAACTATGAGCCAGAATAAATCCTTCCCTTTGGTTGTTTTTTGTCAGGTAGTTCTGGCACTGTGATGAGAAAAGTCAGAAATACAGAAAATGCTGAACGTCAAGATCTGATGCCCTCTTCTGGAGTGTCTGAAGACAGCTGCTGTGTACTTACATATAATAAATAAATAAATCTAAAAAAAAGAAAAGAAAGAAGAAGAAAATGTATGGGCTGGAGAGATGGCTCAGCGGGTAAGAGCACTGGCTGCTCTTCCAAAGGTCCTGAGTCCAAATCCCAGCAACCACATAGTGGCTCACAACCATCCGTAATGAGATCTGATGTCCTCTTCTGGTGTGTCTGAAGATAGCTACAGTGTACTTACATATAATAGTAAATAAATAAATCTTAAAAAAAAAAAAAAAGAAAATGCTGAACATCAACAGGGTAGAGACGTGAGGATCTAGACACAGCTGCTGTGTTCCTAAGCCCATGCTAGCTCTGATTACTTGAGTTACAAGATCTAGTTAAGATTGGGCTAATCAGTACTCTGTCATGGAGAAGGGAGAAGCCCATGGGTCCTGTCCTTCCCTGATATGAAAATAGAAGAGGGACTAATTAGGAAGAAGGGGATTCGTGGGAAGGGGATAAGAGAGACTAATAAGGAGGAGCTGGGGACTGGTGCGTGCCTTAGTCTAAGATGACAGTTGAGGATTAGGAGTTCAAAGTCATCCTTGGTCATTTTTGAGGTCAGGCTATGCTACAGGAGAACCTCTCTCAAAAAGCAAAACAAAATAACAACCAGAGTCAGTAAAGGTAGCTTGTAGGCTAGGTAGGATGTGTCCCAGAAACTGAGTTTGGCATTAAGGGTGTGCTAGAGGAAACAAAACAAACACATCTGTCATCCGAGTGAGGAGACCTTGAGCCATGGTAAAGACCCTGCTATCTTGAAAAGCTTGTCGTTGTTTGCTGCCTTTTTGAGATGGGCTCTTGTTGTATTGTCCAGGCTAAACTAGAACTGGTAGACTCAGGTGATCCTCTGCCTCGCTCTCTGAAGTACTAGGACTACAGGTGCAGGCCTCTGTACCCAGGTGGAAAGACTGTGGAGTTGTGTTACATTTGAGGTGAATTATGAAACAGGGTCTGGAATGGGGACAGCTGTTGTTTAGTTGAGGTAAGTTATAAACTCTCACTCTCACTATGTTTAATAGCGATTTATGGCTGGGCAGTGGTGGTGCACGCCTTTAATCCCAGCACTTGGGAGGCAGAGGCAGGTGGATTTC
>NW_022196900.1:67593250-67615854 GCF_008632895.1 Mastomys coucha | reverse complement strand
GATACTGTTGGAATTTTGTGTACTAATTCTCATTTTCTTATAAACTGCTTTTAGGGATTTATGAAATTGGTAAAAATAGTACATAGTACACCTTTAATTCCAGTATTTGGAAGGTACAAGAGGATCTTGAGTTTCAGGTCAGCCTGGACTATAGAGTGAGCCATGTCTCAAAAAAAAAAAAAAATCAAGGTTTGGAGCCGGGCAGTGGGGGCAGATGCCTTTAATTCCAGCACTTGGGAGGCAGAGGCAGGTGGATTTCTGAATTCAAGCCAACCTGGTCTACAGAGTGAGTTTCAGGACAGCCAGGGCTACCCAAGGTTTGGACTGTCGCTAGTCTTAGAGCACTTGGTTAGCATGTGCAAGGCCTGGGGCTAGATTCCCCAGGACCACAAAACAACTAATGATACATTTACTAAAGTCACATATTCATTAGAGTGCTTGCAAAAGCCACGTATTAGAGTATTAGTGTCTCCCAACTTTATTACATTTTAGTTTGCTTTTAAAGATTTTTTTTTTTTGGTAGCTGGGCATGCAGCATTCTTGGAGGCAGAGGCAGACAGGAATTTCTGTGAATTTGAGACAAGCCTGATCAACATATTGAGTTCTAGGCCAGCCAGAGCTAAACTACCTGTTTCAAAATAAAAATTAAAAACATGTTTTGTAGCATTGAATATTAAACTCAATTTTGTTCCAAGGCAGGTGTTCTACCTCTGAGCCATGTTCCTGTTTCATGAATTGCTGATAACATCTTTATTGTCCTATAATAGCTGAGTATAGATTATGTGAAGTATTAGTCATCCTGTAAAAATATACAGACAAATCACACTTACACAGGGAGGCGAAGGATGACTTTAACAATGCTCTCTTAGCCCTGGCTGCCCTGGGTCACAAAGCTCGGCCTTCCTCTGACTCCCAAGTACTAAGAAGGGTTCACTCCACCACCACCCAGCTTAACAGTGTTCTTCTAAATTATTTATTTACTCAGCTTTTATTTACTTGGAATAGAATAGCAGGGTGTGGATAGGTGCCTGAGGAGGTCAGAAAAAGGTGTGCAGATCCCCTGGAGCTACAGTCACAGGTGGTGGTGTGCTGCGCAGTGTGGGAACTAGGAATCAGACTCAGGTCTTTAGAAAAAGCAGCAGGTACTCTTAACCACGGGGCTGTCACCCAGGACCCAATAAACTTCCTTTTTCTTTTTTCCTTTTTTAATTTATTTTATTTATATGAGTACACTGTAGCTATTTTTAGACACACCAGAAGAAGGCATCAGATCCCATTACAGATGGCTGTGAGCCACCATGTGGTTGCTGGGAATTGAACTCAGGACCTGGAAGTCAGTTCTCTTAACTGCTGAGCCATTTTCCCAGCCCCTCTTCCCCCACTCCCCGCCCCTCTCTCTCCCTCTTCTTTTCTTTTCTTCATCTGAAAAGCTGGCTGCCATGGCCAGCCCCTGCTATCCTGGTCCTGGGGAAGCAGAGGTGGGAAGATCACCAGGCCTTTTTGGCTCAGGCATCTATCCGAATTGGTGGGCTCCAGATTCAGGGAGAGACTTTTCTTTTTTTTAAATTAGGTGGAGTACTTTTTAAATGGGATTTTTAAAAAGATGGAGTTTTATTGAATAAGAGTTTAAGGAAAGGAAAAAAGATTTCCAAGAAGGAGGGACAGTGAGAGGATTCATTAAGTGAGGGTACTTGCCACTGAGCCCGATGACCTTGGTCCAGTCCCTGGGACTCATATGGAGAGTTCCAGGCAGGCCAGGGCTACATAGTAAGAGCTTTTTCTCACAACAGCACTGTGTGGTATGATGACTTAGCTGGTCAAGGCACTTGCTATGCAAGCTTGGCAATCTGTGTTTGATCCCAAGAACCCATGTAAAGGTGAAAGGAGAGACTGACTCTAAAGTTGTCCTATGACTTCTGCACGTGCAGCATGGCACATGCATCCCCCCACTCCATACACCAAACAGAATACACAACAATAATAACAGGCTGATGTGGGTTAGTTAATAGAGTGCTTGTAGGAAGTTTTGAGTTAGATTTCCTAGCACTTAATAAACTAGGTGTGATGGTACATACCTGCCCCCAAAACAACAAAACCCAAAGGTCTTGGTATGTGTGATAGTACATACCTTTAATCCCAGTGCTAGGGATGCAGAGGCAGGCAGATGTTGTGAGTTTGAGGTTCTTGGTCTACAATAGAGAGATCCAGGATAGCCAGGGATACATAGTGAGACCCTACCTTTAAAAACAACAACAACATGTTGTTTCCAGAGGATAGGTACAACAATTTTATGGCCCTTGATATATGCTGATAAATACCTTCCATGAAGCACTTTGAAGGAGAATATATATGCTTTTAGCATTTAGATATCTTTTTAGGAACTAGGAAGATGGTTCAGTGGATAAAGGGACTGCTGTGTAAGCATGGGGGCTTGAGTTCAGGTATTTCACACCCATGTAAGTAGCTGGGCACTGTGCTTTGGGCTGTAACCCAGGTACCTACAGGAGGAGATGGGCAGGTCCCCTGGAGCATATTGGCCAGCCAGTCTAGCAAGTTAATGGCTATTTTGTTGTGTTGTGCTTTTGTTTTTGTTTTTCAAGGTAGGGTTTCTCTGGGTAACAGCCCTCCCTAGTTGTCCTGGAACTCTCTCTGTAGACCAGGCTGGCTTTGAACTTAGAGATCCACCTGCCTCTGCTTCCTACATGCTGGGATTAAAAGTGTGTACCACTACCACCCAACCTGCAAGTTGATGTTTTTTAGGCTTAGTGAGAACACTGTCTCAAAACACAGGATGAAGAGGGATCAAGGAAGACACTAGATGTCAACCTCTGTCCAGATACACACAAACACACACACACACACACACACACACATATACAAACACACACTCACTCACATGCACTCGTGAATGTTTCATTAACAAGCTGTGCAGCCACTAATGCTTTTATCCTAATTGTGGTAAAGACTGTCAGGCCTGTAAAAATTATCCTACAGTAACTGAAAATGTAGAAAGAGAGAAAGATTGGGAGAAACTAAGTCATTAAAACACTTGGCATATAAGCAAGAGGACCAGTTTGGATTCCTAGAACTCACATAAAGGCTGGGTGGGTGTGATGGCTCACCTGTAATCTCAGCTTCAAAAGATAGAGGGCAGAAGATCCCACAGCAGTCTGCCTAACCAGACTAGTCTTATCAGTGAGCTCTAGGCTTGACTGGAAGACCCTGTTTCAAAGAATAAGGTAGAGACCATTTGAGAAAGACTCCTGATAATCAGCCTTGGGCCTTTATGCATTACAAACACACAGCTGTGTCTGCATACATGTACACCTGCGTGTGAACACAAACTTGGAAAATAAGAATGCGAATGTTGTCTTTCCTGCTCAGATTTTGTTGTTGTTCCTCCCTGTTGTTATCTGAGGCAGTGGAACCTAAGAATATATATCTTTTGTCACTGAAAACCTTCAAGAAACATGACAACGAATCCACTTCTTTGTGAGTAGGTAGAAAATCTAGTAGGAATTAAGTAATGTTGTTGAATGACACTTGATTCTATACATTTTATTTAAAGATTTTTATTTCATTTATTATTATTGGGTACATACATGCTACAGTCTGGATGTGGAGGTCAGAGGACAACTTCATGAAGTCAGTTTTCTCCATCCTCCTGTATATGGGCTCTAGGGATCCAACTCTGATCTCAGTCTTACACAGCAAGTGCCTTTAACTGCTCAGCCATCTTGCTAGTACCCCCCAACCCCTTCTCACTATGCTCTGGAGACAAGGTCTTACATTGCCCAGGCTAGACTTAACTCTTTATGTAACCAAGGACAGCTGAACTCTTGGTTCTCCTCCCTTCACTTCCCAAGTGCTGGTATTGCAGGAGAGGATACATGCAAATTTGTGGACCCCTCTGATCCACATGAAACCTGATCCACATGGAACTTGCAGGCTAGATCCTGCTAGCCTGGTCTCATGGCTTTTGCAACCACGCATTGTATTGCACAAGTTAGGATGTGATCTGTTTCCAGGTAACCGTGTGTTTGTTAGTGTTTCATATATGGTAGGATTCAGCAAATAGTTGAATAAAGCACTGTGCACAGTAACACAACTCTGGACTTTCTCTCTCTTTTTAAAATGTATCTTTTGTATCTTTTTTTAAAGATTTATTTATTTATTGTTGTATGTAAGTACACTGTAGCTGTCCTCAGATGCACCAGACGAGGGCATCAGATCTCATTACAGATGGTTGTGAGCCACCATGTGGTTGCTGGGATTTGAACTCAGGACCTTTGGTAGAGCAGTCAGTGCTCTTACCTGCTGAGCCATCTCACCAGCCCCCAACCCTGGACTCTTATGTTGTATACTGCTTGTTCTTTGTCACTAAGATCTATTCACAAAATTCACTATGTTCTTTTTATCTAGAATGGTGTTCCAGTTATAAATATTAAACCATCAGGTATCCCCGTAAGCCTTACTTCCACTGTGAAATCCTTAGTTAATATGGCTTGTTCCCTTCCACATTGTAGTGTAACTTAATTTTTTCAAAACCTATTTCTAATGATGGTTCTTAAATGCTTTAATCTCCCTTTTAGTCCACCACCCAACAGAGGTAGTAGGAAAGAAAGGATACAGGGTCAGGATTGGGGAAGAAAGATTCTTTGGAATCGGTTTAGAAAGATTCTTTGGAATCTTTCTTTGTTCCTGTCTTTGGAAATTGGCAGTTTAGTTCACAGTGGCTGCTCGATCCACTCACAAACACTTCACAGATACACTAGCAGTCCAGTTCAGTAGAGTCGGGAGAGCAAACACTAACCAGTAGCAGTAGCATGACCTAGCAGAGACAGCTAGGCCTCAGCCTTGGCTCTAATCATCAGGAGAGACCTAGAGGGACACTAGGAGAAGTTCTCTCTCAGGGAAGCGAAGACCAGTGAAGACTCAAGACCTGAAAGCATTGCATAGCTAGTTCTATAAGCAAGCTAAGCAAGTCCTATTTATACCCTCCAAACATCACGTGTCCTCTGGGTTTTGCCTCAGCATGAGTGTTTGACATCACTCATCTGATATCACTGCCAATCAGCCTGAGTCTGCAGAAGCAACAAGAAACTGCAGTGCACTTGATGCGTTTCTATGGAGTCCTGACAAATAGAGCTCAACTACACAGTGTAAGGCAGACCAAGACCATGTGTGTCATTACCAAAGAATCTTTCATCATGCTGGGCAGTGGTGGTGCATGCCTTTAATCCCAGCACTTGGGAGGCAGAGGCAGGTGGGTTTCTGAGTTCGAAGCCAGCCTGGTCTACAGATTGAGTTCCAGGACAGCCAGGGCTACAGAGAAACCTTGTCTTGAAAACAACAACAAAAGAATTTTTCATCACGTGTCTTTTCACATGCTTGCTTTAGCAGAACATCCTCTCCCCTGTGTCTGCTTCAGTGAAACGTTCCTTCAAGAGTCTGCCTTAGTCTTTCACCTGTGTCCACCTCAGGAAACACATCTTCATATGTTTTGCCCCAGCAAAACACCTTCCAACATAACTGACTTTACAAAGAACACTTTTTTTGTTTTGTTTTGTTTTTCGAGACAGGGTTTCTGTGTAGCCTTGGCTGTCCTGGAACTCACTCTGTAGACCAGGCTGGCCTCGAACTCAGAAATCCGCCTGCCTCTACTTCCCAAGCGCTGGGATTAAAGGCGTGCGTCACCACCGCCCGGCTACAAAGAACCCTTAAGTTTACACTTCATTGTAGCAGTTATTTTATGGTGCCATGCTAATGAACCTTGTTGTCTCTCCAAGTTGTGAATTGTTTTTGAATGGGGGACCGGAATGTCTTTTTTTCAGCTTTGTATGATAAGCACTTAGTACATGAGACAGTAGAAAAATGTTGAGTGAACAAATGTGTGTGATTTGTAGAGAGTTGCAAACAGTGATGTTCACTTATGTGAGTTGTGAAAGAAGAAAAAGGAAAGTTGAACTCCCTGTTCCCAAGGGGAAGAGTCTGATGATAAAAAGTACTAGACCACTTTTTGGACGGGGATAGCAGGAGGACAAGATGTAATTACGAGTGTCTTCCGGTTTCAATGGTGGATCCCTCAGGATTCGCCACCAGAGGATTTAGATTTAACAAGGCTTACAAGATTAGGATTTTAGTTGTTGAGCCCAGTGATTAAGTTACCATTGTTTCTGTTCTAAGTCTGTGTGATGTTTTCCTTCACGCAGCGGAAGTCTGTGTGGTGTTTTCCTTCACGCAGCTGTACGACTGGGTTCAAGAGAGAAAGGTACGGTGGCAAAGCATGGGTTTGCCTGATGTGTACAACAAAGGCCGTGGGGGATTTGAAGCATGGTGTTGGCCTGGTAGCAACCTGCCAGTGGGGAACTTAGCGAGCTGGGTGGAGATGTTTCTCAAGCTCCAGGCCAGAGAGTCTCCACAAGATAATAACAAGTTGGCTATTGCCCACCTGTGCACGGCTGGCCAGGCCGCTGGGGCAGAGAGTTGCTGGCAGGAGCACAGGTACGTGCCAGTTCGTTTTTTAAAATATTTCTCGAAACAATGAGGTCTTGTGGCTGAGCTGAAAAAATTCTGACAGCTCCCAACAGGAAGAGCAATGGTTTTCTTCTGAGAAGTAAATGCAGCCCGGCAAAGCTGGGTTTCAGACATCATTCCCCCAGTTCGTTCAGAAAAGTCCATTTCTGACTTTGAAGCTACTCTATGTATTATTTACTATAGCAGTGCACACATCAAAGTTCTCTGTGCAGTGATGACATTAATATTCCAAACATCAAGGAATTCATAAAACTGGAAGTTATCTGCAGAAAACTTTAAAATGTTGTACACTTTATTCCAAGAAATAGAGAACTGTTTCTATAATAGGGACATATAAATATATTTTAGACTTTGTCTGATATTTGTCAAAAGTTTTTGTCAACTTTGTCATAGTAGTAGCAAAGTATCCATTTGACCAGAGGTGGGTGGCCATGTAGCCATGTTCCAATAAGACTGTACTAATATAAATAGATGGTGACAATTTGGCCAACAGAACATATTTTTCTTAACTGTTCTACACCATATACTTGATTCAGCTCATTATTTCTTCAATATTTTGTCATCGTACACCTAGGTCATAGTCAATCAATATTGGCTAGTTATGTACCTACTATGTCATTCATAAATATTTGTTGAATAAATAATAAAAACCTCATCTCCAAAAAAAAAAGTACTAGACCAGATATGCTTCCTTTGCCTAACTTGTTGATACTTTGACTTAGCATACATATTGTGTTTAACAGGAAGAGTTAGGAAGAAAGCCATATGAGTTTTGGAAGAATTATGAAGCCAGGCCCCTTCATATAAATATTTGGAAGCCATTTGTCTGTAATTTGTCTAGAAAACAAAATTCTTTTTACTTAGTTTTATATAAAATACTTTTTTTTTAAAAAAAAGATGTATTTATTTATTTTTTTTATGTATGAGAGAGTACATGGTTGCTGTCTTCAGACACACCAGAAGAGGGCATCAGATCCTATTACAGATGGTTGTGAGCCACCATGTGGTTGCTGGGAATTGAACTCAGGACCTCTGGAAGAGCAGCCAGTGCTCTTAACCGCTGAGCCATCTCGCCAGCCCCTGTTTTCTTTTTTTCTTGTCTTACATCCACTTTTTTTTGTTTTGTTTTGTTTTTGTTTTTTTCAAGACAGGGTTTCTCTGTGTAGCCTTGGCTGTCCTGGAACTCACTCTGTAGACCAGGCTGGCCTTGAACTCGGAAATCCACCTGCCTCTGCCTCCCAAATGCTGGGATTAAAGGTGTGTGCCACCACCGCCTGGCTCCCTGTTAGTTTTTTAACATATATTTTTATTTATGTGTGTATATGTACACGTACACATACCTGCACGTACTTTAGGGCTGGGAGATGTCTCTGGATCCCTTGGGGTTGGGCAGATAGACAGTGTGATCTCCAATGCTCTTAGCTCTTGAACTGTCATATCTGCAGGCCTGCTGCTCTTCTTTAAAAACATGCTCCTTTATGTTGTCCAGGCTACAGTGAACTCCTGCACTCAAGTGACTCAGCCTACCCAGCAGTGAGGACTGCAGAGGAGTGCCACTGGCCCAGCTCATAGTCTCCTTTTCTAGGGACATTGTTAGTTTTTCATTGTCAGTCATTGCCATAGTCTTAATCTTTGAACAATCATGTTTCTATGCTTCCTCTTAAGAATTATTATTATTGGTTTTATGAGTTAGGCTTTTATGTAGCCCGTGCTGGCTTTAAACTCCCATCACTCTGTCTTTACCTCCCAAATGCTGAGATTACAGTATTTGGCTCTCTCTCTTTCTTTCTTTCTTTCTTTCTTTCTTTCTTTCTTTCTTCTTTCTCTCTTTCTTTCTTCCCCCTTCTCTTTCTTCTTCTTCTTCTTTCCTTCCTTCTTTCTTCCTTTCTTTCTTTCTTTCAATTTTTTTTTTAAGATTTTTTTTAAAATTTATATATATATGAGTACACTATAGTTGTCTTCAGACCCACCAGAAGAGGGCATCAGATCATGTTGCAGATGGTTGTGAGCCACCATGTGGTTGCTGGGAATTGAACTCAGGACCTTGGGAAGAGCAGTCAGTGCTCTTAAACACTGAGCCATCTCTTTAGCCTAGCTCTCTTGTTTCTTAAAGGGTAGTAAATGTTAGCAAATTAAAGGTAAGTACTGTAAAAGAGATTACATTTTGTGTAAACTGACTTCTTAGCTCTGAAGAATATATTAACCAACTTTCACAGGAAGGACCCTTATTTCTCTGGTGCTCCAGTTTGCTAATAGTGTGAGGGTCTTGGTTGGTTACTTAGACATTTGCAATGCTAAGGATCAAACCCTGGGCCTTATGAGTGCTAGACAAACATTTTTTACCACTGAGCTCTATCTTCAGCTCAGGTCATGTAGCATTTCACTTTATTACAGTGCTAGAATTAGATCCAGGGCCTTCTTTATACTAGGAACATACTCTACCATGCTGCTACATAGGCAGCCTTTGATTTATTTATTTTATTTATTTTTTTGAGAGCCACTCTCACTATGTAGCTTTAGCTGGCTTTGAACCTGCAATGTTGCCCAGGGTGGCCTTGAATTTGCAATCCTTCTGTCTCATTTCCCCAGTGCTGGGATTACAGGCGTGTGCCATCACGCTTAGCTTACTTTAGTATTTTAGAACTGGTTTCCACCCACATTCCATTGATTCCTTACTACTGTCTTAGAAGATTGTCAAGATAGTCTAAGCTTCACCTTTTCAGATCAGGAAACCAAGATTGCTTCTCCATGGTCCACAAAGCTAGTAAGTAGCAAAGCCAGGAGACTCTAAGCCCGGAACTGCACTTTACATTATTAAACCTGTATCTGTGAACTATTCAAAGCTCAGGCTTGTAGCTAAGAGGGAGATAATGCTGAGGGGTCTCTGTTACTGATCCACAAATGCTCAGTGGTTACTGACCTAAACTTTTGTTTCCTAGAATAGCTTTATTATATGAGTTAAGAAGGAGGCTAGGAGATTTATTTTCCATTGGAGACCTTGGTCTTTTAATAACAGAACTCTACCTCCTTGCCCTTTAGCACAACAACTTGCCATATTGGCTAGGTTTTGAAGTGATACATGCAGAAAACTTGCTTTACCTGCTTTTTAACTTGGCATTTAGGAGTTTATGAATAGTAATCAATTATCTCTTCTAAAGGAAAGCAGCTGAGGATGTAGCTTAGCAATAGATCGAGTGCTCGAGTAGAGTGGACAAAACAAGACCCTGGAGCTAGGTAGGGCAGGTATTGTGGTGCACACCTTTAATTCCAGCACTTGAGAGAGGCCGAGGCAGGGGGATCTCTCTGAGTTCAAGTCCACCTGGGATACATAGTAAGATCTATCTCTAACAAGCAAGCAAAAGACTTGATTGAGTTTGAGCTCCAGGACAAAAACACAAACAATTCCTTTCATTTGTCCAGTAGTTTATAATATCTGTATTTTTTAAATGTGCACTGGTGTTTTCCCTGCATGCATGTTGTGTGATGGTGTTGCATTCTCTGGAATTGGAGTTAAAGTTGTGAGCTGCTATGTGGGAATTGAACCTGGGTCCTTTGGAAAAGTAGCTGTTGCCATTTGTCTAGCCTCTGGTGTCTGTATTCTCAAGGATGATGTCATCTCTGTCATTGAGACAGCTTTATTGACCTTCCTCATTTGTAAGATGTCAGAAGGGTAGAGCGGAGGGTTTGATTACATGGTTTCGGATGCTCGTTTCTAGAAGTCTGAGTAGGTGGAAGGTGGTAGGAAATAATAGCAGGCTAGGCCTGTAGCTCAGTGACACTGTGCGCAATCCCTGGCTGCCCAAGAGAAGCAAAATGTGTTGGTTGGGAGTCAGAGTGGGTCTGTGTGTACACGGAGGAGATGCTTGTCTGCCTGCAGGTCCTCTTTCCGTTCAGCTCTAACCTTGAGACTTAATATTTCCTTGTTGGTATGTCGTCTCTCTTTTCCAGGACTGAAGTACACCTAACAGTAACTTTGTGCTGGACAGCTCGCTTGTTTAATACACATTTGTGGCTATGATATAGTAGGTATTATTTTAGGCTTATGACTGTATCAGTGAGCAGAACATTTTTTTTCTGGTGGAACTTACATTCTATAATAAGCATTAACATTGACTCAGCAGTTGGCATGCTGGCATTACTTCAAGACTTCTGCATTTAGAGTGTAGTTATTCTGACAAAGGTCCCATGAGGTAGGTGCTGTTATTTTCTGTATTTTTTAGATCATGGACTGAAGTACAGGAAGACTAAGTTCTAATGAATTTATTGCCTAATAAATTTACATAGTTTTGTAAATGGCATTTTACTTTTGTACATACTTATTTGTTTCTTTATTTATTTATATGAGTGCTCGATTTGCATGTATGCCTGCATGGCAGCAGAGGATTTTAGTTTTGTAAATGCCATTTTAATTCAGACATCTGGAGTCCCAAGTCCAAGATATTACCCAGTCCTTCAAAAAGATGTTAATAAAAAATGCATTTCACAGCCAGATGTAATGATACATCACTTTAGGACTCAGAAACTGAAGCAGGAAGATTGAAAGTGAGGCCAGCTTGAGCTGCATAGAGTGTTCCAGACTTTTTTTTTTTTTTTTTTAAGATGAAGTGTGAGTTGAAGAGATGTCTCAGAGGGAATAGGAGTTTAGAGGACCCGAGTTCCACCCCAGCACTCACATCAGACAGTTGCCTGTAATTTTAGTTCAGTCTTCTGACTTCCTCGAGTATTCATGAACACGCAACACATTCATACAGACACGTACATGTCAATGAGAAGAAAATCCTTAAAATTAAAAAAAAAGAGAGAGAGACAAAAGCACCTGTGTACCTGTGCTAGGAAGAAAGTCAGCATTTAAGAGCACTCACTGCTCCTGCAGAGGACGACAGTTGGTCCAGCATCCATCTCAGACAGCTTATAACCTTGGAATTCCAGCTGCAGGAATCTGAGCACTCTTCTGGTTGGTCTTGGTCTCTCTCCCTCTCCCCCCCAATACATAAATAAATAAATTAATACTTGAAAAAGTCTCTCTAGTCTTAGGACTAGAGAGATGGCTTAGCAGTTAAACACTAGCTACTCCTATGGAGGAATCAGGTTCAGTTCCCAGTACCCACATGGTGGCTCACAACCTGTAATTCCATTTCAGGGGATCCAGTGCCCTCTTCTGATCTCTGTGGGCATGAAGCGTACATGTTATGTGTACAGACAAAACACACACATAAAGACAAATTTAAAAAGGAAATGATTTTCTTTTTTACATTTATTTATTCAGTTGAAATGAAGAGTACCTCATTCCAGTAGAAATGTGGAGGTCAGAGTACAATGTGGCAGGAGTTGGCTTTCTTCTACCACATGGTTTCCGGGAATCAAACTCATATCAGACTTTGTGGCAAGCACCTTTACCTGCTGAGCCATCTTTCTGGCCCCTAGGCCAGTCTTAATATAGTGAGATCAGTCTCTAAAATCAAATAATATCATGATGACAATGGATTAACTTCTGAAACTGTAAACAAGCCCTCAATTAACTGCTTTCTTTTATAAGACTAACTTGGACTGTCGAGATGGCTCAGCCGGTAAGAGCACTGACTGCTCTTCCAGAGGTCCTGAGTTCAAATCCCAGCAACCACATGGTAGCTCACAACCACCCATAATGAGATCTGATGCCCTCTTCTGGTGTGTCTGAAGACAGCTACAGTGTACTGACATATGATAAATAAATAAAAATCTTTTTAAAAAAAGACTTAACTTGATCATGTTGTTTCTCTCTCTCTCTTTTTTAAAGATTTATTTATTTTACATATATGAGTACAGTACATTTTGGAAGGTGTATAAGCTAGGGTTTCTGTTGCTGCAACAAAACATCATGACCAAAAACCAAGTTGGGAAGGAAAGGGTTTCCTTTTCTTTGGCTTACACTTCCAGTTTGCTGTTCACCATTGAAGAAGTCAGGGCAGGAACTCGAGGCAGGAGGTGATGTGAAGGGGTGCTGCTTCCTGGTGGGCTCTATGGCTTGCTCACCTTGTCCCCTATACCCAGGACCGCCATCCCAGGCAGGACACCACCCACAATGGTCTGGGCCCTCTCTCAGTCAGTCACTAATTAAGAGAATGCCTTACAGCTGGATCTTACATAGGCATTTTCTCAATTAAGGTTCTGTGCTTTCAACTAACTCTAGTTTGTGTGTCAGGTTGATATAAGACTAGCCAGCAGAGAAGGATGCAGATGTAAAAGTCAAAAGAATTTTGTCTTTGTGGCTGCACTCTGTGGAAGCAGGTGGGTCTCTGAGATCACAGTAGTCGCTGTCTGTCCTACGCAGCAAATAGTGAGTGAGTGAAAGAGTGGCTTAACCTCTGCTTTTCTGGGAACTAATTTCTTCATTCTTTGTGTGTTCCTTTTATGTTTTTTTTTCCTGCATTCCAAGGAGGAAGCCTCTCCCTACTCCTTGCTTGACATCTGCCTGAGTTTCCTGACCACTAACCTCGAGAAGTTCTGTTCAGCAAGACAAGATGGAACACTGTGTCTGCAAGAACCTGGAGTGTTTCCACAGGAGGTGGCTGATCGACTTCTTCAGACCATAGCATTTCATGGTAAATGATAAGAGATGGAAGAGTTCATCCTGTGCTGTTAGTTAGCACTGGATTTTAAAGTACTGCAGGGGCTTATTTAGTTATTTTCTTAGAAATAGTAGGAAAAGTCAGAAGAGGGGCTGGCGAGATAGCTCAGCGGGTAAGAGCACTGACTGCTCTTCGGAGGGTCCTGAGTTCAAATCCCAGCAACCACATGGTGACTCACAACCATCCATAATGAGATCTGATGCCCTTTTCTGGTGTGTCTGAAGACAGCTACAGTGTATTTACATATAATAATAAATAAATCCTGGGCCAGAGCAAGTGGGGCTGGAGTGAGCAGAGGTACTGAGTTCAATTCCCAGCAACCACATGATGGCTCACAACCATCTGTACATCTACAGTGTATTCATATACATAAAATAAATAAATAAATCTTTAAAAAAAAAGAAAAAGTCAGAAGAATCTAAGAAAAGGAATTCAGGTATTTTTACTTGTTTTGCTTCAGACTTAATGATTTTTTTTTTCTTTCCAGTTTAGGCAAAACTTTATCTTTCTTTTTTGATTTGAGAAACAATTCTTTAAAAGACACATGCACGTATATAGATTTATTTATATTACGTGGATGAGTGTTTTGTCTGCGTGTATGTATATCCACCTTGTGTATCCCTGGTGCCCTTGGGGATCAGAAGGTGCCAGGTCCCTTTGAATGGGGGAGTTAGGGATGGTATATGGATACTGGGATCTGAACTCTGGCCCTCTACAAGAACAGCAAATGCTCTTAACCACTAAGCCATCTCTTCAAGACTAAGAAGTGATTAGGTCACAAGGAACTTCTCTTAACTACAGCACTTCTGTTTAGAAGGCAACACATATATAAATACATATATCTTATCTTGACAGTGGTAGATTCATACTATTATGAAAACACTGGTTTTTGCTCTTGACTTTCAAAATGAGATATTACAGATAATTTTACATGTATTCTAAAACATTTCTTTTTTTTAAAGATTTATTTATTTTATGTCTGTGAATACACACTGTAGGTGTACAGATAGTTGTGATCCTTCATCTGGTTGTTGGGAATTGACTTTTAGTACCTCTGCTTGCTCTGGTCAGCCCTACTTGCTCCAGTAGACCCTGCTTGCTCAGTCCCTGCTCGCTCAGGCCCAAAGATTTCTTTATTATTATAAATAAGTACACTGTAGCTGTCTTTGGATGCACCAGAAGAGGGTGTCAGATATCATTATGAGTGGTTGTGAGTACCATGTGGTTGCTGGGATTTGAACTCAGAACCTTTGGAAGAGCAGTCGGTGCTCTTACCTGCTGAGCCATGTCACCAGCCCTCTAAAACGTTTCTTTAAGATAGTATCATGTGGGGCTAGCTTTGTGCAATGTTGGGAATTATCCCAGGGCTTTGTTTATGTTAGGCAGGTACTTCACCAACTATGGTACATTGAAAAACATTGGAAAATATATTGAAAAAGTATTATCTATGAAATTATAGTTCTGCAATTGAGATTTTTGTTGCTTCTATTTAAAATTTAACTGTAAAATTTAAAATTAAACAGGTATTTACAATATCTGTCCTTCTTTAGGGTTTAAAAACTGACAAGTAAGGAATATGATTTGCTCACAGTTAGGAGATAGAATGAGCAATTAGGTGTGGTGGTTTGAATGAGTATGGCCCCTATAGGCTCATATGTTTGAGTACTTGGTCCCGAGTTAAGGAAAGCATTTGGGAAAGGCTAGGGGGTGTGTCACTTGTGGTGGGCTTTGAGATTCCAAAAACTTATGCCATGGCAGCTAGCTCTAGCTCCTTCTGCCTGGTGCTTGTGGATCAGATGTAAACTCTCAGCTACTGTTCAGTGCCATGCCTGCCTGCCTGCTGCCACATTCCCACCATAGTGGTCACAGACTCACTGTCTGACACTAGCAGGCTATAATTCAGTGCTTTATTTTTATAAGTTATCTTGGTCTTGCTGTCTCTTAACAACAATAGAACAGTAACTAATACATTAGGAATTATAATTATCTCTGTTTATATATAAATGTTGGGACTGACAATTACAATGCTAGTAAGTGGTAGATTCCCAGTTACTTGCATATCCGTCTCTATACACATATACCTTCCCCACTGTGCCATACAGCCTTCTTATGTGTACCTAAGTTGTAGGATCCCAGTGTCATGTGAGAAGCCAGGTGTGTCAAGGGATGAAGACAAGAGGATCACTGTTGCCACCCTGAACCTTTAAAAAAAAGAAAAAAGAACCATAGGCTCCAGGTTCAGTAAGAGACCCTGTCTCAAAGATGACCACAGACAGTTGAGGAGGACACTTGAAAACCTCTTCTAGCCTCTGTATGTATCCTCCTATCCCCGTCCATAAAAAATGTAAGGAAGGAAAAAAAGAAAGAAAAATAGTGTTAGGTGTGAATCACATTATGCATCCCAAAGAATAAGGAAAATGGAGCTACATGAGCTATTTAATTTAGAAAAGAAAAAGAAAACCTATATTCCTCTGTTTTCACTATCTTGCTTTAGTCACATCCTGACACAGGAACTGGGTGGCTATCATTAAGTAGTATACGTGTTCAAAGTAGGTCACTCCCAAAGATGTACAACAATTTAAGTAATACCAGTATCCCTTAGTGATCATGCTCAGCATGTTCAGTATAATTTTTTTTAAGCCAGGTGTGATGGGCCTATGAGATGCCTCAGTGGGTAGAGGTGTGTCTGCTGCCAAGGCTGATGAGATAAGGTAGTTCAGTCCCTCAGATCCACATGGTAAAAGGAAAAACTTGACTTCAGAAGTTGTAGTCTGGCCTCCACATGTGCAGTGTAGCATGCATAGTACATACTCCAAAAAGTAAATAAATAAAAGCTAGGAGTATTGGCACATACCTAGAATACTAATACTTGGGAGGTGGGGGTGGAGGGTGGGGGGGAAGAGTCAGGAGTTCAAGGTCATCCTTAGCAACAGAGTGAATTTGAATTCAGTCTATAGTACATGAAAACTTAGTTCAAAAAAATTCAGTTGGGTATTTTATTAGTTTCTTTTCTTTTCTGTTGCTGCTGCTGATGTTTTTGGTTTTGTTTTGTTTTGTTTGAGACAGGATTTCTCTGTGTAGCTCTGGCTGCCCTGGAACTCACTCTGTAGACCAGAGATCCACCTATCTCTGCCTTCCAAGTGCTGGCATTAAAGATGTGTGCCAATTTTTCTGTTGCTGCTCATCACATGCATGTCTGGTGCCTGCAGAGGCCAGAAGAGGATGTTGACTTCCCTAGAACCGCAGTTATAGATGGTTGTGATCTACTGTGTGGGTACTGGGTATTGAATCTAGGTCTTCTGCAAGAGCCAGTGCTCTTAACCCACTGGGGCATCTCTCTAGACCTCGCATAATTATTTTGGCCAGTTTGTGGCACCTTGTTCACATAACTTGGAAAAGATGCACACACAAATAGAAAAGATTCATTTAGAACAAAACAAAAGTTTAGGTTTTGGATACACTACCGAGAGAGGCAGGGGACCACCTGAGTGGGAGAGTACCCAGGGGCCTCGGTTTTATTTGGGGCTTTACTTTGTGGAGTTTTGTGGAAGGAGGAGCTGGTCACAGGTGATGGTAGTGAGGATGGGTCTTTGTTTTGGATGACAGGTTAGGGCATTACAACCTTTTCTTTACTACACATGTCCTTTACTATGATGCAACTGACTTTAATCATATGTATGCCCAATTATGCAGAAACATAAGATAGTAAGTAGGGTATTCTTTCTAAAAGAGCTGTAAGAGTGCCTGGCAGCTTTAAGCTCAGGGCTTTGGAGGCAGAGGCAGGTGGCTCTCTGTGAGTGTGAGATTAGCCTGGTCTACAGAGCAAGTTTCTGGACATCCAGAGTGATTATACTGAGAACCCTGTCTCAGAAAACAAAAAAGAACCCAGAGAACACAGTTTGCCCTGATGCTCATGTACCCTTCAACCTGTTCAGGTAGGATTGATCCAGATACTGTTTGACATAGAATATGTTTGAATAGAAACAGGGTGTTGCCAGAGGATTGCTAAAATGAGTAACTTGTTTTCATTGGTAAAGCAGGTATATATATATATGCAGCTGAGTGCAGGTGAGCGTAGGGTCGCAGGGTGCCAACAGGTTGCAAGGTGCATCGTTAAGAAAGGACCGTGTTATTGCAACTCCGTGTGTCCAGAGTTGGTTGCTAAGCTATTCCCCACTCACTCAGTTTTTCTTCCCCACAAGTTTTGTGAAGACTTTTACATGTTTAATGGTATTTAAGCTTTGAACATGCTGGGTACATGCTCCACTGCTTAGCTACAGCTCTCAGACCCCCTCTCTCACCAGATGCTATAGTTCTGATGTGATATTGGCCATCTGCCAGCTTGAATGGCATCATTAGTGTAGACCAGCTGAGATGACAGGAAAAATCCTTCCTTTAACTTCATAGTATTTATTTATCTTGACCCAAATGCTTATACCACAGACTGGTCTTAGAGGACATCTTGTAGGTCCAGCTGTGACCTTTCTTCCTTAGTAGGTGTTGTCTGGTGTGTAATATTTTTTGAGACATGACTCTGAAGTGCCATAAACTTGCACCACTGTTGTCTAATAGGTCATGTCTGAGCAGCTTTTTAAAAAATATTTATTTATTTTATGTATATAAGTACACTGTCACTGTCTTCAGACGCACCAGAAGAGGGCATCGATCTCATTACAGATTGTTGTGAGCCACCATGTGGTTGCTGGGGTTTGAACTCGGGACCTTTGGAAGAGTGGTTGGAGCTCTTAACCACTGAGCCATCTCTCCAGTCCCCTGAGCAACTTTTTATTTACCTTGCTCATTTTATTTGCATTTGCCCTACACAGAAGACCTATAACTGCCTGGTGATTTTTGTTTGCTTGTTTTTTTCCCTCTTTTGAAAGGAAAAAAAACCTCTTACTTATTTTACTTGTGTGTGTGGGTGGGGGGTTGCAGGCAGACAGACAGACAGACAGGGTTTAACTATGTAGTGAACTCACAGTTATCTTTTTGCCCAATCTCTTTAGTGCTGGGGTTACAGTGAGTACTACTTGCTAAACCATTTTAGTGAGGTCTCAAGTGCTGGCTACAAGTCTGAGGCCAATCAGAGATACAGAGTGAGACCATGTTTTTAAAACAAACAAAAAACCCCAGCTTACTGGATAAACAAGCTTGCTGTCAGGCCTAAGACCTGAGTTCCATTCTAGGGATCCATGTGATGGAAGGAAAGAGTTAACTCCAAAGAATTATCCTCTGACTGCCATACCATACCATGAACGCACATGTGCACACATATAAATAATTAAATACAAATTTTAAAACTAACTTAAAAACAAATTAAAAAACTAAAGCCAGGTGTGGTTTGAGGCCAGCCTGGTCTACAAAGTAAGGTCCAGGACAGCTAGGCTACACATGAAACCCTGTCTATAAAACAAAACAAAATAAGCAAACAAACTAAACCAAAATAAAATGGTTTCAGATCTGGCTAGTGGGCTGTTTGTTTGTTTGTTGTTTATTTATTGAGACAGAGTCTCTATATAGTTTTGGCTGTCCTAGAGCTGGCTATGTGATAAGACTGACTTTGAACTGATAGAGATCTTCCTGTCTCTGTCTTCTGAGTGCTGGGATTAAAGGTGTGTAGCTAGTGGTTTAATAATGAACTCTAGCTATTATATCTACCAACTATATATTGTGTGTCTAAATATGTTTATATATGTAATAATGTATTGTGAACTTAAATTAGAAATATATTAGTATCAATATATTAGTGTAAAGTTTAAACCTTACTCATGCATAAACTGTGCAAAGTCTGTTGAAGATTCCCTTCCATGGTCACTTTGGTATCTAGATTGATGGAGACCAGCCCTCAAAATACCACAGCTCTAGAGCTTGAAACCTTCTCCTTTGTCACAGAAGGAGAAGAGAGCATGGGGAATCACAGTTGGCTCTCAGGTGCCTAAGCCTACAGCCCCTTACCTCTGACTGGCATTCGGTCCTGTCTAATTGTGAGGAAGTGCTGGGAAGTATAGCTGCCTATGTATCTAAAAGGTGAATCTCCACAATGTCCTATCCTGACTCTGCTGTTACTAGCTCCATAATCTTGGAAAGTTTTCTTTTGGGTCTTAGTCTAGACAATAATCTCTTCATCTCACCAAATTGTATCAAGTAAGTAAAATACAGATGCATGGAAGTATGTTAGTATGCGATGAAATTTTTGCAATTCTTTGCCTGTTTTTTTGAAGTTAAAATACTGCTTCTTTTTCCCTAGGTCTCCTGAATGATGGAACTGTGGGAATTTTCAGAGGTAACCAGATGCGCCTAAAGCGAGCTTGTATTCGCAAAGCAAAGATTTCCGCTGTTGCTTTCCGGAAAGCCTTTTGCCACCACAAGCTAGTAGAACTTGATGCCACGGGTGTGAATGCTGATATCACTATCACAGACATCATAAGTGGCCTGGGTAGTAACAAGTGGATCCAGCAAAATCTTCAGTGCTTAGTACTCAACTCATTGACTCTGTCCCTCGAGGATCCATATGAGCGGTGCTTCAGCCGGCTTTCTGGTCTTCGAGCTCTAAGCATCACTAATGTGCTCTTTTACAATGAAGATTTGGCTGAAGTTGCTTCATTGCCTAGACTGGAGAGCTTGGACATTTCTAACACCTCAATCACAGATATCACTGCCCTGCTGGCCTGCAAAGACAGACTCAAGTCTCTCACCATGCATCATTTGAAATGTTTAAAAATGACTACCACCCAGATCTTGGATGTTGTCCGGGAACTAAAACATCTGAACCATCTTGACATCTCAGATGACAAACAGTTCACATCAGACATAGCCCTTCGACTACTAGAGCAGAAGGACATCTTGCCCCATCTTGTCTCCCTCGATGTTTCGGGGAGAAAGCATGTGACAGACAAAGCTGTTGAAGCCTTTATACAGCAGCGGCCTAGCATGCAGTTTGTAGGTTTGCTGGCCACAGATGCGGGGTACTCTGAATTACTTACCGGCAAAGGACACTTGAAGGTTAGATTTTAAAAATTGTATTTTGTTTGACTGGTCGTTTTTTTTTTCCTAGTTCCTTAAGTCTTTATTAGGGTAAATGTGTAATATTTGAAACACTATGATACCAGGTATGGAAATAATTATATAACAGAAAGGCTTACATTAGGGTAATAATCCCAATTAAAAGTCCAGTGGGACCAAGCGTGGTGAATGCTTTTAATCCAAGCACTCACGGAGGCAAATGAAGGTAAATTTCTGTGTGTACATAGCCTGGTGTACATAGTGAGCTTCAGGTCACCCAGGGTTATAGAGTAAGACCCTGTCTTCAAAAAGTCTAGAGGGGCCTGGGGATGGAGTCCATTTGGTACAATGCTTACCTCTAATCCCAGTACTCTGGAGGCAGAGACAGGCAGATCCTTGACTTTGAGGCCAGCCAGGGCTACATTGTAAGACCCTGTTTCAAATAATAGTAATGATGATAATAATAGTTAAAATATTTGGGTTGGAGAGATATATGGCTCAGCAGTTAAGAGTGTTGGCTGTACTTCCAGAGGACTGAGCCTGGGTTCAACCCCCAGCACACCCACATGGTAGCTCACAACCATCTGTAACTAGTCCCAGGGGATATGATGCCACCTTCTAGTATTCTCAGGCACTAGGCACACATGTAGCCAGCAGACATATATGCAGACAGAGTCATACACATAAGTAAGTAATATGTATTTTAAAAAGGCATGGAGCTTCATGTCTATAGTCACAGCATAGAAGACTGAGACGGGAGGGTTTGATGCCAGCCTAGGCTGTATAGCAAGGACCAGGTAGTCAGGTCTGCATAATGAGGACCTGTCTCAAAGCAAGCAAAAAAGTACCATTAGGACTTTTTAATTCAGATATGTATAAAGGTTGATATTTCTTTGACTACTGATTTGACAGCTCAGGTTGAAGGAAGAGAGCTGAGATTGCCTGTCTCTTTTGTTAGAATTATTCAATTTAGTGTAATTGGTAAGAATGGTGTCTGAAATGGTTATCTCAGTATTGTGTTGTGATGAGTTTAGCTTTGCTTTTGGCTTTATGTGCCTGTTCATAAGGCCACAGTAATGGATGCAAATATCATTTCATCCATTTCATTTCCCACTATTTATGTGGGGCAGGTTTCCATTGTACTTTCATAAGCATTATTTGCTTTGGTATATCTATAGTCCTTCTTCCTCAGATTCCTGGGTGCTGGGATTACAAATGTGAGCCACCATATCTAATTTAAGAAAATGGTTGAGGGCTGGAGAGATGGTTCAGCAGTTTAGAGTACTGTCTTCCAGAGGACCTGGGTTCAATTCCCAGCACCCACATGACAGTTGGAGCTGTGGCTTAGCAGACAAGATCACTGACTGTGTATCCAAAGATTCCTGGTTCAAGCCTCAGCTGCTGAGGGCTTACAGCCCTCTGAACTGTCATTTGCTCTTACTCACCTCTTGCTTCCTCCCCCCTCCCCCCTCTCTCTCTTTCTCTCTTTCTCTCTCTCTTTCTCTCTCTCTCTCTCTGATTTCTACAGTAAAGCTCTAAAACCATGAAGAGAGAGAGAGAAAAAAAGAAGTCCTCTCTCAAAGAGTAGCCAGGGCTCTTAACAACACAGCCATCTCTCCAGCCTCAAAAATGATTTTTTAAGGGTCACAGCCAATTCATCTTAGTACCCGCTCTATGCCTCACACTGTTAGAATCTAAAGCTGGTGTGCTTCCCACTACACTCAGACCTCTATTGAAGTAGGTCTCGGTTTGGCTTTTCCTTGGTCTCAACCCCACAGCTGGTTTCAGAATTCCTCCTGCAGTTTTTGTCACCATTAGTTTCCTCAGCCTTGCACTTCCCAAGTCCGGTTCTTACGTTGGCCACCTTGTTCTTGCTGCTTGCTTTACCAACCAGGCTGTGGCTCTGAACTCCTAAGAATTCCTGGAAATCTGCTTAATCCAGTGTTAATGTTCATGCTTCATCCTACTGGTACTGGACACAGCTGCTGTTGCTTTCCTCCTTGGAGTACTGTACTTAGCTACTTAGCTTCTACGATAGCACACTTGCCTTGTTTAATTTTATCTTCCTTGTTCTGTTGCTCCTTATTTTCTTTTACTATGATTTCCCTCTTTTTGGGGTGGGGTGAGGTAGGGTTTTTGTTTGTTTGTTTGTTTTCCAGACAGGGTTTCTCTGTGTAGCCCTGATCTTACCGAAAAGTATGAGAGGCCATTATTCTCTTACTTTAGTTCTGCTTATTGAATTTCATTTTGTATGCTTTTTAATGTCTTGACTTTGATTACATTTATTTATTTATTGGGGAGAGGTGTGCATGCCTCTGCATGTGCATAGAGGTCATCTGGTATTTATCTTCTACATCATGTGGGTCCCAAGCATTGAGCTAAGCTCATCAGACTCCTTCAAATTGCCCTTTAGCCTCCACACGTGAACCACGGTACACATACCCTCAATAAATAAAG
>NW_022196900.1:67586222-67593240 GCF_008632895.1 Mastomys coucha | reverse complement strand
TACACTGTAGCTGTACAGATAGCCATGAGCCATCATGTGGCTGTTGGGAATTGAACTCAGGCTCTCTCTGCCCCCTCCTCACTCCAGCGTAATACACTGTAGCTGTCTTCACACGCACCAGAAGAGGGCATCCAATCTCATTACAGGTGGTTGTGAGCCACCATGTGGTTGCTGGGATCCGAACTCAGGACCTTCGGAAGAGCAGTCAGTGCTCTTACCCGCTGAGCCATCTTGTCAGCCCAAAACATTTCTTTTGGAATGTTTTTTTAAAGATTTATTTTAGGTGGGGCACAGTGGCATGGCATGCACTTTTAATCTCTGAACTTGGGAGGCAGAGGCAGGCAGATCCTTGAGTTTGAGGCCAGCCTGGTCTACAGAGTGAGTTCAGGATATCCAGGGCTACACAGAGAAACCCTGACTCAAAAAACCAAACCAACCAACCAAACAAACAAACAAATAAATAATTTGTGTGTGTGTGTGAGAGAGAGAGACAGAGACAGACAGACAGACAGACATTGACTGTGAGAGCTAAAGGAGCTGAATTTCCCTATGGAGCTTGTGAGCTGCTCAGTGTGGATGGGTGATGGGAATCAAACTCCAATCCCCTCTGCAAGAGCACTCTGCTCTCTCAGCCTCTGAGGCAGCTGTTCACCCCTCAAGAGCATTCTGCTCTTTTAACCTCTGAGGCAGCTGTTCACCCCGGGTGTCTTTGCAGCATCTTGTAGTTAATAGGTTTCTCTTTTTCTTCCCTTCCGTTTTTGTTTTTTAGATTTTTAAATCTTTTTTTTTAAAGATTTATTATTTATTTTATGTGTATGAGTACACTGTAGTTGTACAGATGACTGTGAGCTGCTGGGAATTGAACTCAGGATGGCCCCACTCGCTCCAGCCCTGCCCCCTCTGCCCTGCTCGCTCGGGCATGATATACTGTAGCTGTCTTCAGACGCACCAGAAGAGGGCGTCAGATCTCATTACTCATGATTGTGAGCCACCACGTGGTTGCTGGGATCTGAACTCAGGACCTTTGGAAGAGCAGTCAGTGCTCTTACCCGCTGAGCCATCTCGCCAGCCCAGATTTTTAAATCTTAAGTGTGGTTCTGGGAAACAAACTCAGGTACCCTATAAAACAAGTCCTCATAACCACTAAGCCATCTTCCCAGCTCTGTTCCCTTTTTTCTTTTGAGTCAGAATCTCACTACGTAGCCCTGGCTGACCTCAAACTCAGAGGTACACTTACATTGTGCCCACTCCTCACAGCTCCTCCCCCCTTTTTGAGACAGGGTTCCTGACTCACCTGGAACTCCTTAGCTGGGACTCAGTGATCTTCCTTGGTACTGGGATTAAAGGCATGCCCCATACCCAGCAACCCTCTCTCCCTCTGTCCCTTCCCCACTTCCTCCCTTCCTTCCTTTTTTTGGGGGGGTGGGGAACGGGGGTTGAGATGGTTTCTTTGTATAGCTCTGGCTGTCCTGGATCTTGCTCTGTAGACCAGGCTAGCCTTAACTCACAGGGATCCTCATGCTTCCTGCCTCTGGGATTAAAGGAATGAGTCATCACTGCCCACCCAACCCTCTCTTTCTTTTCTTTAAATTAGGAAATTATTACATGTATATGTATGTGTCATAGTTTACATGTGAAGATCATAGGACAACTTGAAATAGTCTGTTCTTCTATGTGCATCCCAGCAACTGAATTCAGGTTTTCATGCGTGATGGCAGGTGCTTTGCTTTTTTTTTTTTTTTTTAATCTCATAGGCCATTCCTTCCTTTTCTTTTTCTTTAAACTTGTCTACTGGTGGCCCGTGCCTTTAATCCCAGCACTAGGAAGGCAGAGGCAGGTTGATCACTATGTATTCATTGTCAACCTGGTCCAGACCAGCCAAGGATACCTAATGAAACTGTCTCATTCAAAACAAAACAAAACTGGTGTACTGAAAACAAACAGAAACAGTTCTTTTTGACTTTAGAACTCTCTTCAGAGTAGAATTTTAGATTTTTTTTGTTACACATTCACACAGTCCATATTTCTTTGGAGGGGGTAGGAGTTGGGATGGGTAGGGTAATGCTGTATCCTTACACAGCCTGGAACTTACTGTGTAGTCTAGGCTGTTCTAGAAATTAGAATTCTCCTGCCTCAATCTCCTAAATGTTGAGATTCACTTGTGAGCCACCATTCCTATATTTTCTAAAAATTATTGCCTAGGTTTGGAATTTAATTAGATTTTTGGCAAGACCCTTACATGTTCTGTTCTTTGGCTGGGCTGTACATAATGTCTATAGTCTTAACGTTCCTATAAAATCAGCAGTTATCAGTATTTAGAATCAGATTATTAATTCACTGGGTATTGTACAGTACCTAGATCTGGTCATTCATTGGAGATCATTATGATGTCTTGGTTATTGTATGTGTCTGTACATGCATGATATGTGTGTATGCATGTGCCCTGGAGAGGCTGTTGGTATCAGAGCACACCTCTGTCAAGTTGGCTTTCCCCTGCAACCTTTACTTGGGTTTCAGGGATCAAACTCGAGTCACCAGGTATACCTGGCAAGCATCTTCACCCACTGAGTCTCTCACCAGCCAAACATCTTAGCTACTTCTTTTTCACTTGCTGGTTTTATTACTTTATAGAGTCCTTCTCATTATCTGTGTTTGCTTACATGGTGGTCCCTGAACCACAGTGTAACATCATTATATTAACCTGTGTTAATTAAGTTAGATTTAATTTTGAATAAACCCTCTTAGGGAGCTTGATAGATCTGGGGAAATTAACAGATCTATTTGATGAATATGTGCTTAGTGTTCTACTGTCACTGTAGAACACTAAGTGTTCTACACTTACTTCTTCACTACAGTGAGTGGTCACTACACTAGACTGCATGGGTCACTAAGTGGAGGATCATCATTGACTTAGGAAGTATAAATACAAATTAGTGAAGCAAAGAGAGAACGTTTTAGAGATAGAGCTTGGCTTATTGAAGGATCAAAGGAAAGGCCAGCAATGCCAATAGTGTTATAACTTAAGGGAAAGATTACCCTAAGGGCAGCCTAAAGGCTGAGACAGCAAGTCCTTATGCAGTGTTAAATGTCTTGAGATTTATTCTAGGTGCTGTGTAGAAAATGTTATCTGCAGGCTTGTGCTGGGTTCTTGGTCCAGTCTGCATTTCTGAAGGATGACAACTATGGGTGGGTTAGAAAGTAACCATTCCTGCTTGTTTTACAACTTGCTTGGTTATGCTGAAATCCATTCACAGCTGATGTTAAAATGGAGAAAGGTTGGGGGTGAGAAGTCTAAACACTCATCTTTGTGTATGTCCACAGGTGTCTGGAGAAGCCAATGAAACCCAAATTGCAGAAGCGTTAAGGCGGTACAGCGAACGGGCGTTTTTTGTCAGGGAGGCTTTGTTTCATCTTTTTAGCCTGACTCATGTGATGGAAAAAACGAAGCCAGACATTTTAAAGGTAAGAACAAGAAACTGGGGCTGGGGAGATGGCTCGGTGGTTAAGATCACTGGCTGCTTTTCCAAAGGACACAGGTTCAAATCCCAACACCCTCATGGCAGTTCACAGCTTTCTATAATTCCAGTTTCAGGGGATCTGACACAGTCACACAGACAAACATGGAGATGGAACACCAATGTAAAAAAAAAATTAACAAGAAACTAGTGATGAAAAAGTTTGAGATTACTCTTCTAGTAGATTTTATGTAGAGTCTTTGACTTTTATTTCTTTTTTGTTTTTAATAGGATTAGTGATCCCAGTTCCAGTTATTAGTTATAAATAAGAAGTTAATTGCATATAATTAATGAAGTTTATAGTAGTCTCATTAAGTAATGCTTTCCAGTGCTATGTAATTACTTCAGACCAGTTTCCCCTGTGATATTTTATTACAAGAAAATGGAAGTATAGGATGGGCTTAGCGTACTGCTCTGTATGCCAGCCTTGGATGGCTTCCCACTCAGAAGAGTTTTACAGATACAATATTAGAACTCGGTAAGGTAGGGCAGCTAGAGAGACGGCTCATTGGGAAAGAGCATTTACTGGGCAAGCATGAAGATCAGAGTTCAAATCCTAGTACCGTCTTAATAAAAGCCAATGGCTTCTGTATGTCTGTAACTCCTGTGCTGGGGGCAGGTTGGGGACAGGAGGTTACTAGGGCTTGCTGGTACCAGAGTAGGTCCATAAAGTGGCATGTGACACAGCAGGGCAGCCAATGCTTTCCTCTGGTCTCCCTGTCTCCATATCTACACACATGTGCACATACACCATCCACACACATCCCCAAAATAAATGTAGCTCAATTGGTAGAGTCTTGTCTAGGATGCATGACATCAGAGTTTTAATCCATAACACTATAAACTGGGCATGATGGCACATGCCTGTAGTCCTAGTACTTGGGAGATGGGGACAAGGAGAATCAAGTTCAAGGGCATCCTTGACCATATAGTAAGTTGAAGGAAAGCCTCTGCTATGTGAGAACTTGTGTAAGGAAAAAGTATCCATTAAGCTAGGTATAGCACATACCCTTTAATCCCACCACTTAGGAAGCAGAACTTGGTGATCTTTGCAACTTTGGGGCCATTCTAGTCTGGATTTTAGTGAATTTTAGGTCAGCCAGAGCTACATAGTAAGACTTTGTCTCCAAAAAAAAAAAAGTTTCATTAATGTAGATCTGGATATGTAACACCCTGTTAACAGTCCTGCCTTGTGTATGTGTGGTCATGGACTCAATCCTTACTATGATACAAAAGCAGGAGTGTTGTGGGGGAGCAGTGAACTGGTTCAGCAGGTAAAGGAGCTTGCTGCCAAGCCTGGGAAACCGAGTTTAGTCCCCAGAACTCAACATGGTAGAAGGAGAGAACTGACTGCCAAAAGTTGTCTTCTGATTTCTAGGTACACATACACATGCACACCTATCCATACACACACACCACACCTATATATCCACATACACAGCACAACCCACCCACACACCTACAACCATGCACAACACACACAGGTATATTCAGCTGAACGTGGGGGCATCAAGCTGTAACTTGAGGATTCAGGAGGCTGAGGCAGAAGGATTACCAGTTAGACCCCAAGTGAGCGACATAGCAAGTGTGAGAACAACCTAGGCTTCATAAGGAGAGAGCTGGGGAGAGAGCTCAGCTGTTTGAGCACTTGTTGCTCTTGCAGTCTCCCAAGTTTTGACTCCCAGCACCCACATGGTGGCTTATAGTTATCCATAGCTCTAGTTCCAGGTAATCCGACACACATGCATGTGCTACATATACATGCATGCACGCTAAACATCCATATATATAAAAGTCAAATAAGCCCAAAAATTAAAAAGAAAAGTAAGGAGTCCTTGTCTTAATAAAAATTTAAAGTCTGGGGCTGGCGAGATGGCTCAGCGGGCAAAGAGCACTGACTGCTCTGATTTGGATCCCAGCAACCACATGGTGGCTCACAACCACGATAATGAGATCTGAAGACAGCTACAGTGAATTACACCAGAGCGAGCAGGGCGGCAGAGGTCCTGAGTTCAGTTCCCAGCAGCCACACACATGATGGCTCATAGCCATCTGTACAGCTACAGTGTACTCATACACATAAAATAAATAAAATAAATCTTAAAAAAAAATTAAAGTCTGATGTGGGTGTTTGCTGTTAACCCCTGGCACTTGTGAGGCAGAAACCAGCAGATCTCCTTGATTTGATGCCAGCCTTATCTTCAAATTGAGTTTTAGGCTGGCCAGGACTATGGAGTGAGACCCTGTCTCAAGAAAGAGATGGCTGAGTGGTTAGAAAAGCATATGTGCTGCACCAGTGTTTAGCTTAGTGGTAGAAAACACTTGTGTTTGATCTCTAGCAATAAATATTCATAATTAATAATAACCAGCATATTTATGAATACAAGAAAGTTAAATTTGATAAGGCTGCATGGGCCTCAGGGATCTATATCTATATCTTTTCTATATCTTATGTAGATTCAGTTTTGAAATCTAGTGATTGTAAGACTTTATTTTGTATTTTATTTAGTGGCCAAAATATGAAGAGGTGGATTTTATCTTCCATTTTACAGATTGTGAAACTGAGGGCTTATGAGGTTAAGAAACAATAACTGGCGTTTATAAAGGTGGTGATGCATGCGTTTAATTCCAGCATTTGGGAAGCAGAGGCAGGTGGATTTCTGAGTTCGAGACCAGCCTGGTCTACAGGGTAAGTTCCAGGACAGCTAGGGCTACACAGAGAAACTCTGTCTCGGAAAAAAAACAAAATGAAACAAAACAAAAAATTCCAATGGAGTGTTCAGATGGAAACTGTAACATTTTATTGTTGTCACTAATTCCCGCCACTCCATATAAACCAGAAAGAAGAGACCATGCTTGCTTTGTCTGTCTTTTCTTCCAGTTTCTTTCCCCTTCCTCTCCCTCCCTCCCTGCCTCCCCCTCTCCTTCCTTCTTCCTTCCTTCCTTCTTTCCTTCCTCCTTCCCTCCCTCCCTGCCTCCTTCTCTCCTTCCTTCCTTCTTCCCTCCCTCCTTCCCTCCCTCCCTGCTTCTCTCTCTCTCTCTCCCTCTCTCTTTCTTTCTTTCTTTCTTCCTTTCTTTTTTCTTTCTTTCTTTCTTGTATATTTACTTACATATTTATTTACTTATAAAATTTATCTTTGTAGCCCTGGTTATCCTGGAACTCTCTGTGTAGACCAGGTTGGCTTCAAACTCAGATTCGCCTGCTTCTGCCTCCTAAGTGCTGAGGCTAAAAGCTGGCATTAAATTAGCTCTGGCTTTGATTTTTATAAAACTTGAGCACAAAGGACTATATCTCCAGCTCTGATTTGAAATATTCATTAAATTTTTAGAGATTAAAGCTCATTCATAGTTTTGCTGAAAAAAGAAAACTAAGAGGAAAAATGTCAGTTGATTAAGGAAAAACAATTAAAGGGCAGTTTTGTGTTTTTTTAGACTGGCTCTTTTCTTTCTTTCTTTCTTTCTTTCTTTCTTTCTTTCTTTCTTTTTTTTTTTTTTTTTTTTTT
>NW_022196900.1:67584915-67585934 GCF_008632895.1 Mastomys coucha | reverse complement strand
TTTCTCTAACTCCTTCATTGGGGACTGTGTACTCAGTTCAATGGATGGCTGTGAGCCTCTACATTTGTGTTAGTCAGGTATTGTCAGAGCCTCTCAGAGATAGTTATATTAGGCTGGCTTGTCCTTCCTTCAGTCTCTCTCCATAGTTAGTCTCTGCAACTCTTTCCATGGGTATTTTGTTCCCCCTTTTAAGAAGGAATGAAATGTCCACATTTTGGTCTTCCTTTTTCCTGAGTTTCTTGTGGTTTGTGGGTTGTTCTTCATGTATTCTGAACTTCTGGGCCAATAACCACTTATCAGAGAGTCCATACCATGTGTGTTCTTTTGTGATTGGGTTACTTCACTCAGGATGATATTTTCCAGATCCATCCATTTCCCTAAGAATTTCATAAATTCATTGTTTTTAATAGCTGAGTAGTACTCCATTGTGTAGATGTACCACAATTTCTGTATCCATTCCTCTGTTGAGGGACATCTGGGTTATTTCTAGTTTCTGGCTATTATAAATAAGGTTGCTATGAACATGGTGGAGCATGTGTCCTTATTACTTGTTGGAGCATCTTCTGGGTATATGCCCAGAAGTGGTATAGCTGAGTCCTCCGGTAGAACTATGTCCAATTCTGGAGGAACCTTCAAACTGATTTCCAGAGTGGTTGTACCAGCTTGCAATCCCACCAGCAATGAAGGAGTGTTCCTCTTTCTCCACAACCTCTCTAGCATCTACTGTGTATGTGCTGCCGAAGTGAGCACGTCACCTGAGTTTTTTATCCTAGCCAATCTGACTGGTGTGAGGTGGAATCTCAGAGTTGTTTTGATTTGCATTTCTCTGATGACTAAGGATGTTGAACATTTCTTTAGGTGCTTCTCAGCCATTTGGTATTCATCAGTTGAGAATTCTTTGTTTAGCTCTGTAACCATTTTTTAATAGGGTTATTTGTTTCTCTGGAGTCTTAACTTTTTGAGTTCTTTGTATACATTGGATATTAGCCCTCTATCAGATATAGGATTGGTAAAGATCT
>NW_022196900.1:67578630-67584512 GCF_008632895.1 Mastomys coucha | reverse complement strand
AATACCATGCAGTTTTTATCACAATTGCTCTGTAGTACAGCTTAAGGTTTGGGATTGTGATTCCACCATTGTGAATCCACCAGAGGTTCCTTTATTGTTAAGAATAGTTTTGGCTATCCTGGGTTTTTTGTTGTTCCAGATGAATTTGCAAATTGCTTTCTAGAGATTGAATCTTTCTATATCATCCGGTTTGGCCTCAAGCTTAACAATCTTCCTGCCTCAGACTCTTCAGTGCTGGAAGTGCAGTCATGTGCAACACCCCTCCCCATTTATTTATTTATTTATTTATTTATTTATTTTTAGGTTTTTCGAGACAGGGTTTCTCTGTGTAGCCCTGACTGTCCTAGAACTCACTCTGTAGACCAGGCTGGCCTCGAACTCAGAAATCCACCTGCCTTTGCCTCCCAAGTGCTGGGACTAAAGGCATGCATCACCACTGCCTGGCCCTCCCCCCTTTTTAAGTAGGTAAAAGAGTATTGTTTTAAATATGCTTATCTTTCTAATCCAGAATTTTAAAATGACATAGAATTAATCATTTCCTTGCGTAGACAGACAAGCAAACGATCTGGTATAGCCACGGAGAAACCAACTGTAGAGAGGATTAAAAAAGATCATTTATGGGTGGGCAAGGTGACGTGTATGTCTGTATCCTGGTAAGGAGAATATGTGGGGTAGTTAGAATCTGAAGTTCTTGTCTAGCTAGTTCAGTTTTCTTAGTATGGTGGAGAGCTAAGTTTTCCAGGGCTGGTGAGAGGGCTCAGTGATTAATTAAGAGCATTTGCCAGTGACTCACAACTGCTTGTAACTTCAGTTCCAAGGGATCCAATACCCTCTTCTAGACTCTGTGGTCATATACACACATAAATAAACAAACCAACAAATAAAATTTGGGGTTGGTTTGTTTGTTTTAGAGAAAGGACTTCCCTATGTAGCCCTGGCTGTCCTGGAACTCAGTCTGTAGACCAATCTGGCCTTGAACTCACAGAGATCAGCCTGCCTCTGCTTCTTGAGTGCTGGGATTAAGGGTGGGCCTCACCACTGCCCAGCTATAAAATAAATTTAAAAGAAAGCTAAGTTTTTAGCTGAACTGAAGAATGGGGAGGAAAGAAGACAAGTGAAAAGTGGTTTTCTAGTCAGAAAGAGGATGTGTTTTATTGCATCTAACTGGCAGCACTGTCAGGGAAGGGACTGGGAACTGAGAGTGATAATGTCCTAGGCTCTTTACATACAAACATGCTTTTGAAGTTACTCTATGATGAGGGTTTGTATTTATGAGGTGAATCAAAAGGACTAAATTGTCTTTTTGTTTTTTCAGCTTGTGGTTACTGGGATGAGAAACCATCCTATGAATTTGCCTGTGCAGCTGGCTGCAAGTGCCTGTGTGTTTAACTTAACTAAACAGGACCTTGCTTTAGGCATGCCTGTCCGGCTCCTCGCGGATGTGACCCATTTGCTGCTCAAGGCCATGGAACATTTTCCTAATCACCAGCAGGTAAGCACCCTCAAATTCCCACTCAGGTGGTCCTGGGTTCTTCTTTCCTGCCTCCTGCTTCCGCATAGTTGAGTTTAATAAACCAGGTCTTTTGTTTGTTGTTGCTTTGCTCTTTCGAGGCAGGAGCTCATGTAGCCCAAGTTGTTCTTGAACTCCTGATCCTTTCAAATCCATTTCCAAAGTCCTGAGATTAGGCAAGTACTACCATGCCAGAATTAAAACTTATGGGGGTTCTAGGCATGATGTTTTGCCTTTAATCCTAACATTTGGAGATTGAGTAAAGTGCTTGCTGAATAATCATGAGGACCTGAGGTCAGATCTCCAGCATTTGTGTAAGAGCTGGGTGTGGGAACACACACCTGTAACTCCACTGCAGAGGAAGAGGCAGGGGGATCCTGGGAGCTCTAGATGAATATTGTATATTGGTTACTTTTCCAGTTTGTGATAAAATATACTGTTGAGAGCAACTGAAGGAAGAAGGGTTTCCTGTGGCTTATTCTTTGAGGTTACAGTCCATTGTTGTGGGGATATTACAGCAGCAGGAGCTGAGGGCTGGCTAGTCACAGTGCATCAGTAGTCAAGTAATGGTGGTTTCTAGTGTTTAGCACACCTTTTCCACTTATACAGTCCAGAATCCTAGTTTAGGGCATGGTACCACCCACAGTGGATGACTCTTCTCACCTCAATTAACATAATCAAGATAACTCCTCTGAGATGCTCAGAGGCCCATTCCTCAGGTGATTCTAAATCTCATCAAATTAACAATTAACCACCATAGTAAGAGACCCGATGACTTTGTCTCAAAAAATAATGTGAAGAATGATAATGGAAGATTACCAGTGTACCTCTGGCACACATACACTCCACAAATAAATTGTTTTAAATGAGAACATTTAATATTACTTAATTTATGGGGCTAGTGGTTAAGAGCACTTGCTGCTCTTTCAGAGGACCTAGATGAGTTCCCAGCACCTGCATAGCAGCCAGCATCCTGTAACTACAGCTTCAGGGGAAATCTGATGTCCTCGTATGGTCTGTGCAGGCATTGCATAGACATTGTACATGTGGCATTTCAGAGTTTGAATTTTCACATTTGTTCTGCTCAACTGGTAAAGTCCATGGCAATGTTCCTAAATCTAATGCTTGTCCATCCTACACTCTGGTGACAAGCCACTTGGCCTTAGAATGGCCTTCCTATTCCCATAATAGATCCATTGCTTTTCTTAACCATTTTTTTGAAGTCTTGCCTTACTAACTAAGAGCTCTGAAGTCTGTTTTCTCTGCTTCCAGACATTTCAGATAGGGAGTGTTGCACTGCTAGGCACTAAAGAGAGGTAGTCAGGATAGTTGAAAACCAGGTGGGCTTCCTGAGAGATGTAAATACCTGAGCCTAGTACTGGAGCCTAAGAATATAGCTCAGTTGAGAGTGCATGCTTTGAGTATATAAAGCTTAGGGTTCCTTGCTTGCCTGTGATCCCAGCACTCCAGAGGTGAAAGTGGGAAGATTAAAGGTTCAAAGTCATCCTCAGCTACACAGTGAGTTATAGCGCAACTATGCAGCACAAGAATAGTCTCAAAACAAACAAGCAAAAACCCCAGGGTTGGGGGAGAGCAGGGAGGGTTGGAGAATGGATCCCAGTACCAACACGGAGACTTACAGCCTCCTAGGGATCCATTGCTATCTCTGCAGATACCAGGCACACATGTTGTGTGCATATATACACACAGGCAAAACACTCATAACATAAAAATAAATATTTTTTAAAGTTAAAGGCCTTACAAAGATCATAATTTAATGTATTGATATAAAACCTGAGTTGAATTACTATGTTTAAAAGTACAGAGTTTTCCTAAAATAATCAATTTATTGATAGCAATTATAAAGAACTGACTTAAAGAATAAAATTTTGGTTAGCTGTGACAGTACACACTTCTTTTTTTTTTCTTTTTTAAGATTTATTATCAGATCTCATCACAGATGGTTGTGAGCCACCATGTGGTTGCTGGGATTTGAACTCAGGACCTCTGGAAGAGCAGTCAGCGCTCTTAACCACTGAGCCATCTCTCTAGCCTGACAGTACACACCTTTAATCCCAACTCTTGGGAGGCAGAGACAGGTTGCTCTTTGATAATTCGAGGCCAGCCTGGTCTACATAGCAAGTTCCTAGACAGACAAAGCTATGTAATATAGAGATTTTGTCTGAAACCAAGACAAAAAAAAATTAGTTGGAGTATCTGCCTGCAGTCCAGAGTCCTGAGTTCAGTCTCTTGCAGTCAGCATGCGCACACCTTCCTCACACACATTTGAACATTTTAAAACATTTTAAAGATTGACTTCAGCTAAAAGATAACAAAATGATGTTATATTCAGGTTGGGTTTCTCTCTCTCTCCTTTTTATCCTTTAGTTACAGAAGAATTGCCTCCTCTCACTTTGCAGTGACCGGATTCTTCAAGATGTTCCATTTAACAGGCAAGTGCAGCTTACCGCCTGAGTTCAGTCCTGAGACCCATGTGGTAGAAAGAGAGGTGATGCCTTCACATTGTCCTATAGGCCACAGTGCATACTGTGTGAGAGCGTGCTTGTCTGTGCACACTCACACTTAGATATCTCATTTTCAAAGGTTTTCACAGACTGCAATACTAAAGACTAAAATGATTTCACTACTGAAAATAAAATGCCAGTATTTCTACATTATGTGTGCATGCACTTTATTTTTCTGAGACAGATCTCTCACTGAACCTGGAGTTCACGGAGTGAGCTAGACTGGCTGGCCATCAAGTCCCAGGGCTCCTCCTGTCTCTGCTTCCCCAGAGTTAAGTTGCAGGTATGCGCTGCCTTGCCAAGAGCTCTCTTACATGGTTGCTGGCATTGGACTCAGGACCTCAGTGAGCGTGCATCGTGTGTTACCAGCTAAGCCTCTTTCTCAGCCCCCATCCCCCTGTGTTTCCACCATTGCTCATTTTGATGAGCACAGGGTGCAGGCCTAGAATCTCAATAGAATCATAAGGCCAAAGTCTGCCTGGAAACTTAGCAAGTCTCTGTCTCAAAATAAAAACAAAGAGCCAGGTGTGGTAGCCAATGCCAGTAATCCCAGCACATGGAAGATGGAGGCAAGAAGATTCTCAGTTCAGAATCATCTTTGGCTATAGAGGGTCTGAGGACAGCCTGAGGTCCATGAAACCTTGTCTCAAAAAGACATAAATAAGGGCTGGCGAGATGGCTTAACTGGGAAGGCTTCCATAAAAGCCCGGCCACTGGAGTTCAAACCCTAAACCCACAGAGGAAGGAGAGAACTGCTTCTCAGATGCTGTCCTGATGGCCACAGTGCATATTATGGCCTAGCATGCGTACACATGCACATCATAGATGAACTATGCAAACTAGCAAGTAAAATAAAAGTAATAAACAATACAAGTAAATAAAATAAGATAAAGGGCTAGGGATATAGCTCTGTGGTCGAGCATTGGCCTAGATAAGGCCTGGGTCCAGTCTCCAGCCCAGGAAAGAAACTAGAAAGTCAACATTGCCAAAAAACTAACAGGTAATTTGTAGTCTCTTTCATGAAGAAGAAGCTGCCCTTTCCTTCACACATACTAGGTTGTACCATCAACCCACATCTGGCTCTCTGAAATTACACCTAGATCTCCATGATTGAGGAAGGAAACCTTCTTGTGCTTTCAGGTTTGAAGCAGCCAAGCTTGTCATGCAGTGGCTTTGCAACCACGAAGATCAGAACATGCAAAGAATGGCAGTTGCTATCATCTCCATCCTGGCTGCCAAGGTATCTGACTCTGCTGAAGGATTCCTAAAGGGATATTTCTCATTGCAGTCACTCCCGCCCACATCGTGTGCCAGGGAAGCTCATACACGTCTTTGCTGGCCCCCTGGTAACTGTGTTAAATGTTGCCGAATTGGAGGTTGATCAGCTTTCATTCTGGCCGTGGACGCTGTTATGGTGATCTATAGTAAACTCACACCCGTTAATTCTTAGGCATTTACTTTATCTTGTATTTTCTTCCAGCTATCTACAGAACAAACTGCACAGCTTGGTGCTGAGCTCTTCATTGTCAGGGTAAGTTTACTGTCCCTTGTTTTAGGCCACTACATAGTGTTTGTTTTTAATATTTAAGTAAATTTGTTTTATATGTTTGGGTGCTTTGATCCCATGTCTATCTGTGTAACATATAGAAGTGGCCTGGTGCTAGTGGAGGCCAGAAAAGCTCATTGAATCCCATGGGATTAGAGTTACAGATGGTTATGAACTGCCATGTGGGTGCTGAGAACTGAACCCAGGTCCTCTTGAGAGCCCAATGCCCTTAGTCACTGAGCCTGCTAGTTTAGTTCCTTCTTCCCTCTCCTCTCCTCTCCTCTCCTCTCCTCTCCTCTCC
>NW_022196900.1:67569625-67578318 GCF_008632895.1 Mastomys coucha | reverse complement strand
TGTAGACCAGGCTGGCCTCGAACTCAGAAATCCACCTGCCTCTGCCTTCCTAGTGCTGGGATTAAAGGCATGAGCCATCACTACCCTGCTCTCTCTTCCTTTTTTAAGTCTCACATTTTATTATAATGGTATGCTATGACTAATTAAGATACTTGGTTCAAGGCTCAGCAGTAAAGGCAACTGCTACTAAACCTGATAACCTGAGTTCAGTCCCTGGGACCCTACCTAATAGAAGGGGACCAGCTTCAACAAGTTCTCTTCTGACCAAAGAAGCTCAGTGTTCATACATATATTGGTGTGTGTGTGTGTGTGTGTGTGTGTGTGTGTGTGTGTTCACATGCACAGAGATGCACATGCATGCACATGAAGGAAGAGAAGGAAACAAGCAAGCAGAAGCTGGGGCTGTAGCTCAGTGAATGAGGAACATGTACATGCTCAGCACATGTAAAGCCTGTGTGGTCAGGTGTGCCTGTACTGTAGCACTTGGGAGGTGGAAGCTGAAAGACACATGTTCAGTCATCCTTGGTGTGTACTGAGTTTGAGGCTACAAGAGACCCTACTCAGAGAGAACAAGAGCCAAGAGAAAAAGAACAAGTACTCTTCTTATATAGGGTACAGTTTAGTGCTCTGTACATGTACTAACAAGTATTCTTTACAGAAAACCAAGAAGAAATGAAGGGATGGATAGGAAGGGAAAATGAAGGTCCAAACTAAGGGATTGTTGGCTGAGGCAGAAAGATCTTGACTTAGAGGCTAGCATCTGCTACTGTCTTAGGGTTTTTGTTGCTGTGGTAAAATACCATGACCAAAATCAACTTGGAGAAGAAAGTTTATTTCATTTTACAGCTTATAGTCCGTCATCCAGGAAAGCCAGGGTCTGATGCAGAGGCCATGGAGGAATACTTGGTCAGCCTGCTTTCTTATACTTCCCTAGGATTATCTGTTCAGTAGTAGCCCCATCCACAGTAGGTCCTTTCACCGAAGGAGTAAGTACATTACATGGAGGCATTTTCTCAGTTGAGATTCCCCCTTCCAGCGTGACTAGCTTGTGTCAGGTTGACTAGCCCTGGGCTGCAATAGCAGTACTGCCTTAAGAAACAATACAGAAACAAACTGGGTCTAGCAGGGTGCTCAGAAAATAATGGTGCTTCCTGCTGACCAACCGTGACACAAGTTCAGTCCCTAGGACCTGCATAGTGGAAAGGAAACCAACTCCTGTAAATTGTTCTCAGACCTCTACATACCTCTGGCATGGATGTGATTCATATACACACTAGTTATAAATATAGTTTACATTTTTAAGAACCATTACTGGGAATGCTTTAAGCTAGGAAACTAGTCCTCATGGATTTGTGATTATTGGTAGTCTCAAATTATAACAATTCGATAATGAAAACTTAATTCCTTTTTCTTCCTTTTAGCAACTTCTTCAAATAGTGAAGCAGAAAACTAATCAAAATTCAGTGGACACTACATTGAAATTTACTTTGAGTGCCCTTTGGAACCTCACAGATGAATCTCCAACGACGTGCAGACACTTCATTGAAAATCAAGGGTTGGAACTTTTCATGAGAGTTCTAGAGGTTAGAATGGAAATTTACCTAACAGTTTGGATAGTTTCTTTAAGCATTTCTTTATTATATTTGTTTCTTTATATAATTATACGTTTCTCTTTCTTTTGTAGTCTTTCCCAACCGAGTCATCCATTCAACAGAAAGTTCTAGGACTTTTGGTAAGATATAAACCTTTCTTGATGAATTCCAAACTATAATTACTTTCTGTCTGAGTGTTGATTAAAAGTTGTTGCTTGGGCCTTCAAGACTGCTCAGTTGGCAAGGGTATTTCCTGCCAAGTCGCTGATAGGAGTTGATCCTAGAATTCACATGATGGAAGAAAAGAATACACCTGCAAGATGCTCTTTGACTCTACATGTGAGAAACACACACACATACATACACACACTTGTTCTTACTCTCTCTCAATAGATGAATAAATGGGGATATAGGTCAGTTGGTAGAGTGCTTGCTTAGCATGCATGAAACCTGGTTCATTCCTCTGCATCATATAAAGCTGGGTGTTTCTATAAAATAAAAATTTGAATATAAAGGATATATATATATATATATATATATATATATATGTATATGTATATGTGTGTATATTTAGATATAGATAAAATCTCAGTACCCAGGAGGTGAAGAGTGGGGACAGGAGAATCAGAAGTTCAAAGCATCCTCTGATGCAAAGTCAAGGTTACATGATACTGTGTCTCAAAAAGAAAGAAAGAAAAAGCCAGCTGATAGTGGTGTGTGCAAGCAGATCTCCATGAGTTCAAGGCCAGCCTGGTCTAAGGATCAAGTTTCAGGACATCCAGAGCTACACAGAGAAACTCTGTCTCCAAACAAACAAACAAACAAACAACTATATATATATATATATATATATATATATATATATATATATATTATTATTATTATTATTATTATTATTAAATTAAAAAGATAAACCTGGTATGATGGTGCAAGTCTTTAAGCTTAGCATTCAGGAGTCAGACGCAAGCACATTTCTGTGAGTTTGAGGCCAGCCTAGTCTACATAGTGAGTTCTAAAGCAGCCAGGACTGCATAGTAAAACCCTGTCTCAAAATAACAATAAATAAATAAAATGGGACATGGCCTCAGAGCTCAAGATACTGAGGTTGCAAGATCGGTGTTCAAGGCAAACCTGGGCTATATCATTTGTTCAAGTCTAACCTAGACTACCTAGGAAGACTCTATGTTAAAAAACAAAGGAGGAGAAGATGTAGCTCAGTTGATAAGTATCTGCCTAACATGCATAAAGCCCTGTATTGATCTTTAACACTGTATAAAATGAATGTGGCCAGGATATGGTTGCTCATGTTTTTAATCCCAGAACTTGGGAAGCAGAGGCAGGTGGATCTCTGAGTTTGGGGTGAGCCTCGTCTACAAAACAAGTTTCAGGACAGTGAGGCCTACCCAGAGGAACTCTGTCTTGAAAAACCACAAAAAGGGAAAAAAAAGAAAAAAAGAGGGGAAAGCCCAGTGGTTAAGATCACTGACTGCTCTTCCAAAGATCCTGAGTTCAGTTCCCAGCAACCACGTGGTGGCTCACAACCACCTGTAATGAGATCTGATGCCCTCTTCTGGACAGCTACAGTGTACTTATATAAAATAATAAATAAATGGGTTGTTTTGTTGTTGTTTTTTGTTTTTAAGACAGGTTTTCTTTGTATAGCCTTGGCTGTCCTGAAACTTACTCTGTATATAGACCAGGCTGGCCTTGAACTCAGAAATCTGTCTGCCTCTGCCTCTGCCTCCCAAGTGCTGAGATTAAAGGCATGTGCCACTACTGCCTAGTCCTTTTGTTTTGTTTTGTTTTGTTTTTTTGGTTTTTTGAGACAGGGTTTCTCTATGTAGCCCTAGAACTCACTCTGTAGACCAGGCTGGCCTCGAACTCAGAAATCCACCTGCCTCTGCCTCCCAAGTGCTGGGATTAAAGGTGTGCACAACCACCACTGCCCAGCAATAAATCTTTGAAAAGAAAAGAAAACAGTCGGGCAGTGGTGGCGCACACCTTTAATCCCAGCACTTGGGAGGCAGAGGCAGGCGGATTTCTGAGTTCGAGGCTAGCCTGGTCTACAGAGTGAGTTCCAGGATAGCCAGGGCTACACAGAGAAACTCTGTCTTGAAAAACAAAAAACAAAAATAAAAATAAGAAAAAAGAAAACAAAGTCTGGTAGCAGATGGTGGCAGCACTGGGGAAGTGGGTACAGGGTTAGACACTCAGCCTTGCAGTGCACGGGGATTTGTTCAGTGGTTAAGAATGTTGGTTGTTCTTACAGATATGTCCACATGGAGAATCACAAGGATCTGTAGCTCTAGTTCCAGGGAATCTGTTGCCCTTTTCTGTCCTTTGTAGGCATTCTACGTAGCTGGTGCATAGATATAGATTCAGGCACTCACTTTAAAAAAAACAGAATCTCAAAAATCATGGAAAAAAAATGTTTTTAAAAGAGTCTATGATGCCAGCCAGTGGCAAGATGATGTCAGGAACAGGAGTTGAGAATTCACATCTTGAATTGGAAGCACACAACACAGAAGGGGCCAGTGCACTGGAATGGGACAGAGTGAAACCTTGTGCTCCCAGTGACAAAATCTCCAGCAAGGCCACACCCCCAAGCCTTCTGTTAACTTGATCAGTTGTTCATCAAGTATTCAAGCATGTAAGACATTTGTCCCTCGAGCTACCATGATTTCCCTTTAGCTGCAGACTGCCCAGCTTGCATGCTTTGTCAGAGAACACAATTAGTGCTTGTAGTGTAGTGTCTGAGAACAGCTCTGGTAGCTGCTGCCTTTTGTAGAAGACTAACTTTTACGCCTTCTTTTTCTCCCAGAACAACATAGCTGAAGTACAAGAGCTGCATTCTGAACTGATGTGGAAGGATTTTATAGACCACATCAGCAGCCTCTTGCACAGTGTGGAAGTAGAAGTCAGTTACTTTGCAGCTGGGATCATCGCCCACTTAATATCCAGAGGTGAACAAGCGTGGACCTTGAGCCGAAGCCAGAGGAATTCTCTTCTTGATGATTTGGTAGAGTCATTTGGTGTTTTCTGGAATGATACAAACTTCATTTGTAATAGTTAAATATGAAAGCTTCATAATGTAGTAATAGTTAAAATAAATATTGTAACATATCGTATGTCTTGTGTCTTCTAGCATTCAGCTATTTTGAAATGGCCAACTCCAGAGTGTGAGATGGTAGCATACAGGTAATTAGCATGTTTATTAAGTAATCTTGTCATTTTTCTTACAATCTTTACTTCAAGTACAATCTCATAGTACTGTTTTTCAGTAAAGTCTTACTCATTGTGTGTGCTTATAATCCCAGCACTGGGGAGGCTGAGGCAGTACTGCCAAGTTCTAGTCTAGTCTAAACTATAAGACAAGACCCTGTCTCAAGGTGGATTTAAAAAAAAATATTTTGACTTATTTTCTACTATTCATTCATCATCTCTTTATTCCATATTATTGAAGGCAGATCTCTGAAATATATCTGCTCTTTAAATTTAAAGATGACCAAAGGGGCTGGGGTTATATGCCTGGTAGAATGCTGTCTGTCATTTGTAAAATCCTGGGTTTGTGCCAGGCAGTGGTGGCGCATGCCTTTAATACTGGCACTTGGGAGACAGAGGCAGGCAGATTTCTGAGTTCAAGGCCAGCCAGGGCTATACAGAGAAACCCTGTCTCAAAAAACAAACAAATAAACAAACAAACAAAATCCTGGGTTTGTGATCTCCATCAGCACATAAACTGAGTGTGACAGCCAATGCCTGTAATGCTAATGCTGGGCAGTACAACCAAGAAGATCAGAAGTTGAAGGCCATCCTAGGCTACACAGCAAGCTTGAGGCCAGCCTGGGATACATGAGACCCTATCATTTCCATCCTACCTCCCCCCAAACAACAACAACAACGAAACCGGCATTCTGGAAGGCCAAGTCCTATGACAATTAGATGATAAGAAGGCAACTTATGGCCGGGCAGTGGTGGTGCACACCTTTAATCCCAGCACTTGGGAGGCAGAGACAGGTGGATTTCTAAGTTCGAGGCCAGCCTGGTCTACAGAGTGAGTTCCAGGATAGCCAGGGCTATACAGAGAAACTCTGTCTTGAAAAACAAAAAAACAAACAAAAACAAAAACAAACAAACAAAAAAAAAGGCACTACATTAAATAAATATTCCCTATGTTGCATTTTTTTTTAAAGACTTATTGATTATACATAAGTACACTGTAGCTGTCTTCAGACACCCCAGAAGAGGGCGTCAGATATGAGTACGGATGGTTGTGAGCCACCATGTGGTTGCTGGGATTTGAACTCAAGACCTTTGGAAGAGCAGTCAGTGCTCTTAACTGCTGAGCCATCTCTCCAGTCCTGCTGCATAATTTTATTACACTTAGCTTTTATTGGCTACTTCGTTCATGCTGGTATGTTTTGGTTTCTTTAGTTTTTTGAAATTTTATTTTAATGTTATATGTACGTTGTTTTGGCTGATTGTATCTCTGTGCACTATGTTGCATGCATTGCCCTCAGAGGCCATTGGATCCTCTGGAGTTGGAGTTGCAGATGATTGTGAGCCACCATGTGGATGTTGGGAATCTAGTCTGGATCCTCTGGAAGATATTCATCTCTCCAGCCCCTTTTCAACAGTTTTTAAACTTATATTTGTTCAGACCAATTCAAACAGAAAGGCAAATTCTATACCTTCTTCATGATGTTCTACTATTTCATCACTGTCTTCAATTTTCTACTTTACAAATCAAGATTTTTAAAGTGTTTCTTAAGGCCCAGTGTGATGGCTCCTCTCTGTAATGGCAGTACTCAAGAGGCAGAGACAGGTGGGCAAGATGGTCCAGTGGGTAAAAGAGCTTATCTGATATGAGTTAGATCTCTTCCACCCACACTCAAGGAGAGAACTGGCTCCCAAAACTTGTCCTCTGGCCTCCCACTGCTTGACATTGCATGTGTCTTAAATATATGTACTCACACACACAGCACACAGTAATAGTAACTTTTTAAAAGAGAGGCAGATGTAGGAAGGCTGGCTACGCTATGCCTAAATTTAAGGGCAACCTGGCCTATATACTGAGGTCTGTATCCAAAAAGGGGGTGGAGCAGGGCTCATTTTTATGGCACTCCCTAGGCAGTTGTGTCAAGATGAAGCAGTATACATCCTTCCCAGCCACTGGGTGTCAGAAACCCATTGTAGTGGAATAATAGTGCAAGCTGGGAACTGTGTAAGAAACCCACAGCCACAGATGTAGCTGCTGGTGAAAGCATTATGTGCTCCAAATCAGTGGTGGGTAAAGCAGAGTATTCTCATGAAGCAACACAGTTTTAACTGCATTTCTTTCATGGTTAAGAAAGTTGCTACTCAGAGAAACCCTGTCTCGAAAAACCAAAAAAAAAAAAAAAAAAAAAAAAAAAAAAAAAAGAAAGTTGGATATTTTTTTCATATTTAGTATCCATTTATATTTCTTCCTTTGAGAATTGTTTTTCTTAGACTTCTTTTTTCCAACATATGTGGTCGTGTTTTCTTTTTCTTTTCCTTTTTTTTTTTCCTTTAAGATTTATATGAATGTTCTGTCTGTATAAACCCTGAATGCCACTGGAGGGTATCATCTCATTACAGATGGTTGTGAGCCTCCATGTGGTTGCTGGGAAATGAACCCAAGACCTCTCTCTGGAAGAGCAGATAGTGCTCATAACTGCTGAGCCATCTCTCTAGTTCCCTCTAATATTTGTCTTCGTTACCACTATCAACAGTGGTAGCTATAGTTTTGTAGCTTTATTTTTGAATCCTGTTTTATTCCATGGGTCTGCATGTCTGGTTTTACACCCATACTGTGCTGTTTTGTTGTTAGTGGGTCTGTGGTACAGTGTGAGGTCAGAGTCTGTTGTCTTCAGCATTGCTTCTTCTGCTTAGATTGCTTTGAATCCAGGTTCTTTCTGTTTGTTTTTTAAAGTAGGTTATTATTTGTGTGTGTTATGTTATAGTATGTAGTTTTTGCTACCCCACTTTAAGCTCTGGCCAGGTTCCCTCAGATCCATGGATAAAAGACAATCACACACACATTAGCTTATTTTCCAACCTGCTTGTTGGCTCAATTGCTGGGCACTTCTACTCTCTGGCTGCTAGCGTGCCCTTCCCAGTAGTCTTAGCTGAGCACCCTAAGTCTGCCCTTAGCTTTAGTTGCTCAGTTACCTTTTCCTTGTTCAGCCCTCTAAATCTGCCCTCAGTTTAATTGTGTTTCTAAGCTCTCATCTGGGGAACCTGCCTAAGGCTGCTCCACCTGTTATCTTATGTGACTGGTCGTCTTTTCTCCCTCTGAAGCAAGGCCAGAATCTCTTCCTCCCCTGCATCGGGGATAGCTCAACATATGCACCTCTTAGCTTTCCTTGGCCCAGCAATTGGCTCCAGGCATTTTTATTGATTAATCAGGAACCAGTTGGGGAACTGGACCTTAGCCTCAGAACCACCCCTACATTATGTGTTCTTGCCCACCTGCCATGATGTATGTTAGCTGCTCAGAAGAAAGCCTTGGGAAGTCCTGTATCTTCTGTTCTAGGTTTGGAGCTAAACTTTGTCATCAGGCCTGGCCTGAGTTTACCCTAGAGGTCATGTCATAGGCCCACTCTTGTATTTTCTTGAGAATGTAAGGATTGTTTAAGTTCTGTGAACAATGTCATTGGATTTTCATAGAGATTACACTGAATCTGTAGGTGGCTTTCAGTAACATGGCCATCTTCACAATATTAATTCCAACCCTTGAGCTTGGAAGCCTTCTGTCTCTGTGTCTCTCAGTGTCCCAGCAGATTTTACTTCCCTGGCTAGGGTTATGTCTTTGTATTTTACCTTTTATGAAGCTATTGTGTATGGAATTTTCTTCTTTGAATTATTTCTCAACAAATTTGCAAATGCTACATAGGAAGTCTACTGATTTGGTGTTGTTGGGTTGGTTTTATGCTGCTATTTTGCTGAAAGTGTTAAGAATTATCAGTAGCCGGGCAGTGGTGGTGGTGCACGCTTTTAATCCAGCACTTGCGGGGCAGAGGCAGGCGGATCTCTGAGTTCGAGGCCAGCCTGGTCTACAGAGTGAGTTCCAGGACAGCC
>NW_022196900.1:67563318-67569596 GCF_008632895.1 Mastomys coucha | reverse complement strand
AAAAAAAAAAAAAAGAAAAAGAAAAAAAAGAAGACAATGAATTATTATCTGCAAATAGCAATAATCTGACTTTCTCCTTCCCCCTAATGCCCTACTTATTTTATTTTCTTGTCTTATTTCTCTAGTTAACATGTAAGAGTCGGGAAATAAATAACAGTGGAGCAATGGACACCCTTGTCTCAATCCTAGTTTTGAAGGAAATGCTTTGGGGAGGGGGATTTGGTATATTGTGTGTTGTGGGCTTGTTTCTTCAGACTTTATCATAAAAGCTGAACTTTGTAAAGGCCTCAAGTCTAGTTATGTGCTCTATAACATTTACTCATGTGCATATGTTGAGCTATCCTGAATTCCTGGAAATGAACTCAGCTACGTCATGATGCATGATCTTTTAAATGTACTCTTAAATTTGTTTTGTTTTAGTGGTTGGTTGTTTTTGTTTGTTTGTTTGTTTGTTTTTGTTTTGGTCAGGGTCCACTATGTAGCCCTGGCTGACCTAGAACTCAGTGTGTAGACCTGTAGTTTACTAAGCTTTATCTGCCTCCTGATTGTTGAGATTAAAGGTGTGCATTTTTCAAGACAGAGTTTTCCTGTTTAGCCCTGTTCATCTTACTAGACCAGGCAGTTCTTTGGCCACCAGGGGGACATTCTTTTTCTACCCAGGGCAAGATGCTCTTGGAGAAGGAAGATCATCTTCCAGCTAAGGCTAAGCTGATGGATGGACCCTCCAGCCCCTCTGTTTCCCTTAGACCAGCCATCAGGTCCCTTTTTTTACACTAACTTCATGTGCTTGAGCTTTGGGGTAGCAAGTCTTTTCAAATAACCTCAGAACAAGATTGTTTGGGTGCTGAGCAAAGTATGTCTATGGGGATGAGGTCACAGGAATCCACTTCAGTCCCACAGTGAGGTCCTTACCTCCTTCCTCAAGTGTCCCTCAGGTGTCCTGACTAGACTCTCTCTGTTGACCAGACTGGCCTTGAACTCACCAAGATTCTCCTGCTCCTGGCTCCTGAGTGCTGGGATTAAAGGTGTGCACTACTACTATCCATCTTATGGATCTGTCTTAAGATTTCTGTGGCCCCTTGGCTTAATTTTAGTAAGTCATTTAGAATTTATCCACTTTTTTTTCAATTTTCCATAATAAAAAATTTCAAAATAGTCAGGCCACCTTTAATGGCAGCACTTGGGAGGTGCATGCCTTTAATCCCAGCACTTGGGAGGCAGAGGCAGGTGGATCTCTGAGTTGGAGGCCAGCCTGGTCTACAGAGTGAGTTCCAGGACAGCCAGGGCTACACAGAGAAACCCTGTCTCGAAAAACCAAGAACAAAAATTTCAAAATATTCTCTAACAATCCTCTAGACTGCGTTGTAATTTGTTATAACACCTTTAACCACTAGTTGTATGAGTTGGGTCTCTTTCTTTTGGTTAGTTTAGCTAAGTGACCTGTCAACTTTATTTTGCTAGGGAGCAAGTCCTTATTTGATTGATTCTGTGCATTGTTTTTTGTGCTCATAACTGTCATCCCTGTTTATTGTTTCTTATCATGCACTGCTTTGGGGTTTGCCTGTTTTTCTAGTACCTTCTAAGATCTCTCGGTCTTATGTAGCCGGAGCTGTGCTGTTTTATGGAACTCACAGCCCCAGCTGCCTTTGTGCATATTTGTTTACAATTGTTCTATGTCCTTGGTGAATTGTTCACTTTATTAATATGTGGAAGCCTTTACTTCTTCTGCCTCCCCACCCCCATTTTTAAGACAGGGGCTCTTTACATCACCCTGCCATCCTGGGACTCACCCCATAGACCAGGCTGGCCTCACACTCACAGATTCATCTGCCTCTGCCCCCCAATTAAAGGTGTGCACCACCACACCTGGTTTCTTCTGACTGGTTTTAAAATGTACTTTTTTTCAGATATCTAAGTTGGGAAGACCAAAAAAGAAAAAGAAAAGCTTTTGAAAGATCTACACTCCCCTCCCTTAATACAGTCTTTTATGTACCTCTGGTGCACCAACATGCATCTCAGTGCAATTCTTTCTGAAATATGTATGACAAAGTAAAGGTGTATGTTGCTCCTTCATATCAGTCTAGAAATGGCATGTCTTTTCTTAAAGTTGTAAGAATCACTACCTAGAAAATGATGCTTTGTATAAAATGTGACTTTGATTCTTTTGAACCTTTAGGTCCTTTAATCCATTCTTTCCACTACTTGGCTGTTTTACGACTCCGGGAGTCCAGCTATGGGCAGTTTGGGCCATGCAACATGTCTGCAGCAAGAATCGTATGTACCAAAAGTAGAACTATGGTTCCAATTCAATTTTCCTTTACAGAAAGTCATTTTGGTGGGGTGAAAGATTGTTGAGTTTTTCCTGTGTAGTTCTGGCTAACTGGTATAGAACTCACTATGTAGCTCAGGCTGGCCATAAACTCTGCAGAAAGTTTATGGCTATGGGTGTTTTGCCTGTATATGTATGTACACCATTTATATGCTATCAAATTCCCTGGAACTGGAGTTAGAGACAGTTGTGAGACACCATGTGTGGTGTATTCTTTACTGCTGAACCATCTCCTCAGCCTCCAGAAAACCTTTGTTTATTTTTTTGAAACAAGTTTTTTTCTGTGTAGCTCTGTCTGTCCTGGAACTTACTCTGTAGACCAGGCTGGCCTGGAACTCAGAAATCCGCCTGCCTCTGCCTATTTTTTATTTTGTTTGAAATAGGTCTGTAGATCAGGCTAGCCTTGAACTGACAGAGATCCACTTGCCTTTGCCTCCCAAATGCTAGGATTAAAGACATGTGCCATGACCCCATCTGCATTGAATCTTTTAAGTATACTTACTTTTTAGTGTATATGTGTATGTGGTGTATATATATGGCTTTGTGGGCACATGCATACATGTTCGAAGCCCAGAGGAGTGTCTTCCTCCATTGCCTTCTGCCTTACTCTCACTGAACCAGAAGTTTGCTGTCCAAGGACTTCCTAGGACCTTCCTTCCTCTGTCCCACAACGCTGGGTTACAGACACACATGGCCATGCCTTTTTATGTGGGTTCTAGGATTAGAATTCAGGATTAACCATCTAATAATCCAGTTCCAGGGGATTTGATACCCTTTTCTAGGTTCTGGCATGCAAGGGGTACACAGACATACATATATAAAACATCCAAACACATAAAATAATTTCTAAAAAGGTTCCTGAATTCAAGGGGAAAAAGTGGAGATGATAAGAGACACTGATTCGTCAGGTTTTTGTTTGGCTTTGTGGAGGTAGGGTCTTACTGTGTGGATTTGCTTCATGCATGACCATGCATGGCCTTTGATGTGTTTTTGTTGTTTTAAGCCCTGAAGAACTTGTTTTGTTTGTGGGATAACCTTAAAACATTTTTCTTGTTTTCTTTCAGCTTCAAGGTATTGCAGCATGCTGATTGAAGAAGGAGGACTGCAGCATTTGTACAACATCAAAGAACATGAGCAGACAGACCCCTATGTGCAGCAGATTGCTGTGGCCATTCTGGACAGTTTAGAGAAACACATTGTGCGCCACGGAAGGCCCCCTCCCTGTAAAAAGCAGGCCCAGGCCCGACTGAATTGATAGCCATAGATAGTTGGGTAACGAACAAAGAACGGGAGGCATTTTTGTGGTTGGTTCATTTGGAATAGTGTGCTCTCTGGTGTTTGGGGGCGGGGTGGGGGGGTTGTCCGTGGTAAGAGTCCTGTAATCCATTTGGAATTGGTAATGTACAGTACTGCCCATGTGAACAGTCTTGATTTGTTTTGTGATTTTTAACTTATGAGGCAAGAAAGGTCTTCCTTCAATATCGTTTATTAGGAAATCTTGCAGTGTTGAACTTAACCTGTGCTTGAAATCCTCCAGTTTCACGATAAGCTGCACGCAGTGTTACGCAGACTTTCCTTGCAGGCGAGCAGGGCTGCTGACCTGACTTCAGCTCCGCCTCGCTATAATTTTATATTGCTTTTGTAAAAATGCCCCCATCCTCTGTCACAAGATGCCCTTCTTTGTGTGAGTGGAAGCTGTTGTTTTTCTAGAAGCTTCTTGCTATCAGGAGCCTGAATGGCAGTCAAAGGAATATAAAATAAAGAAAGACCATGACAGAAGGACAGAGTTGAAAAGGAATTAGAAATTGCTTTTGTGGTATAGCTCTGAAAATGGGAAACGTTCTCCTGGTGTCCCTCTGCTAAGGCGGGAACAGCAGCTGTTCTCCATGCTAAAGGCTGGAAGCACAGACCATTGCTACCCCTTCTTTTCCAAAGTCATTCTTATTCCGTGGAATAGAGACCATGCTTGGAGTTAATTTGCTTAGTTAAAATACAATTGACAACAGAAAATTTGTTGCAGAAATTTAAACTTGAGTTGGGGTGTGGCTCAGTGGTAGAATATGTTCTTAGAATGTATGAATTCAGTACCCAGCACCACACACAACAAAAAGTTAAAAATGTTTCTTCTGTTCAGATATGTGTATCTGTCAGGCATAAGTGGCTCCTCTGCAATCTTAGCACTCAGGAAACTGAGCAGGAGTGCTGTGCGTTTGAGGCCAGCCTGTGTTAGTGACGTGTAGTGTATCCTCATTATGTGTTCATGTTAGAAAAAGATGCCAGAGAAGAGTGGGCTGCTGCTGGATGGTTACACGTGTAGTCATCTGGAGAAAAGGAAATGGTTTTGGTGGATTATTTTTTTAGGCAGTTACCTTTCCTTTAAGATAATTGATCTACGAAGAATCAACTATCATCTTATGAACCTGGGAGGCAGCAAGTTACCAACAAACTTAATTTCCACTATAATTTTAAGTTGGGAAGAATTCAGACCTATAATTCAGTAATGGCAAAGGTGAGACAGAAGGAATTACAGTTAATTAGGAGGTAACTACGCCACAAAGTTGCAAGCCAGCCTGAGCTATATGGGGAAGACCCTTTCTCATGAAACAAAACAAATTTTTTATTTTAGGGAGTTCTTAGTGGCACTTGCCCTTAATTCAAAACACTAAGGAGCAGGTGGCTCTCAGGGTCAGCAAGGAATAGATAGCAAGACCCCATCTCAAAACAAACAAGGACACTCACATCTTGTTTTGTAAATAGGTTTAATCTGAAGTCTTTTCTAACCACATTCATACATGTCTAAAATGTTTTCAGTAGCGTTTTAAAGTAAGTTGGGAATATTTCAGAAAGGAGCTAGCTTAAGCTAGCTGAAGCTGTGCCTCTGAGCGTGCATCCACGCCCTAGTGCGGGAAAACAAAGCTGAAAGGAATATGAGTTCTAAGCCAGCCTGGATGACAGGACTGACCAGCAAGCTCATGGACACTATGCTTTTAACATGTCTGACTCATGTTTCATACTACTGTCTCACTCCTTGGACTTGACTGTTTCAGACTTCCTTCATAGGGATGAATATTGAATCAAACTGAAAGAAAACACACACATAGAATTATCAAAAACCATGTAAAACTATGGCTTATTTCTTACTTAATTGGTTCAAGGAATTTTGAGAGCTATAAGATATATTTTTTTACCCAAGATGGTTGCTCAAAGCCATGATCCACCAGTGGAGAGACAAGATTGTCATTTTGAGGCTAGCCTGGGCTACCTACTGATGCTTGTCTCAGCAGCCTCCACCACAAAAGATGCATTTTTCATAGTTAAACACATTTAGAAAAAAGAAAATTTCTTTCAGAGCAGTAGTTTTTGCTTCTTGTTGACATTTCTCCCACAATTTTAATGTCTAAGACAAAATTCTGACAATACAATGTAGTCTGCAGTGTACAAGACTTGTACACTGCAAGCTTGCAGTGTTGACCTGCCAAGCCTACATAGTATACTTGTGAAATATTTGAGAACTTTGGCTTCAAGTGTCATGACAAAAGTACATGTTCCTATAGGCTATTGCTAACCTTGCTTTTACAAAGTTTGAGAAAAATAAAGTCAGGTGTGGTAGTATATACCTGTAATCCCAGTATAACAGCTACAGAGCAAATTCAGAACCAGCATTGGTTACCTGATATACCGTCTGGAGAAGCAGAACAAGAGATGGTCAAAGGGCCTACAGAATGATTCAGAATAACCTGATACATGAAGGTTCAAAACCAATTCAATTTATATTTTCTAGGCCAGTCAAGGCTAGGTTGCAAAAAAAACTTAAAAAAACAAAACAAAACAAAACAACAAAAAACCCACCCCCACAAACTCAAAGTGACTGACTGTATCCCAAGTAAATCAAGTTCTTAGTGCCTCTGTATGTTTTTGTTTGTTAGGTGGTGGTGTATTTCTTTTTCTT
>NW_022196900.1:67557633-67563308 GCF_008632895.1 Mastomys coucha | reverse complement strand
TGAAATAAGAGTCTCACTATGTGTAGACCCAAGGTTGTAGTCTGTATTAATTTCATTCAATTGACATTCCCAAGTAAGTGGTAGGATTCCAGGCATGTGCTACCATGTCTGGCTATGGGATGGTTCTTTGTTTTGTTTTGTTTGTTTTTGTTTTTCGAGAAAGGGTTTCTCTGTGTAGTCTTGGCTGTCCTGGAACTCCTTCTATAAACTGGGTTGACCCCAAACTCAGAGATGTGCTCACCTTTGATTCCAGAGTGCTGGGATTAAAGGTGTGCACCAGCCCAGCTCTGGGATGATTATTAAAACCATCACTAGGATAGAATTTTCAATAAAGTCCTGAATATAGCTAAAATGTAGTAAATACATATGTGTGTTTATAAATTACAAATATCCAGCCAGCTTCTAAAGGCCTCCCATTTATAATTGGTTGGTACATCCAAAACCATTGGCCTAGTGGTGTGCTTTCAGGCATAGTGTAGACTAACCTGAATGACCTTGTTGAACTAACTCATCAGTATACTCAGACACAAGCCATTGGGTGAGGAATAGCAAGACTTGGATCTGCTGAAAGAAATACATGCACAAGGGCCCAGGTTCAGTCCCTAGCACCATCCCAGAGAGGAAACGGAATTAGTAGACTTTGTAAGACTGGAGTCGAATAAAGGAAAATATAGCAAATCAAAGCATCTGGGTTTTGTGTACCGAATACGTTTTTGCATGGTCTTTGTACTCTAAAGTTTGTATTCCTTGTGGGTTGAGAGTGCAACTCAGCTCAGTACTGGAGTGAGTTACCCTGAGTTCAACTCCTACTACCAGAAAAAGAGAAGATGATATTTAGTGTTTTCTTTTTTTATCAATACAACCATAAATCAAGAATAGGGGGTGACACAGTGGCTATTGATCTTACTACTGTGGTGGTTTGAAATTAAAGGTGTGTTAAGATAACACTGGTTTGTCTCTGGTGCTCTTTGACCATAGGTTCCCCCTTTGGTATATGCTGATGAAAACATTTAATGTGCCAAATTGGGATAAATTAAGGAACAGTCAATTTGGCTCAGTTTTTGGTTCTGTTTCACTTTGTTATTTGAGACAGGATCTTTTGTAACCCAAGCTGGTCTCAAGCTCACTATGTATCTGAGGATGACTTTGTACTCTGTTTGCCTCCCCATGCTGCTGGGATTTTAGTCATGGGCCACTATCCCCAGCTATTTTTTGCCTTTTTTTTGAGATAGAATCTTGACATATATTCCATGCTGGCCTCAGACCTCTGAGTGTTGGGATTATGGGCATGCACCAAGCCAGGCTTGCTCAGTGTTTCAAAATGCATCCTCCTCCTGCCCTAAACTCAGAACAACATACAGCCATATTTAAAGTTGAAAAAGGGAGAAGAGGTAACAGAAATGAACCATTTTGTAATGGTAACCTGTAATCTGTCTCCTCTCTAATGGCACATTTTTATTAGTTGGTTAATGTGGGACTTTAATTGGGCTTTAATAAGCTAAAGGCATGGATTAAATGCCTACTCTCAGCTGATGTGGGCTCTTCCAGTTTTATCTACATATTTATGTGGAGAGATTGTTTGGGTCAGATCTGGTCTGAGACTGCTTCCAGAGAGGTTTGCAAACTGTTTTCCTTCTTAAACACTGTGTAGTGATTTCAGGTGATTTTTGTTTATCTCGTGGATATTGGGTATTGAGTCCTTATCATTTGCTGTGTGTTGACACAGTTTTAATTTTCAGTGTTAACTCAGTGTTCATTTTAGTAATGATGCAAAACCTACCAGCGATAGGAACAAGAGTAGAGAAGTTTGTGTTGGGTTTTATTTAGGCTTATCACAGCTGGGTTATCCTAGAATTTCATGGACTTTGCACGATGTAGCACATTGTGGTACATGCAGTTTGGTGTTTCCAAGATTTAACCCAAGACACTGATAACTAATGGCCTAAGAAAGAACTTTCTCCCACCTTCCCACAGCTCTACTTTTAAAAGAAATGCAAAACCGAATGCAGTTCTTTCTTTTTTTTTTCTTTTTCCCGGTTTTTTCGAGAGGGTTTCTCTGGGTAGCCCTAGGGGTCCTGGAACTCACACTGTATGTAGAACAGGCTGGCCTTGAACCCAGAAGTCTGCTGGCCTCTGCCTCCCATGAATGCAGTTTCTTACTATTGTGCTGACAGTGTGCCTCTTTAGAACACAGCCTAGCTGACAGTCAGATCAATGACAAGTAAAAATATTCCAGCAGTGCGGTAGCTTATGCTTGTGACCCTAACATGGCAGTGGTAGGCCAGGGAGGCGCTGACTTCTGTACCATTTTGGACGACACACCTATATTCTCAGCTACAAGGGAGGCTGAAGCATGAGGCTCGTTTGAGGACTTAAATAAGTCACAGGTTTAAAATGAGACTGGGCAACATGATACGGTCCAGCTTCAAAAATATAATTGTAGCTGAGTGTGCTGGTGCATGGTTTAATCCCAGCACTCAGGAGGCAAAGGTAGAGCCAAGCAGACTTCTTGAGTTAGAGGCCAGCCTGGTCTACAGAGTGAGTTCTAGGGCAGCCTGTGCTGCACAGAGAAGCCCTGTCTTGGGAGTTAGGGGAAATATATATAGGTTTTAAAAATTTGTCAGTTATTTTGTGACAAATCATAAATCTATTTCATTAATGGTAAATTCTTTGAACTTTATGGAAAAAAATGAGTTCTTTCAAGGGTTTTTGGTTGTTCATTATTGAGTCAGAGTAAGACTCAAATGTATGAGTCAAATGCATGTAGCTCTTACTGTCTTGGAACTTGCTGTGTATACCAGGTCTGCCTCTGCCTCCTGAATGCTGGGATTAAAGGCATGTGCCAATACACTGGGCTCTTTTAACCTTATTTTAATCAACTTTGGAGCAAGATATTCTTTAATTAATGAGAAGTTAAGACACTTTCATAAAGGGAAGTCATTTATATCATTTTTCTTCTAAAAATCAATGTTATGTGAAGATTTGAATTCTCAGATAACATGCAGAAACTTTTTTTAAGTCACTGACTTGTGGGCCACTGAAATGGCTCAGTAGGTAAAGGTGTTTGCTGCCAAGCCTGAGTTCAATTCCTCATGGTGGAAGGAGAGAACTGAGTCTCACAAGTTGTCCTCTGATCTCCATGTCTGCATCATTTACACTCATGCTCCATATTAAATCAGTAAGTAAATATAACATCTCCATTCAGAGGCAGATGAGAAGGATTATGAGTTAGGAGGCCAGCTTGAGTTACTGAATGAGGTTCAGGCCATCTTGGGCTACATAAAAGATCCTGTCTGAAAAATCCAAAAAAAAAGTAACTAAATTAAATGACAAAACCTCTGATGTTTAGGATTCCTTTGTCAAATTCTGGACATATGTATGTGAGAAGCTGTCTTTTGCTTGAATTCTGATGGGATTTAACTCTTTCCAAAAAATGCAAAACCCATCAGAAAGTCGAATGTGTGTGCATTTCAGATACAATTCTGGTTTTGTCTAGGCTGAAGGTATTCTAGTTATGGCCTGGTAAACAGGAGTATTCTGCACGTAAATCATGTTGTATATTCAGATGGAACATCACTTAAGTATTAATGTTGTATGTACAGATTGAGGGTTTTTTTTTGCCTAAATAAATGTTACAAATTTTATGTAAAGTGTGGCCTACTTTCACTTCAGATACTTTGAAATTTAGTAATTAAGCCAAGCTTTATGTTCCTTAGTAATCCATTGTGCTTTCAGAAATCTGCAAAAGTCTGTCTACTATAGCATCATTCCTTAGTGAAATACTTATGCTAGAACCAGGCTTGCCAGTCAGTACATACCTGTAATCCCAGTACTTGGGGAGACTGAAACAGGAGGCTTGAGTCCAAAGCCGGCCTGCTGGCCTGTGTGATGTAGTGAAACCTTTCCACCTCAAAAAAAAAAAAAAAAAAAAAAAAAAAAAAAAGTCTAGATTCATCACTCTATGGAAGAGGGAATACCAGACATGCATTAAGACCCTTTAGGGAATTTAATTTTAATGGAGAAGAATAAATAATAGTATTCAGCGATGTTCCACAATAGTCTTATTACATAGTGCTTATTACAGAGATCAAAGACCACACCTAATTCTAACTGGACAGTAAGTCCAGTTAGTCCAAAAAGAATTCCTACTGGGTGATGGTACACACCTTTAATTCCAGCACTCCAGAGGGTAGGCAGACCTCCATAAGTTCGAGACCAGCCTCATCTACAAATCGAGTTCAAAGACAGCCAGGGCTAGAGAACCCTACTTTGAAAAAACTTAAAAAAAAAAAAAAAAAGAATTCCTGGAGAAAATGATACCTTGGTTTGTTGCTAACAGTGGAGACAGCAGTGAAGCTGCACCCCCTCCCTACTCGGGTACCGTTGGGATATTGAGCTGAAGAAGTGGCTCAGTGATTAAGAGAACTGGCTGCTTCAAAGGACTAGGATTCAATTCCCAACACCCACATGAGGTCTCACAACTCCAGCTCCAAGGGATCCAATACTGCCTCTGGCCTCCATGGGCACTGCATGCATGTGGTGTACACATGTGTGGAGCGCTGCTGCCGCGCCTTAAAGATGGTGCCTGCCATTCTTCTGCTAAGGAGTAAACAAGTCCTTATTTGGCAAGAGGGTTGCACCTGCCAGTGGTCTGATCTTTCATCATGAGGCTGTAGCCAATGATAGCGCAAGAGGTGGTATGGGCTCATGGGCAGTCCTATGAAGGGTATTTAAGCAGCACTCACAGACCATTCGGGGGGGGGGGGGGCACACCCTTGATTCTCATGTAACTAACAGCTCCTGAGTAAACTGTTGCTGGAAGGAACTGGTGTGCTAGTCTTTCTTCCCTGCTGGTCTGGGTGATCGGCGCTGCACGCACACACACGTACACACAAACAAAACACCCATACACATAAACAGAATGTAAGGACAAGTCAGCCTAGCAGAGTGCTCACACTTTTAATCCTGGCATTTAGGAGGCTGGAGTTTGATTGACCCAAGTGTTCGAGGATAGCCTGGGCTACAGAATGGGACACTGTCTCAATTTTTAAAAGAAAGGAAACTGTTGGCCGCCGACCAGCATCTATCCAAAATGGCTCCAAACTTCACTTCCGTACCACGGACAGCTGCTTGGCGCAGGCGCCTGGTAACAGTGACACGTCTCTCCCTCGGCTCTCCCCCTCCCGATGGGAATATGCTAATAAGGTGCTTGCACTAAACTAATCAGACAGTAACATGTTTGCTCGACCCCCTCCCGCAATGGTAGGTTAATGAGGTGTCTGCATGGTGCACCAATCAGACAGTCTCGCTCGGCTATATAAGCCAGCAGCTCCAGGGTATCAGGGTCCTTCGCTTCAAACTTCAAGAGGAGCTCCCAATAAAGTGCTGCTGAGAAGGATCCTGTTGCCACGTTGTTCTTGCTGGCGAGACCAGTCGCGACAAGTGGTGCCGAATACCCGGGAACTGCAACATCGTGGCATCTGCGAGGACCTGGAAGGAAAACTTTCCAGAGGATTCAGAACTCAGCATCGCAGGAGCGGACGGTACTGGTAAGTTCTCCTGCAGCTCCCAACTAGGAATGCCGCCTTTTGGAATTGATCCAGCGATCGGCATGCTTATCGTTTTGATTGCTCTAGCAATCTTCCTTGCCTGCTTGGGCCTTAAGTGCCACCGTC
>NW_022196900.1:67554585-67556186 GCF_008632895.1 Mastomys coucha | reverse complement strand
GACAAGGGCAATGGGTCAATAATCAGACTCAATTTCCTATAGAGGTTTATAATCAAATAAATGAAATGACAAAAAGGGCTTGGAAAACCCTCCCCAATAAAGGAGAGGTATCTGGCAATCTTACTAAAATAACCCAGGGTGCTACAGAGCCTTTCTCGGACTTTGTTGCACGTATGATGGAAGCGGCAAGTAGGATTTTTGGCGATGCTGATACCGCCATGCCGTTAGTTGAGCAACTCATTTTTGAGCAGTGCACAAAGGAATGTAGAAACGCCATTACGCCCTGGAAAGGAAAAGGCCTAACATCCTGGATGAAGGCATGCAGAGAAGTAGGAGGCCCACTATCCAACAGCGGGCTTGCAGTTGCAGTCATGACGGCAGTCAAGGGACAAAGAGGAGGTAGCACAGGGTGTTTTCAGTGTGGACAAAGAGGACACTTCAAGAAAGATTGCCCTCAACGTCCAAAAGGTGCCAACCTTAATAAAATACCTAGTCTGTGCCCAAAATGCAAAAAAGGAAAACATTGGGCAAGTGATTGTAGATCTGTAAAAGATATCAATGGTCGACCGATAGTGCATACACAAAAACCAAAAAACGGACAGCAGGGCCCCCGACCCCAGGGCCCACAAATATATGGGGCCCTGCAGACTCCAAGCTTAAGACCCCCTGAACAACCAAGGAGAGCCACTCCGGGTTCAGCAGGACTGGACATCTGTGCCGCCACCTGAGTCGTACTAACACCCCAGATGGGGACCCAACCTATATTGTCAGATTGGAAAGGGCCATTACCCACAGGTACTGTAGGATTATTGTTGGGTCGATCATCCTCGGCCCTTAGGGGCCTTGTAGTAACACCAGGGGTCATTGACTCCGATTTTACGGGTCAGGTACAAATTCTTTGTACCTCCCCCAGGGACATAATTGCCATCTCACCTGGGGATCGAATAGCGCAGCTTTTAGTTCTTCCTAGTTGTCATGATATGTTTCCCTCTAAGCAAAATCATCGAGGTGATCGAGGCCTCGGGTCTACTGGCAGTCCATTGGCTTGCTTATCTCTCTATCTAAACGATCGACCCATGCTTATCATTAATATAGAAGGTAAAAGGTTTGAGGGTCTCCTGGATACTGGTGCAGATTGCAGTATCATCTCCCGCGATCAGTGGCCTAGTAAGTGGCCGGTGCAGCACTCCTCCCAAACGTTACAAGGCCTAGGTTATGCTTCTGAACCTGCTGTTAGTGCCAAAGAACTGACGTGGTTCAGTGAAGAGGGACATCAAGGCAAATTCCAGCCTTATGTAGTTCAAGTACCCGTAAATCTATGGGGGCTAGATTTGTTGACTAAAATGGATTTAAGACTTACTAACGATTATTCTAAACAAAGCAGACATATGATGAATCGAATGGGCTACCAATCAGGCAGAGGATTAGGAGCACAGCTACAAGGATGCTGTTCACCAATAAAAATCACTGAGAAACATGATAAAAAGGGATTGGGTTTTTCATAGGGGCCATGAGGACAACAATTCCCATTCTGTGGAAAACAGAGGATCCCGTGTGGGTACCTCAGTGGCCCCTGTCCTCTGAAAAATTACTAGCAGCCA
>NW_022196900.1:67552652-67552987 GCF_008632895.1 Mastomys coucha | reverse complement strand
CTGGATCCTTTAGCTCAGGGAATAGATATTTATACAGATGGCTCAAAGTCAGGATATGGTGCCTATATTGTAGCGAAGCAAAAACCTGTCACAATTCGATTTGAACCTGATACCCCCCAGAAAGTAGAATGCCAAGTGGTTCTTGAGGTGTTTAAACGATTTCATCAGCCCCTCAACATTATCTCAGATTCAGTGTATGTAGTTAATGCTGTAAGGAATCTGGAGGCCACAGGGACTATTAATCCCCATAGCCCGGTGCATGCCACCCTTCAGGCCATTCAAAGACTTATCTTGTTACGGCGGCAGAAGTTTTCTATTCATCATATTAGGGCCCA
>NW_022196900.1:67547531-67550767 GCF_008632895.1 Mastomys coucha | reverse complement strand
CGTGTGGGAATGTTCTCCCATTGCACCATGAATGGTATGAGTTTCTCTCTTTCTTTCTGTGGCCCCTGTTCTCGATCGGACCTCCCTTCAGGACTGGGCGGACCTTGATCGAACATAGTCCTGAGCCAAACTACTCATTTTAAGAAAAACAAAAGGGGGAGATGTTGGTCGCTGGCCAGAGTCTATCCAAAATGGTGCCAAACTTCACTTCCATACCACGGACAGCTGCTTGGCGCAGGCGCGGTAACAGTGACACGTCTCTCCCTTGGCTCTCCCCCTCCCGATGGGGATATGCTAATAAGGTGCTTGCACTAAACTAATCAGACAGTAACACGTTTGCTCGCCCCCCTCCCGCGGGGGTAGGTTAATGAGGTGTCTGCATGGTGCACCAATCAGACAGTCTCGCTCGGCTATATAAGCCAGCAGCTCCAGGGTATCAGGGTCCTTCGCTTCAAACTTCAAGAGGAGCTCCCAATAAAGTGCTGCTGAGAAGGATCCTGTTGCCGCATCGTTCTTGCTGGCGAGACCGGTAGCAACAGGAAACAAAACTCAGCGGTGGCTCATATTATACACACATTGGGAAGTAGATTCAGGAGGATCAGAAGTTCAAAGTGATCTACCAATGAACTGTATTCCAGTCCTTTTAAAGTTTTTTTTCACCAGGCAGTGATGGTACATGCCTATAATCCCAGCATTCAGGAGGCAGAGACAGGCACATCTCTGAGTTTAAGGCCAGCCTGGTGTATAGAACTAGTTCCAGAACAGCAAAGACTATACAAATAAATTGTCTCAGTAGTCTTACTAAGTTGTCCGAGTTGGCCTTGAACTCACTCTGTACCCAAGTCAGATCCTGAACTTGTAATTCCCTCTTCCTCAGCTTCCCATGTAGCTGGGATCACAGGCCTGCACCCAGCACAAGCCAAAGAATCGTTACTGTTTAGACAAACACTGAATTATTAAAAGATGTTCACTACAAAGGTGTGGATGTAGCTCAGTTGATAAAAGTACTTGCTTACATACAAGAAATCCTTGATTCATGGGCTGGTGTGATTGCTTAGCATGTAAAGGCATTTGTCTTTAAGCCTGACAACCTGAGTTTGATGCCCAGAACCTATACAGTAGGAGAAAATTAATTTTCAAAAATGGGGACCTCCACACATGCACTATGGTTTGTATGCAAGCAAGCAAGCATACGTACATACACTAAATGTTTAAAAAATAGTTCTGGGTTTGATCTCTGGTACTATGTAAAACTTTCTGGCTAGAGAAATAACTCCTCAGATAAGAATGTGTACTAGTTTTTTTTTTCTTTATTTCTTTCTTCCTTTTTTTTTCTTTTAAAGACAGGCTTTTTCTCTGTAGTCCTGGCTGTCTTGGAACTCACATTGTACACCAGGCTAGCTTTGAGATCTGCCTACCTCTGCCTCCCAGGTACTGGGAGTAAAGTGTGTGCCACCAACATTGGGCTGAATGTGTATTGTTTTAGATCGTTAGGAATTTGAGGTCAGACTAGTCTACTTATTGAATTGAAAACTAGCTGGGGCTACACCGTGAGATGTCTAAAAGACAACAACAAAGTGTGTGCTGCTCTTGGAGAGAAATGAATTTGGTTCTCAGCACCATTGTGGGCAATTCATGAAAGTCTAATTCCAGCTTCAGGTGGTCCAACTCCTCCTCTGACCTCCTACGGCACCTGCACTTCTATGCATACACCGCAGGCGAGAAGACACACACACACACACACACACATATACACATATACATATATATATATATATATAATTAAAAATAAAAATATGCCAGGCATGTTAGCACACACTTTTAATTCCAGCACTTGGGGGAAAGAGGCAGGCAGATCTCTGAGTTCAAGGCCACCTTGGTCTGCCATACTGAGGTCCAGGACAGCCAGAGCTACATAGGGAGACCCTGACTCAAAACAATAGAAACTCAAAAAACAAAAAACAAGCCAGGCAGTGGTGATCCACGCCTTTAATCCCAGCACTCAGGAGGCAGAGGCAGGCAGATCTCTGAGTTTGAGGCCAGCCTGGTATACAGAGTGAGTTCGAAAACAGCAAGGGCTATACAGAGAATCCCTGAAAACAAAAACATAAATAAATAGATGAATGAATGAAAATCTGGGTGTGTTGTGTATTACTGTAATCCCTTTACTGGGGAGGTAGAGGCAGGAGGATTGGAAATTCTGGGTTATTCTTGGCTACATAATGAGAGACAAGCCCAAGTTGTGTGAGATGCTATCTTAACAAAACAAAAAATGCCAGCAGTGGTGGCACACACCTTTAATCCCAGCACTTGAGAGGCAGAGGCAGGCAGATTTCTGAGTTTGAGGCCAGCCTGGTCTACAGAGTGAGTTCCAGGACAGCCAGGGCTACACAGAGAAACCCTGTCTTGAAAAAACAAAAAACAAACAAAAAACCACCCCCCCCAAACAAAAATAAAACCATAAAACAAACAAACAAAAAACAAACTGGGTATGGTGGTACATGCCACCAGGCCCAGCTGTCATAACTTTTTTTATTTTTAGATTGTGTATAGCTATATAACTAGATAGCCTAAGCTGGCTTCAAAGTCACTAAGTAGCCCAGGCTGGATTTTTACTCATGACAGTATCCTTGGGCTTATTCTTAATAGTATTCTTACCTTGGGCTTACAGGCATGTGTCAACACATGTGGATCCTACTCTTATCATCTTACCATTTTCCTTTCAGGGCTGTATGGAACCCAGAGCATTACAGACTGGACATGAGTTTTACCACTGACTTCTTCCTCAGGCCCATAGAACACTTTTTCTATATAATTCTTTTGGTTTTTTGTTTGTTTGTTTTTGTTTTGTTTTGTTTTGTTTGTTTTTTTGAGACAGGGTTCCTCTGTGTAGCCCTGGCTGTCCTGGAACTCACACTGAAGACCAGGATGGCCTCGAACTCAGAAATCCATCTGCCTCTGCCTCCCAAGTGCTGGAATTAAAGGCGTGTGCCACCACTGCCAGGCTATATAATTCTTAAAAAATATTTTTCCTAACATTATATTGTCTGTCCAGTAATTGAGTGAGTAAAGTTTTGTTTTTTATTGCCTCACATAGGTTTATTTTTTGTTGTTGTTGTTTTTGAGACAGGATCTTCCTCTGTCAGACATCATATTTCCAGAGTGCCAGGATTAGTCATGTACCTTTTATGCCCTGCGCTCGCTTCTCTCTCTCTCTCTCTCTCCCTCCCTCCCTC
>NW_022196900.1:67541018-67547463 GCF_008632895.1 Mastomys coucha | reverse complement strand
TCTCTCTCTCTCTCTCAGTGTATGTATATGTGTGTGTGTTTGTGTGTGTATATGGAGCTCAAGTCCTGGCTCCCACATGGCAACTCACAACTGTTTGTATATCCAGTCCCAGGGGATCTGATGCCCTCTTCTGGACAAGTAGACATAAATATGCAGATAAATGAAGATAAAATAGCCAAACACGTAACTTCTTTCAAAGTTGCTTTTGGTGAATGTCTGGTGTGTGGATGCATATGTAGAAGGCAATGTTGAGGTATCTTCTTGCATCACTCTGCCTCACTTCCTTAAGAAATATGCCACCCTCCCCTCCTCACCCCACCCTCATCCCAGTATTCAGGTATTGAATGCCACAGTGGATGAAGGCCAAAAGCTAATGACCTCTAGCCTTGTAACTCTTTCTTACTGTTCTGTGGCCAAAAGCTGTTGCCTGTAGCTTTTGCTACTCTGCCTAAGTTCAAGAACTGGCAGTGCTTCCAGCCCCCACCCAGATTCCCTTGAATCTAGGGATAAAAAACTGACACATTGCTCAATTTCAACTTGCCTTATTGCCTCAATTGCTGGGCATTATTAAACTCTTGCAACTTTCTATTCACCATTCCCAATCTGCATGATAGTAATTCATTAGCAGGATCTAACTCTGTAATTCATGGAATTAAAGAGACTAAAGGAAGAACAATCCAGCCTGATATAGCTGTCTCCTGAGAGGCTCTGACAGTACCTGACTAATACAGAAGCAGAGGCTCACAGCCATCCATTGAACTGAGCACAGGGTCTCCAATGAAGGAGTTAGAGAAAGGACCAAAGGAGCTGAAGGGTTTGCAACCCCTTAGGAAGAACAACAATATGAATTAACTAGTACCCTCAGAGCTCCCAGAGACTCAGCCACCAACCAAGGAGTACACAAGGTGGGACTGATTGTTCTGGCAGCATGTGTATAGTAAAGGATTGCAAAGTCGGTTATCAATGGGAGGAGAGGTCCTTGGCTCTGTGAAGATTCTGTGCCCCAGTGTAGGGGAATGCCAGGGCCAATAAGTGGGAGAGGGTGGAGTGCAAGCAGGGGGAGGCAACAGGGGTTTTGTTCTTGTTTTTTTTTTTTTTTTGGAGGGGAAACTGGGAAAGGAGAAATCATATGACATGTAAATAAAGAAAATAATAAAAAAAGAAAAAAAAAGAGGATGGGGATGGGGGCTGAAGAGATGGCTCAGTGGATAAGAGAACTTGTTACTCTTGCATAGGACTCAGGTTCAGTTCCCAGCACCCACATGGAGGCTGTGTATAACTGCAGTTCCAGATGATCTGATACCCCTCTTGACCTTCACATGCAAATAGAATGGATACATAAAATCAGACTCAAACACATACACATAAAATAATTTTAAAAAAAAAGAGTATAGGGATCAGGGGCTGGAGAGGTGGCTCAGGCTCAGCAGTTAAGAGACTGCTCTTCTAGAGGTTCTGAGGTCAATTCCCAGCAACCACATGGTGGCTGGCAACCATCTCTAATGGGATCTGATACCCTCTTCTGGTGTGTACAAAATTAGCAACAGTGATCTCATATAAATAAAATAAATAGTAAATTTTTAAAAAAAGATGTAATCTCCCACATTTACAGTTTTAAGCATATAAAAAAGTATTTTAAAAATAAAGAGTATATGCCGGGCGGTGGTGGCACATGCCTTTAATCCCAGCACTTGGGAGGCAGAGAGGCAGGTGGATTTCTGAGTTCGAGGCCAGCCTGGTCTACAAAGTGAGTTCCAGGACAGTCAGGGCTACTCAGAGAAACCCTGTCTCGAAAAACCAAAAAACCAAAAACCAAAAAACAAACAAACAAACAAACAAAAAAAAAGAGTATAGGGTTCGAGAGATAGCTCAGTGGTTAAGAGCACTGACTGCTCTTCTAGGGGTCCTGAGTTCAATTCCTAGCAACCACATGGTGGCTCACAACCATCTGTAACGGGATTTAAAACTGTAAATGTGGGAGATTAAATGGCTTGTTCTCAACCCTAAAATTCGGTTCTGGAAAAGTGAGTGAAGACTAACAGCCACGCCCCCACGTGGCTAACAGCCCGGGCTCTACAAGTCTAACAGTAACGCCCATGCATCTCTGCTGGCGCTGAATGCAAATTCAGGGACAGCCCGGGCTCTACAAGTCTAACAGTAACGCCCCTGCATCTCCGCTGGCGCTGAATGCAAATTCAGGGACAGCTGAATTGACTCACCTTGCAACTGGGGAGGTGGAAGTAGAAGAATCAGTTCGAGATCATCTTCAACTATAATGCAAATTCTCTAGGCAGTGGAAAAAGAAAACAGAAAGAAAAGTGTTTCCTGGTCATTTGTTCTTGAAAACTAAATTTAACATTTAAATTCCTTCATCTAGCACGATTCTGGAAAGTGCTTGACCTTGTACTTACCTTACCTTAAGCAATCCTGATTTCTGTCTGTGTGCTCTCACCCGATCTTACTGTAGAAAAAATTAGACTTCAGATATCCCCAGCAATCCAGGGGATCTAAGCTCGGCGCTCTGTCTTTCATCTGCCTGGGCCTGGATCCGAGCAATAGCTGTATGTTAAATTAAATAAGATGGTCTTAAAGTAGTGGAGGCTGAGGTTAGCTTCCAACTAGTTTTCGGAGGAAAGAAAACCTTCAACCTTTGATCCTCCTGTCTCCACTTCTCTGTGCTCGTATAGGTGCTGTGCTTTGCTTTTGAAATTTTATTGTGTGTGTGTGTGTGTGTGTGTGTGTGTGTGCGCGCGCGCGTGTGTGTAAGCAGATGTAACACTGCACACTGTAGGCTGTCCCCTTCCACCCAGGACAGCAGCCTCTAGAAATGTTTTGTATGGTTAATTCTTTTCGAGGAGTCAAAACGTGACTGGTATCGTACTTCTGGGGAAAAGCCTTTGAAAATGCATTTATTTTTTATTTTTTATTTATTTTTTGGTTTTTCGAGACAGGGTTTCTCTGTATAGCCCTGGCTGTCCTGGAACTCACTCTGTAGCCTAGGCTGGCCTCGGACTCAGAAATCTGTCTGCCCGTCTCCCAAGTGCTGGGACTAAAGGCGTGTGCCACCACCGCCCGGCTGAAAATGCATTTTAATTTGTTTAAAGCACTTCAAAATCTGGGACGTGGTTGAGCCCTTGCCTACAATGCGCTCTAGATTCCTACTCTAACTCACCAAAACCAAACCAAACCAAAAAACCAAGCCTGGTGGTGGTGGGTGGGTATTCCTTTAATACCAACACTTTGGAGGCAGAGGCAGGTGGATCTCCAAGAATTTTGAGTTCCAGGTCAGTCTGGTCTACAATGCGAGTTCCAGGGACAGTCAGGGCTACACAGAGAAACCGCGAAACAAAACAGAACATCTCCCCCCGCCCCTCCGCATAAAAAAAAAAAGAAAAGAAAAAAAAAGAAAGAAAAAAAAAAGAAAAAAATTACAATAAAGTATACTGTGCGCGCAGTGCGAACGCCCTCCCTCACTTGCGTGGGTCTGAGGGCGGTCGGCCTCCGACGGGTGACTAGGAATTGGGTGGCGGAGGCTGGAGAGCTAGGACCATTGGACGTGCGGCCGGAGGCGGGGTCGCGGCGGACCTGTGCGCAGCGTGGGGCGGCCATTCAAACGCTGGGCGCCCTTCCTGCGCTCTCCTCAGGGCGCAGTGGTGCGACGTCCGGCAGCCCGGCTCGCGCGAGCGGGGGCGTCATGGTCCACTTCTTGTACCCGTTGCCGTGGCCGCGGACCCTCTTCTTGCCCGACGCCCAGCGGGACGCGCAGGGCCACAGCTTGGTGCAGGTGAGTGTGGCCGCCGTCCGGGCCCCGGGGGTCCGCCCGTCGGGCAGCGCGGCCCGCGGGCCGGTTCGCGGGCAGGCCGGCCGGGGCTCCGTGGACGCCGCGGCCCGTCCTCGCGTGGTGTCTGTTCACTGCGCTGCGGAGGAACGCGCCCGAGTTCAAGCCTCAGCCATGCTGAGTCCCCGCTGCGCGCGGGCGCTACCCCCCAGCTTCTCTCCTCAGACCTCAGGCAGCCGGGCTCCACAGCCTGCTCCCCCCAGACGGCCTCACCTGTGCATGCTCACACCCAGCCCTCTCCTCAGAGCCACCTCAGCCCCTCAGTGCCCCGAGCCGCCTCCTCTTAGCTCGCCACCCTGCGGCTCTCCTCAGTCGCCCACCCACCCTCCTGCCCCATTAGCCGAGTGCGGAAGGCGGAAACCCCGAGGTTGACTGGGTCGACATTGGAACTTCGGGATCTTGGATGCTCAGTGCCACCTGGGGGGAACGAAAAGTACAATGGTGACTCCTCTTTGTTTTATTTTATTGTGGTCCCCCGCTCCCCACCCGTGCCCCTAGATAGAGTTTTTAAGTGGAACAGCTTTGGCTGTCCTGGAACTCAACAGAGATAAGACTGCCTCTGCCCAAGTGTCCGACTCTTAAGGAGTTCTAGGCCAGCCTATGCTGTGTACGCCGGAGACTACCTTCCATCCAGACCAAACGAAAAATCCAGTGGTGTGGGGCCAATCTGAAATGAGTTCAGAGAGAAGTTAGCAGTCTGGCTGAGATGGTGCTTTTTGTTGTGTTTTTGGACTCGGGGATGAACAACCTTGGTAGTCTGCTTTTCCATTGAGGTATGCCCAGTCGGAAATTTTGTGTGGGTGAGATAGCGTTCCTCTGTGTAGGCTAGACTGACTTCAAACTCAGTCTCCCGAGCACTAGGATTACAAACGTCTGCCAGTATGGTCACCCTCTTTTTTTCCTCGAACTCACTGAGATCTCTTGCTCTCTGCCTCCTGAGTGCTGACTTAAAAGCATGCATGCTCTGTGTTTTGAAAGGTTTCTGTAAGCCGGTGGTGGTGGAGCACACCTTTAATCCCAGCACTTGGGAGGCAGAGGCAGGTGGATTTCTGAGTTCTAGGACAGCAGCACTTGGGAGGCAGAGGCAGGTGGATTTCTGAGTTCGAGGACAGCCTGGTCTACTGAGTGAGTTCCAGGACAGCCAGGGCTACACAGAGAAACCCTGTCTCGAAAAACCAAAACAAAAACAAAAACAAAAAACAAACAAACAAACAAACAAAACAAAACAAAAACCAAAAAACCCCCAAAACATTAAGTTTAAAATTTAATTTAATTAAAAAACATTAAATTGACTTTTATATGTCAATTTTATATTCTCTTGATCCTCAGAAGTTACTTATTTTCTCCAGCTTAAAAAGAATTACTAGATCAGAAGACAGCTTGCTGGTAATATGTTCTCTCTTTTCACTGTGTTGTTTTTGGGGGTTAAGGTCAGGTGGCCAGGTACCTTTATGTGCTGTCCTATCTCTCTAGGCCCCTACTTATATAAGTTTTGAATTAAGGGTATGAGACTGGTGAAATGGCTCAGCAATTAAGACCTGGGTTGGGTTCCCAGCACCTGTGTGTGCACATGAGTGCAGGTTCCCTCAGAGCCCCAAAGAGTATGTGGTTGATTCTCTAAGTGTAGCAGGCAGAGTGTGGGTGCCGGGAACAGAGCCTCTAGAAGAGCAGTGTGCCCTCTTAACCTCTGAGCCATCTCCTTAGCCCCTATTTTAATTTTATTTTGGAAATAAAATTCCACTCAAGATCAGGCTGGTCTACTCACTAAGTAGCTCAGGCTGGCCTTGCATTCTCAACAATCCTGAGATTACAATTACAAGAAAGTGATACAGGACCCAGCTTCTTTCTGCTTGTCTCTGCTTACAAGGCAAGTATTTTACCAAGTGAGCTGTCTCTTCAGCCCTTGAAGGTTTTAACTCATGTGCCTGTCTACTTCTTTGGGAGTCAATAGAGTTAGTTCTTTATATATCTCCATATTTATAAAAGGAGACAACATTTTCTGAGTATTGGTGGTACAGGTCTTTAATCCCAGCTCTCAGGAGGCAGGTGGATCTCTGTTAGTTTGAGGCCAACCTACTCTACAGAATGAGTTCCAAGAAGCCAAGACTACACAGATACACCGTGTCAAAGGGAAAAAAGAAAAAGAAAGGGGGGGAAAAAGACAGCATTCCCAGAACTTAAACAGATTGCTTGCTTCGGTAATATCTATCAAGAAATTTATTCTCTACTTTATTCAGTTTATCTAATTTATTGGAATAAAATCTTCATGGACTTTTAAATTTATTTATTTATTTATTTTGTTTTTTCAAGACAGGGTTTCTCTGTATAGTCCTGGAACTCACTCTGTAGACCAGGGTGGCCTTGAACTCAGAGATCCCTTTGACTTCCTCTGCCTCCTGAGTACTGGAATTAAAAGTGTGTGCCATCACCACCAAGCCTTAAATGATCTTTTTAGTGCATATGCTATCTGTAATTTTTTTCTCATTATTATCTTTCAACATATATACCTTTTTTATTTTAATAGTTGTGGGTACTATCTTTATAATTTCCTTTATTTTGCTTACATGATGTGTAATTTGTCTTGTCTTGTTTTTTTTTTTTAAGATT
>NW_022196900.1:67523795-67540694 GCF_008632895.1 Mastomys coucha | reverse complement strand
TTTTTTTTTTTAAGTTATTTGTCCTTGTCTTATGTGTTCTAGACTGTCCTCTAGCTCCCTATGTAGCTGAGGGTGACCTTGAATTTCTGATGATTCTGCCTCTATATCACTAGTGGTGAGATTATAGGTTTGGACCTGTAAATTTTTTGTGGATTCTTTGTAATGTGTGTGCCTTGGACACATTTGAGGAGGTCAGATGACCATTTGGAGTCTGTTCTGTTCTGCCATATGTATTGAACTCAGTGTTTCAGCTTGGAAGCGAGGGTCTTTACCAGCTGATTGTCTCACCAGCCCAAGAACGCAGGTTCTATGTTATTATATATATATATACACACACGCACACACACACACATATATATATATATATATACATATGGCTCAAATATTACCTCTCTTGGTTCACTCAAAATTTTTTTAATTTTTACTTATTTCTCTTTTGTGTGCATTGATGTTTTGCCTGCATGTATGTGTGCATGGGGTTATTTGATTCCCTGGAACTAGAGTTACAGACAGTTGTGAGCTGCCTATGGGTGCTGGGAATTAAGCCTGGGTTCTCAGGAAGAGAAGCCAGTGTTCTTAACTGTTAAGCTATCTCTATGGTTTGCTCAGATTTAAAAAGCATATTGTAGAGATTGGAGAGATGGTTCAGTGATTTAGAGCAGTAGACTCAGGTTCAGTGCCCAGCACTCACATGTGTCAGTATTGACTCTAGTTCTAAGGGATCCAGTGCTTGCTTTCTGGTCCCATCACACATGGCACATACATATATGCAGGTAAAGCACACATATATATAGTAGTACTTTTAAAGAAGCATATATATTCTGTTATTGGTTACAAAAATCTACAGATGGTAAAGTGGTATTAGTTTTGGGCTTGGGAAATGGCTCAGAGGTTAAGTGTGCACACTGTTCTTACTCATGTCTTGAGTTTGGTTCTTAGCCATCTATGTTGAGTGACTCATAACTGCCTGTAACTTCAGCTCCAGGGGGTTCTGACACTTCTGACCTCTGAATACCTGCATTTGTGTGCATGTAGCCACATACAGGCACACACTCATACACAAATCTTTTAAGTTAGTATTTATTAGGTATGGTTGTGCACATGTATAATTCCAGCAGAAGCAGGAGAATCATTGCAGGGTCAAACCAACTTGGTCTACACAGTAAGTTGCAAGGCAGCTTGCCTTCTGTCTCAGTTTCTCAGGTATAATTATAGGTTATATCACCAGCCGTGGCTTTATCCCCTTGCCCCATCCATGTCTTCCTTTATTTCTTTTTTTTTTCCTCCAAAGATTTATTTATTATTATATCTAAGTACCCTGTAGCTGTCTTCAGACTCACCAGAAGAGGGCGTCAGATCTCATTATGGATGGTTGTGAGCCACCATGTGGTTGCTGGGATTTGAACTCAGGTCCTTCGGAAGAGCAGTCAGTGTTCTTAACTGCTGAGCCATCTCTCCAGCCCTCCTTTATTTATTTATTTCCCTCTATTCCTCCCCCCCTTATTTATTTTTTATTTCAAATGTTTTCCCCTTTCCAGGTCTCCCCTTCAGAAACACCCTATGCCATCCCCCATCTCCTCTCCCCCTGCCTCTTAGAGGGTTCTTCTCCACCCACCCACTTCCATCTTCCCATCCTGGCATTCCCCTATGTTGGAGCATCGAACAACTTCAGGCCCAAGGGCCTCTCCTCCCACTAATGTCCAACAAGGCCATCCTCTGCCTTATATGTGGCCAGCCCCATGGGTCCCTCCATGTGTATTCTTTGGTTGATGATCCAGTCCCTGATAGTTCGGGGGGGTGGGGGGGGGAGTGGGGGGAATCTGACCTGTTGGCTATGTTGCTCCCTCCATGGGGCTGCAAACCCCCTCATCTCCTTCAGTCCCTTCTCCAGCTCCTCCATTGGGGGACCCCCCCCCCCCACTCAGTCCAATGGTTGGCTGCAAGCATCCACCTGCCTGTGTTTTTGTCAGGCTCTGGCAGAGCCTCCCCAGAGACAGCCGCATCAGGCTTCCATCAGCAGGCACTTCCTGTCATCCACAATAGCAGCTAGGTTTGGTGGCTGTATATGGGATGGATCCCCAGGTGAGGCCATCTGTGGATGCCCTGCTTTCTTCCTCTTTCTTGCTCTTCCTTCCTTCCTTCCTTCCTTCCTTCCTTCCTTCCTTCCTTCCTTCCTCTCTCTCTCTTTCTCTCTCTCTCTCTTTCTTTCTTTCTCTCTCTCTTTCTTTCTTTCTTTCTTTCATTTTCTTTTTAAGACAGGGTCTCATTGTATAACCCTGGCTGTCCTAGAACTCACTGTGTAGACCGGCAGAACTCTGCACCTCAAGTGGCAGGATTAAAGGCAAGTACTGCTATGTCCAGCTTATCTTTTTTTCTTTCCCCACTTCATCTTGCTGACCCTCCTACCTTATTTGCTGAAACAGAGTCCACATTGGAGCCAATTAAAGAGACAAATTAATAGTGAAAAGTAAAAACAAACAAACAAACAAACAAAAAAACTCCTTTAGTATGACTGTATTGGGAAGAGTGGCAAAAAGACCCAGTGGCACCCCTGAGTATACATCCCCAGTTTATCTTCAGAGTGTCAAATGTGAATTTTAGGTTATAAGTAGAAGGCTGGAGCTATACATCACAAGAAGAGGCAAGATGTGGTTCTACCTGTCACGGACCTTTCATTGTCTCTGTTCTAGCCTGTTCCAAAAGATAGTGTAGTAAATGGAAGTGGTTGTTAACAGAAGGCAGGTTTCCCCCTATGGCCCCAGGCTTCAGCCTTTCTCTTCCCTGAGGGTGATGCTAGGTTAAACTGCAATTTCTTGCCATGTATCCTTTCAGTAGTCCACTGGCCAAAGCAAGGGACAGAATTTCTCTTTAGAATGTACTCATTCCTACTGTGTGGGTTGCTTCTATCTCTAAACCCACATCTTGTTTCTGGTAGATGAGCTAGGCACTCTCAGGATCTGCTTGTGAGTAAGGTTGTTTGTGTCTTTTGTTGTTTTGTTTGTTTTGTGTTTTTGAAAGAGGGTTTCTCTTTGTAGTTCTGCCTGTCCTAGAACTCACTCTGTAGACCAGGTTGGCCTTGAACTCACAGACATCCTCCTGCCTCTGCTTCTGAGTGCTGAGATTCCACTGTCCAGCGAGTGAGTTTTCTATAACAGCTTAGTGGGGTTTGAAGGTGTATGTAGTACGAATTTTTGTTTTGTTATACAGGCCTACCTTGACCGGCTGTAAGGCAAGCAGTTCTCCCTCAGCTTCTCTCTCGCATCTTAGACCGTGAGATGGCTACCTACAGGGACTTTGTGTTTTGTTTTGTTTTTTCTTTGAACTTAATTTAATTCATGTATATGTTTTACATGCATGTATGTTAAGTGAACTGTGTGTGTGCCTGGTATCAAAGGGAGCCAGAAAAGGGTGGGGAAGGCTCTGGAACTGGAATTAAGAAAGAGTTGTAAGCTGCCATGTGGGTGCTGGGAATCTGAAATTGCTTCCTCTGAAAGAACAGCTCTTAAGAGTCAAGCACCTGCCTCATGAACATTGAAATTACAGTCAATTTTTACTTCTAATATACAAAAAACATGAAAGAGGTAAGTGTTGAGTATTGAACCTAGAAAAAGTCCATTTTATTTTATTTTATTTTATTTGGTTTTTGAGACAAGGTTTCTCTGTGTAACCCTGGCTGTCCTAGAACTCACTCTGTAGACCAGGCTGGCCTCAAACTCAGAAATCTGCCTGCTTCTGCCTCCCAAGTGCTGGGATTAAAGGCGTGTGCCACCACTGCCTGGCAAAAAAAGTTCATTTTAAAAGACTTATTCTTATTTTTTGTCTTTGAGTGTTTTGCCTGCCTGTATGTATGGGCACCATGCCTGCAGTGCCCACAAAGGTCAGAAGAAGGTATTGCATCCTCTGGAACTGTTAAAAACCTCTGGGAGCTGGGAGCTGCAGTGTGGGTGTTGGGATCCAAAACCTGGTCCTTTGCAGGAGCAGCTCTCTTAACTGTTTCCAGCCCCAGTAGTCTAGTTTTTCATAAATAAAAGGGTTTACCTAAGGTCAGAAGTTGGAGAGCTGAAGCTGTAAGGCTTGAAAACAATGTATCGTGGGCTGGGGATGTATGACATGAGCTGGTGGCTCCTGCTTTTCGTCTCAGCTTTGGGAAGTGGATGTAAGAGAATTACAAATTCAAGGTCATCTTCGACTACATAATGAACCTGATGTACTGCAGGAGGCATTGCCCAGAACGACAAAAACCCAGTAAATATGTAGAAGTGGATTGTTTTCTAACATTTGGGAAGCTGAGATAGTGGGACTTCAAGTTGGAGGTCAGACGGGGCTATTAGAGAGACCCTATTTGTAAGTCAGTAAATAAATAAAATTATCTTTGAACTGATCCTCTGCCTCTACCTGCTGCTGCCCCTTTCCTCCTAAATGCTGGGTTCACAGGTGTGCACTACTGTGCCAACCAATTAAAAAAATCATCTTTTTAGAAGAAATTATTTATTTCAGTTACTTTGTGGGTGCAGGTGTGTGGAGGTAAGAGGCCAGCTCCTAAGGGGTAGTCAGTTCTTTCTTGCTGTCTTGTTCATCCAGGGAACTGAACATGGGTTGTGCGGCCTGAGAAAAAGTAACTGAACCATATTGCTAACCCCAAAGTGTTTGTGACTGTAGTCAAGTTATTCAGGAGGCTGAGGTAGGCGGATTGCCTGAGCTCAGGTTTCAGGTCATCTCTTAATTTAGACCCCATTTCAAAATGCTAAACAATATATAAATAAGTGAATATGTCTGACATAGTGGCTCAAGTTTGTAATCCCAGTACTTGGACAGATGAGGCAAGAGATTTGCTGAGAGTCTGAGGCCAGCCTGAGCTACACTGGGTTGGGGTTGTTTTTCTAGGACCTTGTGGTACATGGAGTTACTTATATGGGGGAAGCACATGCAGAGGTGGGAGTGCAGAGGTCAGAGGATAACTAGGGGGAGGGGATCACTGTATAGGTCCTAGTCATCAAACTCAGGCTGTCGGGCTTGGCAGCAAGCATAAGCACTGAGAATTCTAAAACTGTGAACTTTAAAATCTGTCTCAGCACTATCTCATAGGTTCTGGTAAGCTGTGCATTTGACTTCAGAAATAATAGTATTAAAATATTATTATTTCTTTTTACTACTGTTGAGGCAGGCTCTTGCTACCTATACCTGGTTGGCCTAGAACTCACTTTGAAGGACAGGTTGGTCTTAAACTCAGAGATCTGCCTGCTCTGCTTTCCAAGGGCTAGGTAGGATTAAAGCTGTACCCTGTCATGTCTGGCTGATTGTTTTGTTGTTGTTCTTTAATTTAGTATGTGCGGTATGGAGTGTGTGGAGGGCAAAGGGCACTTTTGGAGATTGGTTCTTCTCAAAGATAAACTCAGACCATCAGGCTTGGCAGTAAAGCGAGCACCTTTGCCTGCTGAGTCATCTTGCTGACCATGGTCACTTTTACGTTGAATGTTTGCAGATGAATTCTAACAGCTTTTTTCTTTTCCTCTTTTGATGGCTTAGGAGGAGGCTTCACCCTACTCTTTGGTCAACCTCTGTCTGGATGTCTTAATCGCTGAACTGGACAAATGGTGTTCTAAAAGACCCGATGGAACGTTGTGTCTTCCAGAGCATTGGTATTTCCCTCATGAAATAGCTGATAAATTCCTTGAGAGGATGGCTTCGCAAGGTACTAAATGTTCTCTAAAGTGTAGTCTTAAAGTGCTTTACTTTTCTTTTTTTTTGTTGTTTTTTTTTTTTTGTTTTGTTTTTATGACCCACTGAGATATCAGTGAGGGGTAATTTACAGGAGTGTGGGTTAGCCGTGGCTGTACTATTTAAGACAACACCCCAATACCTGCCGCCCCTCCCCCCATGCACATCAGCCATTAATTACATACCATCCTCATGGAGGATGGGCTCTTGTCATTCCCTTCCTCCTCTGACAGATTGTTGACAGGCTCTTGTGCTGAATTGGCCACTGAGTAAAGAATACAGTGTCTGGCTGGGCGGTGGTGGCACACGCCTTTTATCCCAGCACTTGGGTGGGAGGCAGAGGCAGGCAGATTTCTGAGTTTGAGGTCAGCCTGGTCTACAGAGTGAGTTCCAGGACAGCCAAAGCTACACAGAGAAACCCTGTCTCAAAAAAACAAACAAACAAACAAAAAGAAAAAAGAGAGAAAGAAAGAAAGAATACAGTGTCTGTATTATAGAGGAAAAAAGTGTTCCTCAGCTGCCAGTCCCTCCTCTGGCTTTTGACATTCTTTCCCTCCCTCTCTTCTGCATCGTTCTATGAGCTTTGGAATGGGCAATAGAGAATACCCCCTTAGCGCTCAGCGTATGGATGCCTGTGTGTATGCCTGCAGAGGACATCAGATGATCTGTTCGATCATCTCCTTCCTTAGCTCCCTGAGACATAGTCTCTTACTAAGCCTGGAACTATGCTGATAGCCAGGCAACGCCTGGCAGCCCCATCTCCACCATCACGCAGCACTGGGGTGATGGGTATGTTTGGTCATGCTGGGCTTTTTACTTGAGTTCTGGAGATTTGAACTCAGGTTTTCACGTTTGCATAGCAGATGCGGTGCTCTTACACACTAAGCCCTGTTGTTCCCCCAACTCCAACAGTCAGCTCTTCTTCGCCCTTGACCAGGCATATGTCTGCAGCTAAGCTAACAGCAGTACTGATCTATGGACAAAAACCATATTTACAAGTTAGTTTCACAGCATCTCATGTCCAGTTAGCAAACAACAGCTGTATCTTCCCTACTACACGCATAGCCTTTACCTCCCCAGCTTTTGACCAAACTTACAGTACCAGACATGAATTCCTTCCCTCTTGTGGCATGGACTTCTAATCCAATCCAGTGGAGCTGTAGCTTAATTCTATAGCAGACTGGCCACTGCGGTAGCAATGGCCAGGTCTTACTTGGCACCTCAGTAGTGTAGTATGCGCATTCCACAGCTGAGTAAGACTTGATGAAAGTTCTCCCCCAGTAGAGGGATCCTTGTGTCTCAAGACATGTACTGCTACACAAGCCTATTTTCTTTGAAAGGAAGATTTTCATTTTTTATGTGCATGAATGTTTTTCCTGCATGTACATATATACATTATGTGTATGCTTGGTGCTCAAGAAGGTCAGGTAAAGGCATCAGATTCCTGGAATTGGAGTTACAGGTGTTTTTGAGCTTCCATGTGGATGCTGGGAACTGAACCTAGGTCTCTTGCAAGAGCAGCAAGTGCCATCATCTTTCCAGCCCTTATTTCATTTTTTTGAGACAAGGTCTTATCCCTTCAACCCCAGCATGCAAGTAAGCAAGAGGTTGCCTCAGCCTCTTGACTAGTTGAGACTGTAGCCTGCATCACCATGCCTGAATCTGGTTATTTTAGAGAGTTCTGGAGGGGCTGAGTATCCCTCGTGCTTACTTATGGCTGGGGACATTTTGGATTTGGAAAAACAGTTGAACATCTTTAATGTGAAAATCTGAAATGCTCCAAACTGCAAAGCGTTTTCAGTGTCTTATTTCCAACTAAAGTTAGTCTAATTACTTACTGTCCCAAAATTGTTTTGTTTGTTTTTTTTTTGTCTTGGACAGGGTTTCATGATCCTCCCTGAGGCTGACCTCAAACTCACACAAACCACTATACACACACACACACACACACACACACCCCACACATGCTATATACACACACATACATACACACCACACACACACACACACACGCTATACACACACATACATACACACCACACATACACACACACCACACACAGATACACACACATACATACATACCACACACACACACAACTTCTCTAGAGCACATCACTCTCACCAGTCTCAATTTTATCATTCGTATGTTCTTACTTCGAGTATATACTATTTTAATCATCTACCGGTGTGCCCTTCTAGATTGAGGTCCTTGTGGGGTCTGATATGCCTGTTGCTTAGGATGGAATCTCATATATAGGCAGTGCTTTGTAACTCTTTGCTAAATGGCGCTTAGTACAGCCTCTTTGTTTTACAAATGAAGAAAATGAAGTCTTCCAGGGTTGGAGGGATGGCTCAGCAGTTAAGAACACTTGTTGCTGGTGCAGAGGATCCAGCTTACATAGTGCCTTACAACTATGTGTAATATCAGTTCCAAGGGACTGGATGTCCTCTTCTGACCTCCATGGGCACCAGTCACAAACATGATGGGTGCCCATAGACACATGAGGGCAAAAACATGCATATAAATAAAATAAGTCAATCTGAAATTTTTTTTTTTAGTATTTTGATTTTTTTAGATTTATTTATTCATTTCATGTATATGAATGCTCTATCTGCATGTACACATGCATACCAGAAGATGGCATCAGATCCTATTATAGATGGTTGTGAGCCATATGTGGTTGCTGGGAGTTGATCACAGTGCCTCTGGAAGAACTGCTAGTGCTCTGAACCGCTGAGCCATTTCTCCAACCCCAATCTTAAAAATTTTTTTAAAAAGAAAATGAAGGCCCAACTGATTAGTAATTAGCTCGTTAAGTCATCCTGTATTTTGATTTAAAGTGATCAGAACAGAAAAAGCCAGGTACAGTGGCACACACCTTTAATCCAAGCACTGAGGAGGCAGAGACAGAGCTCTGAGTTTGAGGCCAGCCTGGTCTACATAGTGAGTTCAAGGACAGCTATAGCTATATTGTGAAATCCCCTCCCCCAAAATGATTATAATGGAGTTGTTTACTTATAGTTTGTCTACCTGTTTGGTTTTGTGTTTTGTTTTTGCAAACAGGGTTGGTGTAGGAGAGTCTGAGTTCTGAAGTACTACCTTCCACAAGTAGACCTTGGGCAAGACAGACTCTTGAAAGGTCCGTGTCCTCATCTAACAGTGCTAAGTAGTTCCCCTGTAGAGTTAGTGCAGAAAATGAATGAGAGAGATAAGCTAGTGGAGGGTTTAGAACAGCCTCTGCACGGTCAGCAGGAACCATGGTTAGAATATATTCTAGTGGCATCTGCCCTCCTCAGTCACTGCTGTGTCACCTTCAGGAAAGGCAGGAGATCTGGTCGTCATTGAAAGTGGTTCTGCTTTTCTTACAGGCAAGCTGACTGACAGGGCAGCAAGCATTTTCCAAGGCAAGCAGATGAACCTGAAGCTGATAAATATTCAGAGAGTTAAACTTTCTGCAGCAGCCTTCACAGCAGCCTTCTGCCATCACAAGCTCATTGAAGTGGACGCCGCCTTGGTAGATGCTGAGCTTCTAGCCCCAGACATCATCCACGCTCTCCAGAGCAGTTCCTGGATCCAGAAAAACCTTCGGTGTCTTATGCTAGACTCAGCCATAGTCCCTCCGAACTCAAGACTACTGGCCTTGAGTCAGTTCACTGGCCTTCACACTTTAAGCGTTGCCAATGTGTCCTTTTGCAATGAAGACCTAGTTAGTGTTTCTCAGTTACCGAACCTGGAAAGCTTGGATATCTCTAATACTCTGGTCACCAACATCTCTGCACTCCTCTCCTGTAAGAACCGGCTCAGATCTCTCACGATGCACTATCTGAAGTGCCTGGCCATGAAGAAACCACAAATTCTTGCAGTTATCAGACAACTGAAATGCCTGCTTCACCTTGATATTTCTAATCATACGCAGCTCAGAACAGGCCTGGCTTTTTATCTGTTAAAACAGAAGAACATCCTGCCCAACCTCATATCCCTGGATGTTTCAGGGGGCATCAACATCACTGATCAAGCTGTGGAGTCCTTCCTGCAGCACCGGCCTGCCATGCGATTTGTGGGACTCTTGTTCACAGATGCTGGCTATTCGGATTTCTTTATGGCAAAGCAAGGCTTAAAGGTCTGTCCTAACATATAGTTTGTTTCATTAGCATTATAGATTCTTGTACATTAGACTCAATATTGGGGTCATGGTGGGGGTACTTGTATAAAATCCTCCACAGGAATGGCGGAGATGAGGGGTAGCCCCTTTGTGGGGGACCCCCAAACCTGCAGGGTTTTATTAATTGCCCTTAAATCTTGTAGAAGTCTCCATCCCTCTGAGCTCTTTTTTATAGAGAACACAATGGTGTTCCAGACTGCAGGAAGGGAGAACGTAGTGAAGGTGGACTTGTACTTTTACTAACAGTGTGAGTACTTCTAGTTTCACCCTTGATAGAGGCTACTATTCAATCCAGGTAGGCTCGTTGGGCAGCCAGTCGAGGCAGGGAGTGTTATATTTAACAGCATCCATTAGAATTGGAGTAACCGGGGGGTGGGGTGGGGTGGGGTTTAAGTTTTTATGAGTATAATTATTACAGGTATAATCATTTACCTTATTGCAGTTTTCTTTTGGCTGACGAGTGAGAGTAAGTTCAGGGCCTCCGGGGTACCTTTTCCTAGAAGATTGGTGGCAATGTAGAAATGGCATTATAAATTCTAGGTATAGATATAAGACACATAGTCAAGGTATTTTATTTACAAGCTGTAAGCCTAGATTGGGCAGGTCTGAGTTCTTCTAACTGACATCCCAGTCATGTGTCCCTTGTTTGCTGTTTCTCCTAGTCACGTGCTCATGGTCCATCGCCTCTCATAGCAGCTTCCTCTTCCCTCCCTGTGCTTTCTTCTTTCTCCTCTCTTCACTACCTTCAACCCCAGCCAGGTAACAGAAAACCTGCCTACCTCTTTCTGTTACCCAATCACAGGCTTTAGCCGTTTATTGACCAATTAACTTGGGGAACAAAGTTCATACAGCAAAAGCTGGTGTCCTCATTACCAGACCTTGGTAGCCATTATTTAGCATTTGGATACATGGCACCAAACCAACCCCCTGTAGCCCTGTTGGCCTCAAGGCGGCACATCAGGCCTGGGCATCCATCAGGGTCCTCCCCATGATAAGCTACCTTGAGTGCCTATAATCTGAGGCCTGAGAATTAGTTCCCAGAAGCAAACTCAGGTCACCAGTCCTTCATTTTTTTTTGGCAGTTGACAGAGTTCCCTTCTTCTTCTTTTTTTTTTTTAAATATGTAAGTACACTGTAGCTGTCTTCAGACACTTTTTCTTCTTGCTCCAGAGCCCCGCTTGCTTGCTGTAGCTTTCTTCGGCCAACCCAGAAGATCTCGTTATGAATGGTTGTGAGCCATCATGTGGTTGCTGGGATTTGAACTCAGGACCTTCTGAAGACCAGTTAGCACTCTGAACCGTTGAGCCATCTCTCCAGTGCCCCAGAGTTCCTTTTTCAAAAGCGCTTCCTTAGCTGAACACAAACTAGAGTGTGTAAGGCTGAGGCAGGTGGATTATACTTTTGAAATCAGTTTGGGGTATATGTTAAAACTCTGTTTCAACAAAAGCATTTTCTTGTCAGTTTAGTAGAGTCCTGATAATAATGATGTTAGTGGTGGAGGCAGGAGAGATGTTTTGTATGATCCTTATTCTCCTATCCCCTGGTTTTTTTGTTCTTTACCACCCAGGTATGTTAAAAACTTGATCATGCCTAGTTAAAAGAAAAAAAAAAATCCTGGCTTGGAAAACCGGCTCAGTGCTTAAGAGCTTAAGAGCACTGGCTCTCTTTCTAGGGGTCCTGAGTTCAATTCCCATCAACCACATGGTGGCTCACAACCATCTGTAATGGGATCTGTTGCCCTCTTCTGGTGTGTCTGAAGACAGCTACAATGTACTTATAGACATAAATAAATAAAATCTTGAAAAAACAATTCTCGTTAGCTAGGTAGTGGTAGTGCACTTGGGAGGCAGAGGCAGGTAGATCTCTTAGTTTGAGGCTAGCTTGGTCTATAGAATGAGTTCCAGGATGTCAGGGCTGTATAGAGAAAACTCAAAAAAACAAGACTAAACAAAAATTCCTTGTTGATTTTGTTTTGGAGAGAGGCTGTAGTAGAGGATGTAGTAGGAGAAGGTGTGATTGAAAATCGGGAGAGCTCCGTTAGCTATAGGCTGCTCGAATGGACCAGGTGGTGGTGGCACACACCTTTAATCCCAGCACTTGGGAGGCCGAGGCAGGCAGATTTCTGAGTTTGAGGCCAGCCTGGTCTACAGAGTGAGTTCCAGGACAGCCAGGGCTATACAGAGAAACTCTGTCTCAAAAAAACCAAAACCAAACCAAAACAAAAAAACCCATATTATCCTGTATTAACAAGGAAGAGTTGTAGCATGTGAGAGTGGAGTTAAACACTGAGAGTCCCCCGTGCCTTCTAGACTTACCTATGTGAGTACTTAGCCTGATAGGTCTCCATCATGATTGTTGATTTGCACATTGCTTATTTGTTTGCATTAGGCACTGTACTCTGGGCTTCACACTTGCTAGGCAAGCGGCTTACCACTAATGCAAATCTCCAAACCACAGCCGGTTGAGGTTTTGTGGGGTTTGATTTTTTTTTTTTTTTGACAGGGTTGCTCATATAGGACCTGGCTGTCATCAAATTTGGTGAAACAGTTCTCTTACCTCTGCCTCCCAAGTGCTGGGATTCCAGGCACACGCCACCCAGTTACTGTCTTAACTGGACTATAGTTGCAGGGAGATCCCACATCAGTGCCTGCTTGCTTTGTTACTGTACTGAGCTGCACCTTTCACTCATTGGATAAATTTGTGAGATTTGGGGGGAGGGAGGGTCGAAGAACACAGGACTTGTTTTGAATGCTGACAGGCCCCAGACACTGTGTGAGGAGGTGAACATACTGTGTAACTCCATGTTTTTTAGGTTGCCGGAGGAGCCAACTTGAGTCAGATTTCTGAAGCGCTGAGTCGGTACAGGAACAGGTTGTGTTTTATGAAGGAAGCTCTCTACAGGCTCTTCACAGAGACACTTTCCCTGCGTGTCGTCATGCCTGCCATGCTAAAGGTACCTTAGATTTTACCATATCTTATTTGGGCCATTGGAAGTTGTTTACCAGCCAGTCATGGTGGCCCACAGCTTTCATTCTAGAGGCAGCTAAAGAACGCATCAGTCTGAGTTCAGGCCAGCCTGGTCTACATATTGATTCCAGGTCAGCTAGTGCTACATAGTGAGTTTTGTCGCAAAAGACAAAAAAAGTTGTTTATTGAACACTACAGTAATTCATTGTGTTTTTATTTTATTTATTTATTTATTTATTTATTTATTTATTTATTTATTTTAGACAGGGTTTCTCTGTGTAGCCCTGGCTGTCCTAGAACTTACTCTGTAGACCAGGCTGGCCTTGAACTCAGAAATCCGCCTGCTTCTGCCTCTCAAGTGCTGGGATTAAAGGCATGCGCCACCACTGCCCAGCTTGTTTTTATTTTTGAGGCAGTTTCTCAGTATAGTCCCAGCTGATCTTATTCCTTATTAATAGTGGGATGAGCCAGGTGGTGGTGGCGCGTACCTTTAATCCCAGCTCTTGGGAGGCAGAGGCAGGCGGATTTCTGAGTTCGAGGCCAGCCTGGTCTACAGAGTGAGTTCCAGGACAGCCAGGGCTATGCAGAGAAACCGTGTCTCGAAAAACCAAAAACCAAAAAAACAAAACAAACAAACAAAAAAAAAGTGGGCTGAGCATATTTATCAAGATAGGATAGTGAGACAAAAATATATGGGAAATAGAACAAAAGAAAGAGTAATACTAGAGAATACGAAATTTAGTTGTTCAGTCTTGGTCTGAGCACCTGAGTCTGTATGAGATCAATTCCTTTTTTCTTTTTTTTTCTTCTTTCTTTCTTTTTTAAGTCAGGGCCTCAATATATAGCCCTGGCTGTCTTGGAACTCACTATGTAGACCAGGCTAACTCCAACACACAGATCCACCTGTTTCTGACTACCGAGTGCTGTTTCACCCTATTTCTAAATCAACTTTGATTCCAAATGTTTATCATTTGGTTTAAGGAAGGCAGGTGATAGGAGCATTGTTACCATTCCAGTGTTATATTTTCTACTTTTTAAATTCTCCTCATCCTGTCCTTTTTGTCCATCTTGTGGTTGTTTTGTTTTTTAAATTTTTATTTATTTATTTATTTATTTATTTTACTTTCCTTTCCTGCCTCCATTTCTTGTGCTTTGTAAGTGCAGTCTTCCATATTGCCTGCCACCCCGCACTTCCACGGGCCCCCTTCATTTGTACCTCTCCTCTGCTGCTTTGTTCAGTTTCATGTCTGGCATTCCTCAGTGTTAACTCAGGATTTATTCTAAGGGGTTAAACATAATCTGATTCACTGTAGAACATGCCTGAGTCCTAGCTCTTAGAAGACTGAGGCAGGAGGATTGCTGAACTTAAGGTCAACCTACCTCCATAATGAGACTCCTATCTCGAAATATCCCCCAAATGACATGATGTTTGTGTGTGGCAATGCTTGTCACAGTAGCTTGGGAGATGTTTAGGAAATGTAGTTCATGTTACAGATGAGAAATAAAGGTCCAGAGTCATCCAGGTAGTTAATGGCTACATTTGGACTTGAAACAATTGCGACAACTCCTGAATGTCCTACAGAATAAGTGCTAGGAATAGGAAAAGTCTGATGTTAGTCTAATGAAGCAAATAACTTGTACCAACCACAGTAGACTGAAGAATTGTTAATGGTGTTGCATGTAACCACAATCTTTTCCATCTGCATCCCAGTACCCAAATAATTACTCAGAGGCCTTAAGCTAGGCTTGCTCCCCGACTACCTCCTAACTCAATTATTCCATTTATTCTACTCTATGTCTACCCCATGGTTGGTTGCGTCTTCTCGGTTTCATGTCTGACTTCTTCCATCTGATGACTTTTGATTCCCTGTGGTGAATCTTTCCGAGCCTATTTCCCATCATTCCTCTCTCTCTCTCTCTGATGGATGTCCCACCTTCTTTATTTTTTTCTTTTTTAAGATTTACTTATTTATTTTATGTATATAAGTACACACTGTAGCTGTACAGATAGTTGTGAGCCTTCATCTGGTTGTTGGGAATTGACTTTTAGGACCTCTGCTTGCTCCAGTAGACCCCATTCACTCAGTCCCTGCTCACTCTAGCCCAAAGATTGATTTATTATCATAAGTAAGTATACTGTAGCTGTCTTCAGACATACTAGAAGAGGGCATCAGATCTCATTGTGGGTGGTTGTGAGCCACCATGTGATTGCTAGGATTTGAACTTAGGACCTCTGGAAGAGCAGTCAGAGCTCTTACCCACTGAGCCATCTCTCCAGCCCCCCCCTTCTAATCCTACCTCAGATTATTTTTATTGACAGGTAATGCTTCCACACAGTACACAAGAGATTATCCCTACATCTCCTCCTTGTAGTCCAATAAAAGGCTTTCTCTAACATCAATAAATGATACACAATTAAGAGCAATTAGGAAAACTATCGAGTAAGAATTACATTCATAATGTCCAGTCCATGTGTATTTGGGAACCTTGGAGAAAGTATTCTGGTATCTATCCTATCTTGGTGAGTCCAAAGTTTTGCACCTAAATTATTTTCTATCATAACATACATTACCAACCTAAAATATCTTAGACCTTAGAACATTTTCTTAAATCCTAAACAACTTAAGCTTAAATTTGAGACTATAATACCATCAGAGACCTGAGAGGGATAAATATTACCTGAGCAAACAGGAAGTGCAAAGCAAACTGCTTCCAAAAGTATAGAAAAGACAGGTTGCCGGGTACCTGGACTGTCACCCAGGTTTCTCTGTGGTTGGAGCATCATCTTTGGCATATATCTGAAAAACTTTCCTCTGAAGCAGGAATGGTGAAGGACTTGCCTACCTTGTCCTTGCAAAGCTCACCTGTGTCCTGCTTGTCCACAACTTGGACAGCATGCTGCCTGCAGTTAGGACAAGGATAGGTTTTTGCCTGGTGGCAGCTTGCCACGTTTGAAGCAAACTCCATATGCTCATCATCATCTTTGAAGTAGAGTAGAAGCAGACATGTCTCACTGTCATGAAAAGCCTTTTATTAATAAAAACATTTTAAAGATTTATTTATTTATTTTACACATATGAGTACACACTATAGCTGTACAGATAGTTGTGAGCCTTCATCTGGTTGTTGGGAATTGACTTTAGGACCTCTGCTCACTCTGGTTGGCCCTGCTTGCTCCAGCCCAAAGATTTATTCATTTACTTTTTTATTTACTTTTATTTATATGAGTACACGGTAGCTGTCTTCAGACACACACCAGAAGAGGGCATCAGATCCCATTACAGATGGTTGTGAGGTACCATGTAGTTGCTAGGAATTAAACTCAGGACTTTTGGAAGAGCAGTCAGTGCTCTTAACCGCTGAGCCATCTCACCAGCCCCAAAGATTTATTCATTATTATAAATAAGTACACTGGACGGGCGGTGGTGGTGCACACCTTTAATCCCAGCACTTGGGAGGCAGAGGCAGGCGGATTTCTGAGTTTGAGGCCAGCCTGTTCTACAGAGTGAGTTCCAGGACAGCCAGGGCTACACAGAGAAACCCTGTCTCAAAAAAAACCAATAAATAAATAAATAAATAAATAAATAAACTGCAGCTGTCTTCAGATGCACCAGAAGAGGGCGTCAGATCTCATTACGGGTGGTTGTGAGCCAACATTTGGTTGCTGGGATTTAAACTCAGGACCTTTGGAAGAGCAGTCAGTGTTTTTACCTGCTGAGCCATTTCCCTAGCCCTCTAATAAAGACATTTTAAAATGTCATATTGTGTAGATCTCAGAGGTTTTTGAAGATCATCTGTCTCACCATAGTACATCTGAATAGGCAAATACTGCTTGTTTCTAGCTATCTACTATCTGTTCAACCTTGAAAACATTTACAGGAAGCTAGATAAACCTTATTTTTTATTAACTAAACTAGTAGCTAGCATGACTCTACGTTTGGTTAACTTCTAACTTGAGCCGTGCAGTGGTGGTGCACACCTTTAATCCCAGCACTTGGGAGGCCGAGGCAGGCGGATTTCTGAGTTTGAGGCCAGCCTGGTCTACAGA
>NW_022196900.1:67522041-67523693 GCF_008632895.1 Mastomys coucha | reverse complement strand
GAGAAACCCTGTCTTGAAAAAAACCAAAAAACCAAAACAAAACAAAATAAAAAAACCAGTAACTATTAACTTGAATTTCTTAATTATCCTGAATAGTTCCAAAGACTAGAATTTCACATTGCATTTAAATGAGTGGGTAGAATACCTTAATAAACAAGAGTTGAAACAAATATGCAGTATAGTATAGCAAATATATAATCTTAAGTTTGTATGAATATACAAAATTTCATACCAGTATAAAATTATTTGGCTTGTTGGTTTCTTTAGCTTAAAAGTAGGTTCAATAATCTACCCTTTTATCCTATCATCCCTATATCCCCCCTTTTTCCACCCCTTTCGCCCCCTTTTTCTATAACATTAGATAGGAGAGGAAGAAAGATAGAGGAAAGAAAAAGTCAAAAAGAGGTTCCTGAATCTAACCTCTTATACTGTTTTCTTCTTGACCAATACCATCAACAACTTGTAACCAACCACCCCCCCTTAAATGATGACAAACCTCCATCATCCACCAAATGACCAAAACCACCCATCCTGATTTTTTGGGACTTGGGTGTCATTCACTTAAAACTGCTTCCTGCTGTCTGTGGGTGATGTTCTCTTTTGGAGACCCTAAGGAAACTGGGATATTGGCCAAATCCTAGGAAAGCTAGCCATGCCATTTGTTGTCCAGTCTCTGTGTGATGAGAAAGTAAGTGCAGGGCTCAACTGCAGTCCTGCTGGGACAGTTTGTGATGCCGGACGGTCTAGCTAGCCATATAGAAAGTTTTCTGGGCTCAGACTTTTGTGGGAATTTCATTTGAGGCGGTCTGTGGGGAAGCATCACCCGGCTACCTGTCTTCTTTGGTATCTGGTCCCTTTGTTCTGTTTTGTTGTTCTTGGTTTCTTCCCTTCATGTCTGCTGCCAAGATTTTTAGGTCTTCCCCTGTCAAATTTAATCTTTATTAGTTTTGATGGAATCCATAGCTTTTCTTCTCCTGTTGAAGCAAAGGCAAAAACCTCTTCCCCATCTCAACACATTTCCTGCCTTCCATTCTGAGGTTTTCACATATAAAAGCTGTTCTAATTTATCAGTCCTTTCTAAAATCCGGTGTTATTTCAGCATCTGTGCTACCTTTCTCATTGGCATGTAAAACATTTAAAGTCAGTAAAGCATTAATTAGTCTATCTCTGGGAGATTCCTTATCCCATTTACAGTCGTGTTAGATCTCTCTACAACTGCTTGACCTGTAAGATTTGTGAGATATGCCAGTAACGTATTTAGTAATGTTTAAAATAATCTCATATTCTAATGGATGCTTATGTTGAAGTATCATCAGCTTCAATCTCTAAAGGCATCTCCAAGAGAGCCACCATTTCAATAAGTGTGTAATCTCAGAATCATTCCTTTCAGAATTCAAGGCAGAAGCCCCTTATGGGGAATTCTGCATCACCTGTATAGTGTATTAACATGTTCATATCTTAAACTTTCAGATTCTATAAACACATTCTGAAACACATTTTGTGATATTATTCTAAGGTGACTTCATTAAATATAATCTGTCTTTTTTTTTCTGGTTTTTCAAGACATGGTTTCTCTGGTAACCTTGGCTGTCTTGGAACTCACTCTGTAGACCAGGCTGGCCTTGAACTCAGAAATCCACCTGCTTCTGCCT
>NW_022196900.1:67509953-67521967 GCF_008632895.1 Mastomys coucha | reverse complement strand
TTTTTTTTTTGGTTTTTGAGACAGGGTTTCTCTATATAGCCCTTGTTGTCCTGGAACTCAAGTCTGTAGTCCAGACTGGCCTCGAACTCAAAGATCTGCCTGCCTCCCAGGAGCTGGGATTAAAGGCATGCGCCACCACTACCTGGTGCCATTCTATAATTTCATCATAAGGTGACCCTATAGGCTTTAGATCTGATTCCTCTGAAATTCCTTCATGATTCATAGGATTGTCTAAATTTTGTTCTATTGTTCATAACTTAGCTAGGATTTTTTCAGTCATTTCCTTATCTAAGTCTTCTTCTGATCTCTCTTAAAAGGGACATAAAATTGTAATTGCTACTGAAAACAAAAGTTATTTGTATACTGATAAGTGAAACAAAATCATATGGGATCCAGATGCATTGTGTCATTGCATTTTCCATTTTTTACCATAGAATATATTTTTCCTTTTAATCTCAAACTCTCTCCTTCAGGACTTCCATGTATCTTTCCAAGCCCGTGACTTTTCACCCCTTATCCCACTCTCACTGTGGAGTGCCACATGTCTGTAGCTGCAGTCTGCCAAGTCTCTCTGCTGCTTAGCTAGCAAGTAGTGCTGGCTCCTGGCTCCTGGCTCTGTCCCTCTAGCCCCAGTCCCTCTCTCCACCCAACTCTTGTCTGTTGCAGGCTTTCACCCACAAGCACCAACATAGATGCAGGCCCTCATGCCCTGCCATGCTGGACTGGGCCTATTCTCTGACCTTAACCCACTCTGGGAAGGTGGCTCCTGGCTGTAGTGAGCTACTCAGCTACTTGTGCTGGCTCCAGACCTTTGCTGGCTTTTCCCACAGGCACAGGCTTCTCAGTCCCTGTGCCTGTGGAGTGTACTAAGGCCCAAGAGTCAATCCCAATAAAAACAAATTTATCTTCAGCTTGTGGCTATAGGAATGAGGAATCATCCATTGGATCTGCCAGTGCAATTCACAGCCAGTGCTTGCGTTCTCAACCTAACACGCCAGGGCCTGGCCAGGGGAATGCCTGCTCGTCTGTTGTCAGAGATCACCAATCTACTTTTCAAAGCAACGGAAAATTTCCCCAACTACCAACAGGTAATTGGAATTAAATATTTGACTGATTTTTAACTTTAGAACACATTTATGAAAATATTATTGAATTGCAGTTGTTAAGGATAAAATAGGACTTAATGTTATAGAAAGAAGTGGAAAATATGGATAAGAAATGAAACTAAAAAGGCTTGGTGGTGCATGCCTTTAATCCCAATACTTGAGAGGCAGAGGCAGAGGCAGGCAGACTTCTGAGTTCGAGGCCAGCCTGGTCTACAGAGTGAGTTCCAGGACAGCCAGGGCTGCACAGAGAATCGCTGTCTCAAAGAACCAAAAATATAAAAATAAAGACAAAAACATCTATTAACATCATGCGAGGTGTGATGGTGCTCACCTATCATCCCAGCGCTTGGGAGGTGGAAGCTGTAGGTTCAGATGTTCAGGTCAAGGTCAACCAGGGCTATGTGAGATCCTGTCTCTAACAACCACCCTGGGGTGGGGGTGGGGGAGTTGAATTGGGGTCAACTAAGATGGCTTAGGAGGTAAAAGTGCCAAACTTTAGGACCTGAATTTGATCCTTGAGACTCAATATGATAGAAGTCGAAAACTACCTTCCATAAGTTGTTTCCTGATCCCTCAGGAATGCTCACACATACTCATATTCTCTCTCTCTCTCTCTCTCTCTCTCTCTCTCTCTCTCTCTCTCCCTCTCTCTTCTTTCTCTCTTCTCTCTCTCTGACACACATGTGCACACCACACATTCTTTCTCTCATTCCCCCATCTACATAAATGTAATAAACTATTTTTTTAATTAGTGAGTAAAATCATAGATAAATATAAAAGATAAGCCCATGAAATGTTTAGCAGAAAATACATTTTTCCTTAGTAACCAAAGATATCTTAGGTTATTAATAGCAGAGGCTATTGATTTTCTTTTTCGGGGGTGGGAATATATATAGCTTGGTGAAAGAGGACTTGCCTAGCATACGTAAGGCCAAGGCCCTGGTTTCCAGTTCCTGGCCTGAGAATGTAGCTAAGAGAATAAGCACATACCTAGCACACATGCCGTTTGTCTTAGCTAGGGTTTCTTTCTCTGTGTAACCCTGGCTGTCCTAGAACTCCCCACTATAGACTCTGCTGGCTTTCAGCTCAGAGAGATCCACCTACTGCTTTCTGAGTGCTGGGATTAAAGTTGTGTGCCACTACCACCCAGCAATATAATGTATTTTTGTAAAGGAATCCTGTCTGACAAGAAAGAAGTGAACTACTGTTACATGAAACAGGGTGAATCTGAAAAACAGGAGTCAAGCAAAACATGCTAAAAGGGTCAGTAACAAGATTCCATTTAAATCCTATTTGTGGCAGTGGCTATGTAACAGGTTTCAAGGTAAAGGCACTGCCACCATCCTGGTAACCTAAGGTCAATCTCCAGGTCCCACATGGTGGGAGAAGAAAATTGATTGCACCATGCTGTCCTCTGACCTCCATATGTGTGTGCTGTGACATGTGTAGATAAGGACATGTATACCTACACACACATATTCAGACACACACGAAGTCAATGTATCTTTTAAAAACAGGAGTTGGTCTTTAAGAGTTTTTATTCCTGCATGACAAAAGTCAATTGTAAGAGAAAATTAAAATCTTGGAGAAGACTACATAAATAACGCGCTCTCAAACTCATTGGTTATCTCAGCCACCTGTTTGTATGTGTGTGCGCACATTTGTGTTCGCACATTTGTGTTTTGCCTGCACGCATGTCTGTGTGAGGATGTCAGATCTTGGAGTTACAGACAGTTGTGAGCTGCCATGTGGGAGCTGAGAATTGGTCCCTGATCCTCAGAAAGAGCACTCAGTGCTCTCTTAACCACTGAGTCATCCCTCCAGCCTCCAGCCATGCACCTTAACCTGCTTTCAGAATGGAGTATCACCTTTGCTTATGAATGTTTGTCTTTGTTCTCTAAAAGTTACAGAAGAATTGCCTGCTCTCCTTAACCAGTACCAGGATTCTTACGGATGTTCCGTTTGACAGGCAAGTAAAGATAGAACATCATCTGACTGAGTTGGGGCCAGAGTCAGTTGGTACAATGCTGGCTTTTGATTGTTAGTTTAATAGGGGCCTGCTGCCTGGTTAAGGCTGAGGTAAGGTGCAGGGGAGAAGGTTTTCTTGAGCCTCTTTCACAGAGTGATTGGTGGCATCCTAGTTACACAAATCCAAGGGATTCCAGTGGGAACAGGAAACACCAAGCTCCTTCTAGCCCACTTGCACAGAACTTCCTCTTTTGCAAAAGTAATGAATGTCTCAAGGATTAAATAGGAATATAACAGTGCTTTAAAATATTGTAGAAAACTTATTTCTGTTCTTTTTTTTTTTTCTTTTTTGGTTTTTCGAGACAGGGTTTCTCTGTATAGCCCTGGATGTCCTGGAACTCACTCTGTAGACCGGGCTGGCCTCGAACTCAGAAATCCACCTGCCTCTGCCTCCCAAGTGCTAGGATTAAAGGCGTGCGCCACCACCGCCCGGCTCTGTTCTTATTTTTTAAATTTTCATATTTTTTGAGGCTTTTGGAATCCTCCAAACACATGAACACTTGAGGGATGTTACCAAAGGGCAGTGTTGCAGGAAATATTAAAAAGAACAGCAAGTTCCCATGCTACACCCAGCCACTCTCTGCCCAGGCAACCCTGCTGCCTCCATGGCTAGCCCATGCAGTGACCAATCACAGTCTTCCCAGCTGGGGTTTGCTTTTGGGGCGCTCGTCTCTTCTCAACCATTTACCCCCAGCAGCTAGTTGTCACAAATCCCCTTAACCCAGTAAATAAAAATTCTAGAAGCTTATAATTAATCAGTCAGATTTATATATCAATAAATTCTCAGTTAACAAGATGCCCACACAATAATTTCAGAGCCAATTGATAATGATACAAGCAGCTCACCTAGATTTGACAAGTTGTCCCAATTATTCTATCCTTTATGATATTTATAGCTATCTGTGGCTATCTAAAACCATGCGGAATCTGTCCTCCATCTTGTTTCCTTCTCTCTCCTGTCCTGTCTCTGCAACTCTTAGCTCTGCCTCCTTTTTCCCTGTCTAGTCACAGGCTTCCTGCTGCACTAATATTTAAAATTAATAGGACAGGGAAAATCCTGGTACAGAGCAGAGCAATGAAGCCTAAACTGTGTGCAGGTTGGTGAAGTGAGCTGTAAAAATGGGTAATTTTGTTCCTGCAGCCTTTTGGTGATATTTACAATATAGCTTACAAATTACAGATTGCTTTGTTTTTTCTCCAGTCTTTTTGAAGTATAGAATCCCCACAAAATGAACTTTTTCTGTACTGCCCACCCCATATTTTATTCACATTCTCACTGGAATGCACTTCTCTTGGGCTCTCTCTGAAATGTTCTTATTTCCATTGCTAAGGTTTTAGACATTGTTACTTTTATTTTTTAATTTTTTTCTTAGCATATATTGTACACACTACTGGACTTCATCGTGGTGTTTTCATACCTGTGTATTGTGTTTCAGTCATACTCATTTCCCATTGCTCTCTTGTTCCCTTCCAGCCTGAGCCTCTTCCTCTTCACCGCTAGATATCCTTTGGCCCTCCATGTCTTTGGGTCAACCAGATAGTTTGATTTGATTAGGAATACTTACAGGAAATGGGTGAGGGGTTTATTAATGAGGGGCATAGGCAACTTAGCAGAGGCCACACCACCAAGGAAAGTATCCTTCCCTTTGCTATAAGCCATTCACCGGATAGGTTAAGGGAGGGACCCTCTGCCTACTACTGTGCATTTAACAGTGGGTAGATTCTCGGGGAGGAGCTGGACCTCAGGAGACCCTCTGTAGTCAGTCTTTAACTGTGTGCAGTCTTCAAAAAGAGAATAAAGGATTTATTTGTACTTGTTATTAATAATTTGTAAACTTTACCTAGATGTGAGAAAACAATGTTCTGCCTTTCAGGTTTGATGCTGCTAAGCTTGTTCTGAAGTGGGTGTGCAGGCGTGAGAACCCCAAGATGCAAACGATGGCAGTGAACATCACCTCCATCCTGGCCCTGAAGGTAGGTGTGCGCCAGGGTTACCGTTTCCACCCTTTCCTAGGCTTGGGAGAGCTTTGGCATTTCACTTGGGCCTTCTGTTTGCTTTCAGCTCTTACCTGAGGAGATGGAACAGCTTCAGGAAGAGCTCCTTATGGCAGTCAAAGTGAGTTGAGGTGATGGCCACTCCTTCCCTACCCTGCTTGCTGTGGATTGATCCCATGGCCTTGTACTGCTGAGCTATATCCTTGGTCCTTAATAACTTTAAGAAAATAGAAGAAATTTATGAATGCGGTTTTAAAATCATTTTATTCCGTACTACATAGAGAAGAGGTTATGTGAAGTGCAACACAGTGTGTGAGAGACAAAATTGTGGGTCAGGTTCAGCCAGATAGGAATCAGATGAGGCACTTTTTTGGGGGAAGTTAGGGGTTTGAGACAAAGTTTTCCTGGCTGGCCTGGAACTCACTTTGTAGACCAGGCTGGCCTTGAACTCAGAGATCTGCCTGCCTCTGCCTCCAGAATGCTATGATTCAAGGTGTTTGCCACCACTGCCTGGTAAATGTCACTTTCTTGAGTAATAATAAAGTCATAATCTAGGAGAGTGAAAATATGGCACCTTGATATTGAAGAGAATAGGAACTAGTAGTCTTGGCAGCATTCTCTGGGGGAACCAGAGTATTGCTAGACAGAGCAAATACTTCCTGACACTTAGAGCAGGCTGGTGAAATGACCAGGTGGGTAAAGGTACCTTGCTACCTTGCTACCAAGCTTAGCAACAAGCATTTGCTCTCAGGGCCCATATAGTAGGAGAGAACCAATTTCTGAAAGTTGTCTTCTGATCTCCATACATATATGGTAGCCCGTGCATTCTCACAAATGCATACTCACACACATGCATTCACACATGTACATATATGCACTCACAATAAATAAAAAAACTGTCCTTAAAAATATACTTCTAAAGGTAATGGTTTAAAAACACTTGAACCCAGGCCTTTGTATGTGGGGGTAGGTACTTGTTTACAGTGGGCCAAAGTTCTTTGTCCTGCTCTGTCACTCTGCCTGACTTCCTGGGGACAAGGTCTCTTACTAAGGGTGGAGCTAGGCTGGCAACTAGCAAACCCCAAACCCCAATGGGTCTTTTTTTTTTTTTAAGATTTATTTTTTATTTTATGCATATGAGTACACACTGTAGCTGTACAGGTAGTTGTGAACCTTCACCTGGTTGTTGGGAATTGACTTTTAGGACCTCTGCTCTGGTCAACCCCACTCTCTCCAGTTGGCCCAGCTTGCTGGGTCGGCCCCCCTCGCTCTAATAGACCCTGCTCACTCCCGCCCAAAGATTTATTTATTATTATAAATAAGTATTTGAACTCAGCGCCTTCAGAAGAGCAGTTGGTGCTCTTACTCGCTGAGCCATCTCACCAGTGTCCCCAGTGGGTCTTATGTGGCCAGCTTTTTACATGGGTACTAGAATTCAAACTCAAGTCCTTATGCTTACTTAAGAAATGTTAGCATTCTTTCTAGATTCCACCCCACAGTTACCTGGCAACAGCCAGGCATGCCTGACAGTATAAAAGGAGCTGCTTGCCGCCTCTCTTGTTCTCTTGCTCTCTTACCTTCTTACCCTCCTCTCCCTCTGTCTCTTCTCTCCTCATTCCCCTGCCCCCCTCTCTCTCCAGTGATCATAGCTGGCCTCTACTCCACTCCACCCCTCCCCTCCCTTCTACTCTTCCCACCTCCTTCCCTCCTCACCTCTATCTGTCTGTCTCTACTAACCCCTTAACTACCTCCCTATGCCCTAAATAAACTATTCTATACTATACTGGTATAGTATACCAGTATATTATATATGTGGCTGGTACCTGGTTGCGGGGGGTGGGGGGAGGATGGGGGAGGAAGGGATGCCTCAGCATGGGCCATATAGAGGCATCCCCTTCCCCCACACCATATCACACCACACCCCCACCAAACATATCCCTGGCTTCCTTTTCTTTTTTCTTCTTCTTTTTTAAAGATTTATTTATTTATTATATGTAAGTACACTGTAGCTGTCTTTAGACACTCCAAAAGAGGGAGTCAGATCCCATTACAGATGGTTGTGAGCCACCATGTGGTTGCTGGGATTTGAACTCAGGACCTTCGGAAGAGTAGTCGGTGCTCTTAACCACTGAGCCACCTCACCAGCCCCCTTTTCTTTTTTATAAAACACAATATGAAGTACTCCTTTTTTTTTTTTTTTTTTTTTACCTTTTCCAGACAGAGTCTCGCTGTGTAGCTTTGGCAGGCCTGGAAGTTGATGTGTAGACTAGTTTGGCCTGAAACTCTGCATTTCTTTGCTGGGATTAAAGTTATGGGCCACCAAGCTTAAGAAGTACTCTTTCTTGCTGGGCAACGATGGTGAATGCCTTTAGTCCCGGCACTTGGGAGGCAGAGGCAGGCAGATCTCTATGAGTTTGAGGCCAACCTGATCTACAAAGCAAGTTCCAGGACAGCCGGGACTAAACAGAGAAACCCTGTCTCAGAACAAAATAGAAAGAAAGAAGAGGGCTGGTGAGATGGCTCAGTGAGTAAGAACACTGCCTGCTCTTCCGAAGGTCCTGAGTTCAAATCCCAGCAACCACATGGTGGCTCACAACCACCCATAATGAGATCTGATGCCCTCTTCTGGTGCGTCTGAAGACAGCTACAATGTACTTATTTATAATAATAAATAAATCTTTGGGCCGAAGCGAGCAGGGATTGAGCAAGCAGGGTCTACTGGAGCAAGCAGGACGGACTGGAATGAGAGAGGTCCTAAAAAGTTAATTCCCAACAACTAGATGAAGGCTCACAGCTATCTGTACGTTACAGTGTGTACTCATATACATAAAATAAAAAGATAAACTTTTTAAAAAAGAAAGAAAAAAAGTATTCCTTTTTTGTTTGTTTGTTTTGTTTTTTGTTTTTGTTTTTTCTTTTGAGACAGGGTTTCTCTGTATAGCCTTGGCTGTCCTGGAACTCACTCTGTAGACCAGGCTGGCCTCGAACTCAGAAATCCGCCTGCCTCTGCCTCCCAAGTGCTGGGATTAAAGGCATGCGCCACCACCACCCAGCTGAAAAAAAGTATTCTTATTGACTGAGCTAGCCAGGTGTGGTGGTGCATGACTTTATTCCAGCACTGGAGGCCAGAAATGGGATTCTTTGTGAGTTCAAGGCCACCATGGTCTACATAGTGAGTTTAGGACAGCTAGGGCTACCTGCAAGACCCTGTCTCAAAACAAAATGAGGGATTTATCTTATGTCTGTCTGGGGCAGGCTAGGGCTAGAACTGAAAGGCTTGTCATGCTAAGAGAACTCTATGAACCCAGCTGTATCGCCAGCTCCCACTTTTAGGACTCCTCTTCCCATTCTCACACAGAGGTAAGTTGGTCTAACTCTCTGTCTCTTTGGCTTTTAGGAACTTCTAACAATCATCAGACAAAAGGTAGCTGAGAATTTAGTTGATGTCACCTTCTTGTTAACTCTGAAAGCACTTTGGAATTTTACGGATGAGTGTCCATTGGCCTGCAAGTACTTTATTGGAAATGAAGGATTGGCAACCATCATCCAAGTCTTAGAGGTGGGAAGATGCGATTGAGTTTTGATATAAAGTTCTTTTCTTCATTATAAAGTAACCCGAGTGTTCTTTTTTACAGACATTTTCAGTGCCTGTGATACAAAGCAAAGTACTTGGTCTTTTGGTAAGGTGAATTGTTTGAATTAATTTTAATTAAAACTAGTACTTTCACAGCACCTACTTTGTGTTGGCACTGCTGTGATTCTGATACCTTCCTACAGTAATTCTGTTGCTGTGAACAACCTACATCTTAGTGGCTTAAAATAATAGCTGTCTGAGGCTGGAGAGATGGCATAGTGGTTAAGAGTACTAGTTGTTCTTCTAGGGACCCTGGGTTTGATTTCTAGCACCCACATAGCCAGTCCTAGGGGATCCAATGTCCTCTCCTGGCCTCTGTGAACACTACATGCACATAGTATGCAGACATACTCAAAATAAAACCAAAAGTTTAAAAAATAATGGTAGCTATCTTATTTACTGAAAACTCTGTAGATGATGACTCAGAAATCAAAACCAACCAAAAGAGAAAGACTAACAGACAGCTTAGTTGGTAGAGTGCAAGCCATGTAAGTACAAGAAACTGAACTTGAATCCCCAGCTCCCAGGTAAAAAGCTGAATGTGGTCTGTAGCCCTGGCACTGGGGACACAGAGACAGGAGGGTAAATAAAATAAAATAAAAACAAAAGACTCACAGCCCAGCCAGTCTAGCCCAATCTTTGTACTCTAGGTTCAGTGAGGAATCTTGTCTGAATAAGTAAGAAGAGTGATTGAGGGAGACAGCATATGTTGACTTCCACACACATGTGCACTTCATGCACATACACACACATATATACCTTCTCCCCTCAAGAACAAGTGGGCCTGTAATTTGAGCTCATCTGGTGTCTACCGTAGTGCTGGCCTTGAAGGAGAGATTTGTGTGGTTGTAGGCTGAAATATCTAGGGTGATCTGATGCTACTGTCAGAGAGTTGACACTGATATGCAGAGTCTTGCAATTTACAGTAATCTTCTCAGACTGGCAATGGTAGGCAAGTCCCCACCTACCAGAAACTTCCTAGTCTCTGCTTGTATCCTGTTTGCTAATATTAGCCAAAGCAATTGATAAGATCAAGCTGAGATTAAAGTCATTCCTCATGGGTGGAGCAGCAGAATCCCATTGCTAAGGAATATCAGAAAAAAAATTATTTCAATGTTTTATTATCAAGTGGCTCGGCTGGTTTAGGAAAAACTAAATAGCTTGGATCTCAGAAACAGGCCAGTTGCTGCCTCAGACTGCAGTTTCTGGCCCTGAGGACTGAAGCAGTTGAAGTGCTAACTTTACTTTTTATAATGGTTCACTTCACCCCTTCAGGCCTTTGCGCTTCTGAATACAAAGCCCCTAAATGAGTGAGGCTTCAGGAGCTTAGACCATCTTTGTGCAAGCCTCTCCTCTCCAGTATGAGCAGGTCCTGCTGCTTCCCCTTTCTAACCAATAGAGTGTGGTGACAGAGTCTCCACAGCCTCAGAATGTCAGCCAGTATGTGTCTGGAGAAGGACATCCACATTTCAAGTAACTTCAGACATCCTTTAAGAGTCAGTGGTGGTGCATGGCTTTAATCCCAGCACTTGGGAGGCAGAAGCAGGTGGATTTCTGAGTTCGAGGCCAGCTTGGTCTACAGAATGAGTTCCATGACAGCCAGAACTATACAGAGAAACCCTATCTCGAAAATACCAAAAAAAAAAAAAAAAAAAAAAAAAAAAAAAAAAAAAAAAAAGAAAGAAAGAAAATGAATATAATCTGCTAAAGCCAACAGGACAGTTTTCATTGTTAAATTGAACATAACATTGAATTAGTCCCAGCAATGTTAGGCATTTGGTTAGGCCTAGATTTGATCTTCTAGTTCAAGCAGTTACTACCAGCGCAAACCTGACAAGTCCACCTTGCTGTCTCATCAGGTTTCCTTGCAAGACTGAACATTGACTGAGAGATAATACAGACAAAGCTATTTTTCTTTCTCATACTGTGCCTAGCACTTAGTAAGTGCTCTACTCTGTGCTTTGCTATTATTGATCATGGCTTTCAGGACAGGGTGGGATTTGGGTAGTAGGCCAAGTTGGGAGGCAGGGAGCAGGGTTAAGTGCTGGGACCCCTGCGTGTAAAGGGAACAATAGTGAAGGTGCTCACTAGTTCTTCCTCCTTTTCCTGTCCTGCTGTGCTGTGCCCTCTTGCCCTGTAGAACAACATGGCTGAAGTCAGAGAGCTCTCTCCCAAGCTGGTGACAGAAGATTTGATGAAACACATCATCCGTTTGCTCCACTGCAACAACCTAGAAATGAGCTTCTTGGCTGCTGGTATAATAGCCCACCTGACCTGGGACAGACAGCACTGGCTATCCCAGGACGTGCAAAGGACTGATCTTCTCCAGCACTTGGTACAAGAGTCATTTTTTTTTTTTTTTTACAAAATCCAGAGTAATTCTTTCTTAGACAAGTTATTTTTCTTGATTGTGAGTTTTAAAAAATTGTGTCTAATGAATTTTGGTACTCATCCCATTCAATGTTATTATTATTTTTTTATTGAAATTCTCAAAATTTTAATGGTCAATAGCTTACTGGGTTGGCTTCTGAATGGTATAGTTAAACAATATACTTAAGACACCCCCACAGCAAGTTCATATCCCTCAGAAAGTAGCATTGGCTTCTATTCATATTCCATTGCTCAGTCAGACTTCTACAGCCAGGGAGCCACTCCTGGGTTATGGAAATAGACATCTTAGTGTAATGAGCTGAATAAACCCCTGACACACCTATGATCTGTTATTTTTGCTTAAAAAAATAACAAGTATTAAACCAAACACTATCCCAGGTGCTGCTGCTTGACAGAGAAAAGCCAGCTTTGCTGTAGGGATCTGAGTCCTGTGGGCCCTGTTCTTCTCATCCCACTCTCCTGTAGCCATACGGCATAGAGCTCATAAACCTTGACACAGTACACCAGGGCAGAGGCAGGTGGGACAGTTTATAGGCATCATACTCCACCTGGTACTTGCAGCAAGGGTCAAACTGCCAGGAGAATCTATAGAGGGCATAGCAGGCCAGGATTTTTTTGTTTGTTTGTTTAAAAAACAAAACGAAACAGGTTTACTATTCTGTTAATATATGACTTAAGGCTGGGCAGTGGTGGTGCACATCTTTAGTCCCAGCACTTGGGGAGGCAGGGACAGGCAGATTTCTGATTTCGAGGACAGCCAGGGCTATACAGAGAAGCCCTGTCTTAAAAAACCAAAAAAGGCCGGGCGGTGGTGGCGCATGCCTATAGTCCCAGCACTTGGGAGGCAGAGGCAGGTGGAT
>NW_022196900.1:67502068-67509943 GCF_008632895.1 Mastomys coucha | reverse complement strand
AAACCAAAAAAGATAATGGAACTAAGGAAGCTGGTGGATGGTGGCACATGCTTTTAATTTCAACACTTGGAAAGTAGGAGCAGACAGATCTGAGACCAGTTTGGTCTACAGAGTGAGTTCCAGGATAGCCTGGGAAACCCTGTCTCAAAAAACAAACAAAACAAAACAAAAAGATTTAAGGAGAGAATATACATACATGCACAGCCAATCACTGGCTCTAAAGGGAGGGTCCTTGCTTTGTTTAAAAGATTTTTTTTTTACCTTTTATTTTATATTTTGCCTACATCTGTCTCTGTACCATGTGTGCAGTGTCAGTAAGGGCCAGAAGAGGGGAGGGCATCAGATTGCCTGGGCCTGGAGTTACAGATAATTGTGAGTCACTGTATGGGTGCTGAGTGTTGAGTGCAGGTCCTCTGGACCCACTGAGCCATCTCTCCAGCTCTGCTTTTTTTGTTTGTTTGTTTGTTTTTCAAGACAGGGTGTCTCTGTGTAGCCCTGACGGAGCTCTGAACTCACTGAGCTATCTCTCCAGCTCTGCTTTTTTTTTTTTTTAATGCATATTAGTGTTTGCCTATATATGTCTGTCTGTCTGTACATCACACATGCGTCTGGTGCCCTTGGAGGCCAAAAGCTATAGATTACCTGGAACTAGAGTTTCAGATGATTGTGAGCAACCATGTGGATTCTGGAGACAGAACCTGGGTCTTCTGCAAAATGAGCAAGTGCTTACCTGCTGAATCATCTCCTATCCCCTCGTTACTTTACTTTTCTCATGGCACTAGCCACCGATTGATCTCAAGGCTTCACAAAGTAGGTAAACACTGTCACTGAGCTCTTACAGCCTAGCCTTTCACTGTAATTTTTTCTACCTGAAGTTCATAAATTCTATCTAGTTGATTTGGTAAAATGGTATATTTAAGTTTTTAAAAATAAGCCCCATTTAAAAAATGTTCAAATATGTATAATTAGAAATAATATGAAATAACCTATTGTGGTTATTTTTTAAGTAATGTAATTAAACAATAGCACATACTACTCTTACTTTTTCCCTCTCTCTTTTGGAGTATAGCACTTAACCATCCAGAATTGGCCAAGTTCACGGTGTGACATGTCAGCATTGTTGTCCTACAGGTAATTTTTAAAGTATTTAGTGCTTCAGTCTTATTCTTTTGTGTACTCTGCTGTGATACAGTGATAAGGTATTATGTATGTCGAGTGACCTTATGTTCAGATCCTGTGGTTCTTCTTGGTAAGTTCTAAAAGCTTTAAGACTCGGTTTTCCTTATGAAGGGAGACAGTGTGCAGTTGTTCGTCCCTGTCTTACTTATGGTTTCTATTGCTATGAGGAAAACACCATTGCCAAAAAGCAGGTTGAGGGGGGAAAGGCTTATTACACTTCTACATTGCTGTTCATCATGGAAGGAAGCCAGGACTGGAACTCTAGCCAGCCAAGATCTTGGAGGCAGAAGCTGATGAACAGGCCATGGAAGGTGCTGCTCATTGACCTCCCCATGGCTTGGCTCAGCTGAGTCCTGGACCACCAGCCCAGGGATGGCACCACCCACAATGGGATGGGCCCTCCCCCACTGATCACTATGATTGAGAAAATACCTCAAGCTGAATCACATGGAGGCATTTTCTCAACTGAGGCTCCTTTCTGATGACTAGCTTATGTCAAATTGACACACAAAACTAGCCAGTACTCCGCTCCCCGCCCCCCAAATAGACTGCGGAGTGCAGAACAGACCCTGTAGGGAAAATACTGAAACCTTTTATATCCTGGAGTCCTAAATTGACATCTTTGTGTCTTTTTAGATCTCTCAAAGCATTTTCCCCACTCCTTGTCAACTTCTCTCAGCCAGAAATTCAGCGCTGGGCACTGTGGGCCATACATCACCTTTGCAGTAAAAACCGTATGTATTCAGTGTGCATGCAGAGCAGGGGTTTTCCAGCTAACATCCTGAGTAATGAAGCAGTTTAGAATTGACTTTAAGAACGTGTTCTACCAAACAAACAAAAAAGAAAAAAGTAAAGCCAGGTGGTGGTGGTGTACACCTTTTTCAGCACTTAGGAGGCAGAGGTGGGTGAATCTCCTGAGTTTGAGGCTATCCTCATGGTAATTTCCAGGAAAGCCAGGGCTACCCAGGGAAATCCTGACTCAAAAACAAAACTAAACTAAACAAATATGAGAGAGAGAGAGAGAGAGAGAGAGAGAGAGAGAGAGAGAGAGAGAGAGAGAGAATATGAATGTGAATCTTTCCTGGGTCAAAGGAGATAACTACTCAGTGGGTAAAAGCACTTGCTGAACAACCTGAGTTGGAGCGCCAGAGCCCATCTGTCTAGGTCTCTTACTATTCTATTGCTGTGAAGAGACACCCTTATAAGAGAAAGCATTTAACTGGAGATTTGCTTACAGTCTTAGATGTATCATGTAGTCCATGATCATCATGGCAGAAATCGGACAGGTATGGTGATGGAGCAGTAGCTGAGAGCTTTACATCTATTCAGTTGAACATTTAGAATATTGATGTACATGTGTATACCACATGCATGCAGAACCCTACGGAGGCCAGAAAGAGAGTGTTGGATTCCCTGGATCTAGAATCACAGGTGGTTGTGAACTGCCATGTGGGTGCTGGGAACTATATAAACTGGTGACATGACCATTCCATGGTGTATGTTCAAGGGGAGAGTTCTATTGTAGATATAAAAGCGAGAACAGGCAGAGGCATCTGGAAGAGTCTAGAGTAGAGAGAGAAAGTAGTAGACTGGACATGGCCAGGGCTATCTGAGAAAAGGGGTCCTTATAAGGAGAATCAAGCAGGTAGGGAAGCTCCTGAGCTGGAGGGAGTTTAGAGTATGGGAGGAGGTGAGAAGGGTAGGACTTTGAAATGTGTACCAGGCATTTGTTATCCTGAGCAGCCCAGGGGTCCACATGAGCTTTGATATGCTAATAAGCATCACAGGTAGCCTTTTGTCCCTTCTGACCAAGGGAAGTGATTTCTTTTGGTAGAATAGTTTCTCAAGGTCCTGAGAAGTGCAGGCCTTTATCTTACTGCCAGAAATCCACCCATAGTTAAGATTGAGTTCATTGGACTGCTTTTGGGAGTTTGGTGAATTGGAATTTCCTTTGGACCTACTATGAACCAGCAAAAGCAGTATGAGTACTGTTAAAACTGCTGAGCCATTTCCCCAGCACTGGTGTGCTCCTTTTCCTAAAAGCAAGACCTAAAGATGTTTGAAGCATAGAGTTGTCTAGAAAAAAAGACACATTACAGTGATCATCGGTGGTTTCACCGATGATGGTGGTTTCACCGTATCTATGGAGTTGACTCCTTTTTACCTGTGATTCCTGTGCCACAAAGACTTCAGTCTTTCTTTCATGTGAATGTGGTGGATTGTGAGCATTTAGAATGCCAGTTGTGCATGAAATATCTGTGTTTTCTTTTAGCTAGCAAATACTGCAAGCTGTTGTTAGAAGGAGGGGGACTACAGCTCATGTATGACATCCAGGAGCACCATCAGGCCAGCGCCCAGGTGAGGCAGATGGTGTGCACCATACTGGAGGAGTTCAGGATGTACTTCACAAGCTACCGGAGACCTCTACAACCCCAGTGCCCTGTTTGACCTAGCGGCCTTTCAGGGGTGCTGCTTCTTAAAGACAAGACTTTTGTCTTTGAGTAATAGGATTTTTGAAGCCAGTTTTTGGGTTTACCAATTGTTGGCGTTCATCAGTTGACTGTCTTGTTACTTGTTGTTTTCCTCTTGTCCTCACCCTATCCCTGTCCAAAAGGTCTCTCCCTCCCCTCTCTTTTTATAAAACACAAACACATCTTTCTGTATTGGGTACCTCTTCAAGTTTGTTTTTCCCAACAGCCCTCCGGGGTCCTCTGCTCACTTAGCAGATAGGACTAAGATCAGGAAGGTTGTGAGGCTGGTGCTGATTCTAAGGCCTAGACTCTTGTGTTTTTTCTTTTGGGATATAGACAGAAGCTTTGGCAGCATACCAACAGCAGGTGTGTGTCCCAACTCATGCTTCTATGACTCCAGACCAGGCTTGTGCTTAGGTATCCAGAGGTCTGACTCTGAATCCCCTTTATTTTCCAAGCTTGTTACCTTTCAACCCACCTTTGCTCATGCCAGTTCAAATGCCACTTGTCCTCCAGGCACCATGTCCACTGTTGCCCACCTGGTTCCCTGTCTCTTCTCTCAGAGCTGCTAGTCCTTTGTCAGCACTACACAGTCTGCAGAAGGCACCCATTGCCCCAGCTCCAACAATTCCAGTACAAGCTAATAGTTGCAGCATGTTTATTCAACACGAGGATATTAAGTCATCAGAACAATATGATACATCCAAATCAGAAATGCTGAGTTCTGGTTTGTCCCAAATTTCCCCTGAGTTACCTACAAAGAGCTGGAATCTGAGGGCTGGCTTTTGACACTTAACTCAATTAAACCTGGCTGGATTTACTCTGAGAGGAAGTGAAGGTGTCCTCCCTGGCCCATCCATGGTGATCAGAGTCAGTGACACAGACCCAAAGTTTGTTTGAGTGCAGAGAACCAGGCAGGCCTGGATCCCAGTCCCTAGCCAAGGTGAGCAATATGGAAGGTGGCAGTGCGTGGCATGGTCAACAACTTGGTTTTCGGCACCATACCAATCACAATGTCTGTTATTGTCCTTGTGAAGAAACTGAAGAGAGCTAGCCTGCTATGAACTTTTCTCTGGATCTAGGCTTTATGGTGTATGCTTAAAGTTAGCTGTGTCACTTGCCCACAAATTTGGGGGGTCGTTTCTCCCTAAAGGCTGCCATTCCTTCCAGCCGGTCCTGGGTTGGGATGTTCTGCAAAGATACAATGGATATTAGTTGGGAGGAATAGGAACAGAGGCCAGAAAAGGCCATTGCATAAGTGAATATAACCTGTGACAACATCTGGGTCATGTAGAGTTGTGAGCCTCAGAGACTGCTGTCTCAGGAAGGCCAGCCTCTAGCAGTGTGCAGTTACTGGCCTCTGCAAAGCTCGGCTCTGAGAAGTTAGAACAGGATCTGGAGAATTCAGAGCACACATGAGGATGTCACAAGTCCTAAGACTCCTTGCTTAGGATTTTTGTCTGTTACGGTGGAGAGGAGGCATGTTCTAACCAAGCCTTAGCATACGAACTCCATCTTAGTGCCCCTCCCTTCCCCAACATACACACACACACACACACCATGGAGGCAGCTGGTGCCTGGCAGCAAAAGCCACTTTCTCACTCTGTTTTATGATTCTCTGGCTACCAAATGATTAAGCAGAGTTTCCAGGTGAAGAAAGGCCTGGGAGTCCCTCAGGTTAGTTAGGAGGCACTGGCATAGTTAAACTGCATAAGGCTCCCCATGCTTGACTAGCTCCCAAGTGTGTACAAACAGTAGTTATATACCTGGGCATAGCACATCTGTTCAATGGCCATCCCTGATGCAATGTCCACCTGCAAAAACATAATCCCTGAGTCAATATGAATGTCCAACCACATCCACACAGAAGTGCCGGCCCACCTTACTGTCTCTTTCAGTCTGAACAGAGATGATTGCTACTTAATAACTGATGCCTAGACTTCACAACAGTGATAAAGGCTGCTGAGAGAAGTGGGAAGGGGTATGTGTGATGTGGCTGTTACGTAGCTACATGTTTCAGCCAATGTTTCTTCTTCCTGACTGCCTAGCCATGCCTTTAAGGATGGTCTTTGATAGGACTTAGAAATCAGGTTCCAGGTCTGGCGGTGGTGGTGCACGCCTTTTATCCCAGCACTTAGGAGGCAGAGGCAGGCAGATGTCTAAGTTTGAGGCTAGCCTGGTCTACAGAGTGAGTTCCAGGACAGCCAGAACTATACAGAGAAAAAAAACCAAAAACAAAAAACAAACAAAAAAAAGAAATGAGGTTCCACTCTTTATGACACTGGTGTAGTGGCTAGTAAGCATGGTTCAAAACTTACTTTCCAAACATGTGTTTGTATTTGTTAACATATGGTGTGTGTGGGGTAATGTAACCAGGGTCCCAGGGTCTTTACTTCCTGGTTACCATCTTATCATGCCTGTCTTTCTATTTAAACTTTTAACTTTTCTCTGGAAATACCCCTACCTTCCCTTGCTGCCATTACACACACACTCTCTCACACACATACCCCAAATAAAGGAATAAACATAGGGCTGTGAGGCAGAGTTAGTTTAGAGTGACCACAAATTCTCAACCGTCTGAATTCTGGGATTATGGATGCCACCATGCCTTGTCACTAATCTTCGATTCAGCTCAAGCAAACATTCTTTGTTATTTTTCAAGGTTTCTCTGTATAGCCCTGGCTAGCCTTGAAATCCAAGATCTTCCTGTCTCTGCCTCCTGAGTGCTGGGATTAAAAGCATGCCTATCCACCCTCAATACACATCTACATATGGCTACAAAACACACTGTTCATCAGTATGAGAAAGGAACCACTTTGCCAGGTCATCCTCCTGCCTCCATCTCCTAGACGTGTGTTATCTTTCAAATACAAAAGTGGGATGTGAAAGTGATCTAGCACGGCATCACCCCATTGATCACCAGGGTTGATCCTGCTGATCTGGCTGGCTAACCAGATGTCCCCTTCCTCCCTCACCACTCTATGTGTGCCCCTCTCAAAGCTGGGAGCTTGACCAGAGGATGGGTGATCTTCCCTGAATAGAGTAGTTGTGCTCCCCTGCTAGAACCTTCAAACAAGCTCTCAAAATCAAAAGTGAGCAAAGCTTTTCAGAGCTGGAATTGAAGTCTGGGCCTAAGGCTGGCCAGGCAAAGCCAGAGCTAGTCCCCTACACTGGCTATTCTACGAAGAATACCATTAATGCTGTGTAAGCAGTAGACTACTTCATTCCTGCATCTTAGTTCATCTCAGGTCTGGTGCAGTGTGCAGGGCAAGAATTGATAAACTAGTATCCTGAGACCTGTCCTCATGATATGTAACTAACCACCATACAGACTGCTTTTTTTTTTTTAACCACTCTTTATGTGGTCTTGTCTTTCTGAACCTGTTCCTGTTCTATGCAGAAGTAATAACCGCACTCAAAAGTATTACCACACTTCCCACTGTGGTGAGGTGCATGCACACCGAAATCTGACTCCAGGAGTGTTAGGAGAGTCCATTTTTGACTCTGTCTTCATAGCTGCATGGTAGGAATATCCTAGCCAATGACTGACATATAAATCCTGACCAGTAGAATCTTACCTCCATTCCTCGGTCGATGGCAACTTTGCCCAGGCGCACAGCAATGGGAGCCTAGGGGAGAGAAGACATCCAAAGGCTTGAACTAAAGAAATGTATAGATAGCTCTTACAAAGGAAGGTACAGGTCTGAGTCCAGCTTTCCTACTGATAAGGATTACTTCTGTGCTGTTCATGCTTCTACCTCTGAAAGCTTCCTCCCTGAAGTTGTCTTTCAGCCTGTTCTTCCAACACGTCCTACATATTACAGCTCACAGAGCATACCTGTCTTTGGTGGTGGACATTAAACCCAGAGCTTCACTTGGGCTAGGCAAGTGCTCTCCTACAGCCTTAGACCCACAGTGGGTCCCTCACTTCTGAGCAAACACTTAAGACGAGACCTTGCTGAGTTGCCCAGGCCACTCTTTCCCTTGTGGTCCTTAGCCTCAGATTATAGGGCATATACCACGTGGTCACAGTGCTTACAGAAAATACTGATTCGAAGTAGAGGCTCTGAGATTGAAGCACTGGGCCACATGTATTCAGTGAGTCTCTCAACTCCCAGTCACCTCCCCATTGCTGGTCCTCCCCACCCATCCCCCATCCCAGAGAGTGTTAGTGTTTGAGTTTATTTTAAACCCTTCTTGTCTCTCTGTTCTATTTTTTTTTTTT
>NW_022196900.1:67501599-67502044 GCF_008632895.1 Mastomys coucha | reverse complement strand
TTTTGCCATGAGTGATAACCAACAACAGCACTGATTTTGTCATTAAAGTAAAAACTTGATGTCCCCCACTACAGCACCTAGGAGGTAGAGGCAGGAAATTGAATTTCAAGCTAGCATGAGACCCTAGCTCAAAAAATGTGCAAAAATTTTAAAAATTGTTAAATAGTAGTGTGTCAGTGTGGCCTTAGCATGTCTGCTCCTTTGATGTCCAGATGGGAACCGGCCAACTCCTTTAGTCAGGGTAACAGACTCTACTGTACCTGTGGTCCGCTCCAAAACCCTTCCCTCTTCAGCAGTTTGCCCACTAGGTGGTAGCTGCTTGCACCATGCCTGTTCAGAAAGTTCTAGCCCCGGAAAAGTTACCAGTGTGGGTAGCCAGCCAGTAATGTGCTTTACTTTAGAGACCAGGTATCCTTATATAGCTCTGGCTAGCCTGGAACTTGCT
>NW_022196900.1:67497129-67501051 GCF_008632895.1 Mastomys coucha | reverse complement strand
TATATTTTAAAATGTTTTGGAGTTAATATATTTGACCTCAAAGTTATTAAATTTTTATACATATTCTACTTCTTAAGAGTGTCTGTGTGTTTGTATGTATGCATACTTCTGTTGGTGTGTGGAGACCAGGTCACAGCCTCAGGCTCACATTTCCTCCTTGGGGATGCTGGTCCACTTTTTTGAGACATGGTCTCTCATTAGTTCCCCGATTAAGTTTAAGGCAGCTGGCCTCCAAAGCCCTGGCCTTTTTTTTTGTTTTGACATTCGTTCTGAGGATTGACTCAGATTCTCATGCTTGAGAAGCAAACACTTTACTTGCTGAGGTCCTTCGACACATATTCTGCAATCTGAAAATAAGTCTTACTGTAATTTGTTGCTACAGTTACTCGGTGACCTTGAGGAGGTCAGTTGCTTTACACCTTTTTGAAAATGTGAGCTTTCAACCGTGCTCCAGCTTCCTCTGTGAAAAGCCAGCAGGCCTCCAGGCCTTGGAGACCCACATCAGCTCAATTCTAGGTCTACACCTGCTTAGCAAGCAGTTTAAATCTTGTGAGATCACCCTGGATAGCAGATAGCCCAGGCAATCCTTTAATTCACTAGCTAGGGATGGGTGCTTGCTTAGCATGCAAGGGATTCTCTCTACTAACTACCAGTTCTTTCTTAAGGATTTTAAAAAATGAGTTAATGTATGTCCTGAATATCTCAAGAAACAACCACCGTGCAGTGTGGTAGGAAAGATGACTGGTAGCATATCTAGTTTCCCAGTCCTTGGGGACACACTATCACATGCGCCTCTTGGCATTTGAAAGGTATCTACCGTGGATGAGTGACTGTTTGGTTCAGTTCAAGAAACTTTACTATGAGCCGGGCAGTGGTGGCGCATGCCTTTAATCCCAGCATTGGGAGGCAGAGGTAGGCCGGTTTCTGAGTTCGAGGCCAGCCTGGTCTACAGAGTGAGTTCCAGGATAGCCAGGAAACAGAAAACAAGACAGAGAAACCCTGTCTTGGGAAAAAAAGAAGAAAAAAAGAAAAAGAAACTTCACCGTGCTCCATACAAGAGATGAAGGTGGCTATCATTGCAATTACTAGGCTTCATAGCTTTGATGGCTTGAAGCTCACTAGATTCCAGTCCTCGGTTCATTTTGTGTTTTACTTCAGAATTAAAGTTGGTGGTGAATAACAGGCTAGGTGCCCAGACTCTAGGAGGTTGTGTTTTATGTCTTTAGGTATGTGGATCTCATGCAGCTCTAGGAAACGTCTGGGCCATGGGCCTCCCTTCTGTGCCCCAGCTGTTACCATACCTGAGGCAGGATCTCCTGTGCCAGTGCCAGGGCCCGGTGGTAGGCAGCATTACCCTCCTCGTTCTGAGCCACAGCATGATTTACCAGGCCCAACTCATGGGCCTGTGCCCCACTCAGTCGCCGGCCTGTGAAGATGAGCTCCTTCGCTAGGGCCACGCCCAGACAGCGGGGCAGCCTCTGAGTCCCTCCTGCCAGTATGGAGAGGTGAGAGCAGTGAGTCAGGGTGACAGAGGCAAATCTAGAGAAGCCCATCTTGGGAAAGGTCAGGATGGACGGAGGAAAGGATGGAGGACGGGGAAGTGGGAAAGACAAGCATTGAGGATACAGTCAGGTGAAGTTACCTGCTCCTGGGAGAAGTCCTCGAGTGGTCTCAATTAGCCCCATGACAGCCGAGGAAGCTGTTTATAGAATAGAATGAAGTTGTCCCCTGCCCTTCCTCCATTACCAGTCCATAGCTCTGTCTCTCCAGCTACTTCCTCATGGTCCAGCCATGCTCTGGAAGAATCCTAGCCTGAGTTGGGAGGCCCAGGCCAGCAACCACTACCCCAGCTGCTGCAGTTGTGAGTCACCAGGCTGTCTCTTCCTAAGCGTGAAATCGAAATGACTGCCCTTCTGCCCATGTCAGACAGGCTAGGGAATAACTACATACCTGGATATATATTTTAGCATTCCTGGGTTTGAAAGAGATGGCATGAGGAGATGTGTACAATGTTGGCACTCTGTCTACTTCTCAAAAGGGCTCCCCAGCTAAACGTAACCTTGAAAAGTGACCAGTGACCTTTGTCATCCTCCACTACTTAGGGCTCAACTTTAATCACAAGCCTGGCGGGCATCATAAACCAGACAACACTGCCCAGTGACTTGTGCAATGAGCTGGGACAGTGAAAAGCAGTCCTCATGGCTCACCTTTGTTTAGCTCTGACTTGGCCAGATCTAGATGGTCAAACTCCCTAACTTCATCCTCCTTGGCTTCCTTTCCTTTTGCTCCCTGGTCGGCTATAGCTCAGGGGTTTTGAAAGCATTCCATGAGGAAGGCAGCTCTCACAGGCCTGGTATGACAGCAGTGGGTGGTGGAACCGCTTCACCAGCTTCCTCCAGTGTCTCCTACGCTTGCCTCAGCTTTTCTTTTTCTTTCTTTCTTTCTTTCTTTCTTTTTTTTTTTGAGACAGGGTTTCTCTGTATAGTCCCGGCTGTCCTGGAACTCACTCTATAGACCAGGCTGGCCTCGAACTCAGAAATCCGCCTGCCTCTGCCTCCCAAGTGCTGGGATTAAAGGCGTGCGCCACCACTGCTCAGCTGCCTCAGCTTTTCTTTAGTTTGGAAGTCCCAGAATGGTGGCTGACCTAACAGAAACCTGACTTTCATGGCTTGGCTTGCTTGCCCCGTCCCATCCTCCCAACTCCATCCTACCAAGTACCTGCAATTCGGAGGTCACAGGCCAGGGCAAGTTCCAAGCCCCCGCCTAAGGCAAACCCGTCCATGGCTGCAATGGTAGGCGCAGGGAAGGCTGCTGTGGAGACAAAGAATGGGTGGGGTTCAGCTTGCAAATGCTAGCACGTCCAGGACAGAGAAAGGGCCAAAGCTGGTGGCCTAGAGGGTCTTGCAGAGCCTAGATTAGAACCTCACATGGCACCTCAGCCAGGTTACCTGAGGAGAAAACTAAGGTAAATGTTGGGTGCAATCGGGGATTAAGAACAGGGAAGTGGGCTGATGTCAGAAGACCCACTCTCTTGCTGGGGGACCTCCCTTCCTGTGTGCCAAGCCCTGGGCAAGGGTGCCAGCATTCATTGGAGGCTTTAAAGGGTGGCTGAGAATTCAGGTAGCTGGGAAGGGTATGCCAGGCAATAGGAACAGCCATTGTCAAAGCCTGAAAGTCTGTTCAGTGAACTTGACTGCTCTGGAGTTACTGGACAGCAACTCTGAGATCCACTGGTTACTGGGCATATGGCTAAAGAACCAAGGTTACTTCTCTAATAGAAACCGCTTGTAACATGGAGGCGTATGCACACCTGCAGTTCCAGCAATGGGGGAAGTCCAGCCTAGACTATCTAGTGTACCCCTCATGAGAGAGTCATGTCCCAACAGAATACTGATCTCAACAGAATACTGTCTTTGGAGAAGGGTTGGGGTCAGGCAGAGGCAGTGCCAGCAGGGGCTCCCAGCCCTCCATCCGACTCTTACCAATCTCACTCATCAGGCCTCGGAGCCGCTGGACAAAGGTCCCCACCTCCACGGCACTCATCCGCTCCCGCTCCTTCAGGTCCGCACCTGCAGAGGGCAATCTGTTGCTGGCCACTATGAAATGGCCTTTTAGAAAATCCCAGGTGGTTAAAGGAGCCAGCAAAGGAGACCTAAGCAGCAGCAGTCAGGGAGGAAGGTAAGGAACCAGGAAACTCAGTCACAGGAGCCAGTGGGGGAAGCAGGTATCAGTGCAGAGAGGTCAACCACAACATCAAAACAAAGTGGGACTACTTCAGAGTGAGCATCCTTTCTACATCAAAGAACATGCCAGGGGCTGGAGAGATGGCTCAGTGGTTAAGAATACTGACAGCTAGCCGGGCGATGGTGGCGCACGCCTTTAATCCCAGCATTTGGGAGGCAGAGGCAGGCGGATTTCTGAG